>NC_083574.1:17371920-17971920 GCF_027579695.1 Neoarius graeffei
TGCTAAAGAAGGCAACTGGACTTGCTTGAAATTCTTGAAGATGTTTCATCTCTCATCCGAAAGGCTTCTTCAGTTCTGTCTGACTAGTGGAGAGTTCCAGGTATTTATTCTCTAGCGGATCAAAAGCACTGCTAAGGAGAGTCATTGAGGTCACGTGGGTTGTTGACACAGTCATCCTGTAGGTGTTAGGGTCACTGGAGGCTGGGTGTGAATGGTGTTAGCAGCCTAGAGGGTCGTTAGGGTGATCTGTGGGTCGTTGTGTCTCTCTGCCATCATGTCAGTCTTTGAAGTGAGCGGAGTTTTGATGTGGATAGGTATTCAGTTTTCTGGGAAATGTGCCAAGGACTGCATTGTAGGTGGCTGATAAGTGGTGTCTCTGACCACATCCTATGTTCAGTGATGGCCGTTCCAGGTTGATGAAGATGGCTTCTTTTTGCTCCTTCTCTTTTCCCTCTAATGTTCGATAGAAAAGAGAAGGCGCAAAAACACATCAAGGAAGCACTTCAGAAGTGCGGGTATCCCAACTGGGCTTTCGTCAAGACCAGAAAAAGAAACATAACAGACAGGGAAGAAAACAGTAACAAACACAAGAACATTGTCATTCCCTACATTTCTGGACTATCTGAGAACTCAGGAGAATCTTCTACAAACACAACATCCTTGTACACTTCAGACCCAGTAACAGTCTGAGGCAGAAATTGGTCCACCCTAAGGACAGAATACCCAGACACAAACAGGACAGCATAGTGTATGCAATTCAATGCAGTGAGGAATGCACAGACCTGTACATTGGGGAAATGAAACAACAGCTTCACAAGCACATGGATCAGCATAGGAGAGCCAGTTCCTCAGGTCAGGACTCTGCAGTCTATCTTCATCTCAATAACAAAGGACACTCATTTCAGGACTGCAATGTGAGCATTCTAGCCAGAGAAGACTGGTGGTTTGAAAGAGGAGTAAAAGAAGGCATCTTCGTCAACCTGGAATGACCATCACTGAACAGAGGATGTGGTCGGAGACACCACTTATCAGCCACATACAATGCAGTCCTTGGCACACTTCCCAGAAAACTGAATACCGATCCACATCAAGACTCAGCTGACTTCAAAGACTTACATGATGGCAGAGAGAGCCAACAACCCACAGATCACCGTAATGACCCTCAAGGTTGCTAACACCGTTTACACCCAGCCTCCAGTGACCCTAACACCTACAGGATGACTGAGAATATCAACGACCCACGTGATCTCAGTGGCTCTCCTTTGGGTTGCTTTTGGTCCACTCGAGGATAAATACCTGGAACTCCCCACTAGTCAGACAGACCTGAAGAAGCCTTTCAGATGAAAGGTGAAACGTCTTCAAAAATTTCAAACAAGTCCAGTTGCCTTTTTTAGCACCTATGGTAAACAAATGGAGGCGAAAACATAACCTCCTCCAACAAAGTTGCTGGAGGTAAACATTAAGTATGACAATAATTAAGTATGGCTAAGCAATAATGTAATGGGACACAAGACCATTTTGGCAAGCTAGGAGTTGGTGCTTTGTTTGGAGAAGGCAATGTAGTTATCTAACCAGGAAGTTTGATCTAGAACTACATGCAGACCATTATTCTATAATTATTCATCATGTTGCATATAGTTGGTTCAGCTCTTTGCATTGTCCTGCCTGAGGCTCCTCAAATATCCTGCATTCCATCGAATCACCTCTGCCTATACAGTAGATTTATGCAATATTTAAATAATATTGGCTGGCTTTTTTCATGGTATATCAGATATATTCCATTCAGCTTGCATGATATTGAACAAGTCAAAGACAAGTTCAATATCATGCTAGCTGAATGGAATATATCCGATATACCATGAAAAAAGCCAGCCAATATTATTATTATACATACACCAGAGGGGAACCATCAGGGACTTCTAGGCCTTCAGAGAAGGCCCAAACATATCAGCATTTCAAATGTTATATTTAACCCTTTGATGCAAAACATGGGTCAAAAGTGACCCGGCTGAGTTTTTATCTTCTATATCTTTGCAATAAATTAATTCCATCATTCAGTATTCAAGGTATTCCTCAATTAACTTGTTTTTGATCATCATACATCCTTATTTTATTTTTTTCCTTTCTTACTTTTTGAATAAAAACCCTTTTTGTATCACTGCCCTTCTAATGCACAACATGGGTCAAAAACGACCTGCATTCATTTTCCAGGTTATTTCATGTATGGCTGAGTGTTTCTATGATATACTTTTGAAATAAATTCATTTTGTCATTTACTTTTCCAAATATGCAGTAAATATCTTGTTTTTGTTTAGCACAAATCATTATTTTTATTTTTCCTTTCTTACGTTATGAACAAGCACAGCTTTTGTAATTCTACATCAAGTTTACACACATGGGTCAGAAATGACCCGCATGCATTTACTACAGCGTTTGGTGGGAACCATGAATTGTGCTTGTGTCAGACATTTCACAGCTCAGCACAGCGCCCTTTGCCCATCTAATACATGTAAGTAATGTTTTTCAATTGTTCTAACATTTACCTTAGAAAAAAATTGGTTATGTTTAGGTTACCTTGAGAGTGAGTACGGTAGATTACTTGTCAGAAAGTTACAAGTAATTACTATTAGCTACCGAGCTGTTGACATATTCTACTTTAGTTAGCTAATTTTATTGTAGTTGGCTTAGCTAACTACATAGTTAATAAATAAATAAATAACTGGCCCCATTCACTGCTAAAGTAATTATCTCATCTCATTATCTCTAGCCGCTTTATCCTTCTACAGGATCGCAGGCAAGCTGGAGCCTATCCCAGCTGACTACGGGCGAAAGGCGGGGTACACCCTGGACAAGTCGCCAGGTCATCACAGGGCTGACACATAGACACAGACAACCATTCACACTCACATTCACACCTACTGTCAATTTAGAGTCACCAGTTAACCTTAGCCTAGCCTGCATGTCTTTGGACTGTGGGGGAAACCGGAGCACCCGGAGGAAACCCACGCGGACAACATGCAAACTCCACACAGAAAGGCCCTCGCCGGCCCCGGGGCTCGAACCCAGGACCTTCTTGCTGTGAGGCGACAGCGCTAACCACTACACCACCGTGCCGCCCCCTAAAGTAATTACTTGAAACAAATTATTATTATAGTATTAAAACATTTAATTTTAAATCACACTTGGATGACCCATGTGTAGTAATATAAAAAGTATTTTTGTTCATAAAGTAGGAAAGAAAAAATTAAATTAATGATTTGTGGTAATTAAAAACAAGATATTTAAAGAATACTTGGAATATTCAATCATAAAATAAATTGATTTCAAAAGATAGAGCAAAGAAAAACTCAGTCAGCATGAAATAACCTGGAAAATGAATGCGGGTAATTTTTGACCCATGTTGTGCATTAGAAGGGGTGTGCATATGTTTTGCATCAAAGGGTTAATTTCTTTCATTCCTTAATTGTTTTCATTCTTTCATAATGTCATTATAATTATTCTCATCTAATTCTAATTTGGCCTCATTTTTTATCAAATTTACTTCAGAAATGAAAAGGTTACTGTCCTGAAAACATTAAAAGAGAGTAAGCCAATTAATTTTTTTGTTGTTGTTGTCTCTAGGCTGAGAAGAGTTTAGAGCTGGCTCACTCATTGGTTAGGACTTCATTGCTGGGACAGAAGGCCATGGTAGTGTATATTTATGTCGGAAGTGACAGATGAATTAACCAATCAGATTTTGATTTATAGTGGGAGTGACCAAAAATCTATCACCCTAGGCCTTCTCAAAGGTCACCGTGAGCTTAACCGTGAGTTGGCACCATCAGCGCAGCAGTGAAGTCACATCAGTAGTATTAGCGAATGTTAATAAAGTGGTCAAGCCAGTGCTATCAAGAACAAGTAGCACAGGCTAACAACCGAGAAACTAAGATTTCTGTCTCCAGACTCTTCTTCCATGCACGCTCACCACAGTATTTTTCACTCATACTTCAGTATTCATTTCCCTGTGTTATTTACTTAGTTACTTTTAAAATCAACATTGGCAACTACACACAACAGAGCTACCTGGCAGCCTGCCGCTAATCCCTTGCAAAATCCTTTGCCCTGTTGTTTTTTTGGTGCGTCTGGCTAAGTTTTGGCTGAGCTGAAGTCCCAGCTTTAATAGTAACGGTTCGTCACTGCTTGTAAATATGTGTGAAGAATATCTCATGAAGTTTTGTTAACCTTTAGGGTGTTCATTATGTCTTTCTCTTTCACATGAGCAGCAGAAAAGTCTCTCACTGAACATTCACATCAGCTCCAACGTGTGATGTCATGTTGTCTTGATAACCATGCAATATTGTAAACCATATTCAATGCTCATTCTCCACTGGGTAGAGTGACGTAATACACAAAAGATAAGCGATATGCTAACAATATTTCATGCTATCAAACCAAATGAATGAAACCTGCTAGAAGGGAATAGAATTGATGTTTTTATTCCATCGAAAAAGTGTCCTGTATGTATAATAATTATGAATATGTTCTATGTGAACAACCTTCTAAATGTACCAAGCATTGTGTTATGCTATATTAGTTATTTCACTGTTTAGAACAATGTGTTTGGTGTAATTATCAGTACCTTTGGGGGGGTTGCATGGCGATACAGGGTATATCATTGCTGCCTCACAGTTCGATTAGATTCTGAGCTTGGGTTAGTGTCTTTGCGGAACTTCTGTGCATGTTATTCTCTTGGATTTTCCTCCTACTATCCAAAAACATGCTAGTAGGTGGACTGGCGATGCTGTGTACGTACTATACATGGTGTCCTCCTATGGAGTCCTGAGTGAATTTTCCAACTTTTCCTTGGATGGACTCCAGATCCATGGCAACGCTGACCACTTACTACAGATTAATTAATTAATGAGCCAAGACCACTGTGGTATAATGTCAATTATTTCACTACATTTTATTTCCTCATCATACTAAACTGTAAAATTAATTTATCACTTTAAACCTCAGGTCTTTTTCTAGCTTTCTTGGAACTGAGCTGAATCTTCTCAAGATGACCACCTGGGCAACATTTGACTGAAACTCTAATCCATCCATTGTGTCTGAGGCTTTAGTTGGAAAAGATGCAACCCATCCATTGGAAAGGCTGCAGGCTCTTTATCCAGCTTAAAGGTGCTCTTGTGTTTTGCTCTTTCGTGTTTATGACTTCTCAGTCTCATTACAGAGCTTTCATCCACCCACTCGCTCTCCTTGTATCGCTCCCAATGGAGTACTACAAATTCAGAGTCATCTATTTCTCCCGGCAAAACCAACACTTCCAGATCATTTACTTTGATAAGACGTGGCATAGTAAGTAATTCCTGCTTGCCTCTGTAGGTTTCAATATTGACATGAAACCTGCCATTGTCTTTGATGGAGGATCTCTCAGATTATGATGACACTGTTTTCCAAGTACGGGATATTAGCTCAGCGAGGACAGGCTCTGACAAACACATTCACCTGCCTTTCTCAGTCACAGCAGCTAGTAGAGAGGACCTGGGTTAGATATGTATGCACATAATTTAGGAGAGGATAACTCAACTGTTATAGGCTAATTTGAACCCAAGGAACAACTTGGGATGTGTGCCAAAATCGCTATCCGAGGTGAACAGGCCAAAAATGATCAATCCAAGATGGCTGCCAGTAGCCATATTTAAAATATCAATTTTTGAACCACTCACCACAGAAGTATGTGCAGTACCTCATTTTATGGGTTTTTGGGTATGAGGAATCCATTAGTGACATCGTTTTTATGACTGAAGGAAAAAGGAACAAGCTATGGTCAAGGGTAAGGTAAAAAAAAAAAAAAACACCAAAAATTGGCCAAAATTGCAGCTTCACAGAAAACATAAGAAAAACAGAATAACCCTACCTCAAACATGAAATCATGGAATTGGGAGACCTATGCACATAATTTAGGAGAGTATAAGAAAACAAGCATTTGATTAATATAAAGGAATTGTATTTTCAATCATACTATTATGGTCAACGGAATGTTAACAAAGTGAAAAATACAAAACAAAACTTATTACTTTAGTAGGCAGCAATATCTTGAAAGCCTAAATGTTTAACAGCCAACAATGCAACTTTTAATATCACATTTTTAATATTACTGTTTATGTGTCACATAAACCAGGGTCAGGAACATGAAGAGTAACACAATAATAATAATAATAATAATAATAATAATAATAATAATAATACCATAATACTGGCAGCCATCTTGGATTGGTAATTATCAGGCTGTTCGCCCCTGATAGTGATTTTGGTGCACATCCCAAGTTGTTCCTTGGGTTCAAATTAGCCTATAACAATTGCGTTATCCTCTCCTAAGTTATGTGCATACATGTCTAAGTCAGGTCCTAGACTAAGCAGAATAGAAGCTGTTCCTGCATGCTTAACCAGCTTATCAGAGATTATCCTGTGTGATCAATAAACTGATCAATAATGGCTTAGTCAAGAATTAAGATCATGAATTAACCTCAATTTACCGTATCTGTAGTATACATACATTTATCATGGACACAAATTTGGACTCGTTTGTCTGCGCTGAGAAAATAACGGAAAATCCAATTATGACAAAAAGTCTAAAAACAGCTATTGAGTTGTAGGAATAAATGGTTAAAGTACCTGTGCATATTTAACAATTATTCCACAAAAGCGAGATGTACGTGAGCTGATAGCGGCTATAAGCCATGTACGACGAGACTGAGTGGAATAACTGTTTTATTCTATCCACATTCACTGGATTTTGAGAAACAGAGCATTTTTATTTTTTGCAAATTTGATAAATAAAAACTATACAAAATAATTTCTGCTTAGAATGTAAACAAACTGGCAAAATGACAGTAGCAATTTGTGAAAAATCCTAGAATAATAATTCTTGAAAAATAAAAAAAGATACATCCTTACCATCAAATACTTTTATTCCATTTTTTTGTATTTTTGGGGGTTTTGTTTTTGAGTTTTTATTTAATCCTCAGTTGGTTCAGCAACATGCTCCGCCATTACGTTTTTCTCTACTCACAGTATATGAGCTGATCAGGGCCGGTTCTGCCCTAATCTGGACCCGGGTGCAACATCGCGCAACCCCCCCCCCAAAAAAAAAACACACACCAGTCTAAATCAGGACAACCATCACATAACTATAACTATAAACATTTTACATCAACTATTTTAACTAAATGGGCTATAATAAATAAGCCTGCAGCCACGGCGGGCTGCCTTAAAAAGTAACCATTTGTCCTACCTTAAAACTGTATGCGTCGTGTTTTCGCTAAGCCAAGAAGTATATACTCGTTTTGCATTTTCTGCCTCCTTTTTTGTATTTTCGACCCTGCGTTTATTTTCTTTCCTTTTCTGAAAACCCGATTTGTGTCCAGACATTTTGTTCTGCTACCAACGAACTAACTCGTCAGGTCTCGTCTCTCGAGCCCGCGATGATTCCCGTGGGAAGGGCAACAATTGATACATTTCAGGCTCTCCTTTGCTCAGAGACACTCAGTAATGCACTTATTCAGGAACAGAGAGAACTCTTTATTTTTTATTGTATCTTATTTTTTGGGGCCCCTCTCCACACCAGTCCCGGGTGCAAATGCTACCATTGCTACCCCTCCAGAACCGGCCCTGGAGCTGATTATCCTAGTAGTAGAGTAGCCAATCAGAGCACGCAATTGCTCATATCCAGTGAATGTGGATAGAACAAAACACAATATATTCTATATACACTGTAAATACAAAGAAGGTTCTGTGTCATACACCCGCCCACCCCGACACTATACTAGAATATTCCTTGAACTGATCTACCAATTCAATTTTATTTACACTCACTGTCCACTTTATCAGGAACACCTATACACCTGCACTTTCATGCAGTTATCTAATCAGCCAATCATGTGGCAGCAGTGAAATGCATAAAAACATGCAGAAACAGGTCCATAGCTTCAGGTAATGTTCACATAAAACATCCGAATAGGAAAAATTGTGATCTCTGTGACTTTCTTTCACTGTGGCATAGGTGTTAGTGCCAGATGGACTATTTTGAGTATTTCAGAAACTGCTGATCTCCTGGGGTTTTTACACACAACAGTCTCTAGAGTTTACACAGAATGGTGTGAAAAACAAAAAACATTGAGTGAGTGACAGTTCTGTGGGTAGAAACAAATGTTTTGTTGATAAGAGAGGTCAGAGGAAAATGGCCAGATTGGTTCGAGCTGCCAGGAAGGATATAGTAACTCATAGCAACTCTTTACAACTGTGGTGAGCAGAAAAGCATCTCAGCATGCAACAGCAGAAGACCACATTGGGTTCCACTCCTGCAGCCAAGAACAAGGAATCTTAGAATCAAGAACAAGTTCCTATTAAAGTAGCCTGTATTTACAGTTGTGGTCAGAAGTTCACATACAGTGACATGAATGTCATCTTGGATATGAATGTCATGGCAATATTGGGCTTTCGATGATTTCTCTGAACTGTTCATTTTCTGTGGCGAAATGACTGTACAACATGGTTTTTTTTAATAGAAAAAAAACCCCATGAATTTGGTGCAGAAGTTTTCATTTATTTTGGGTTTTCTGAAATCAACAGAGGGTCAAAATTATACGCTCACTTAGATTATTAATTCAGAGGTGCTGAAACTTCCAAAATGTCTCTTATCTTGCCAAGGCCTCTTAACTTCCTGTTAATGATCATGATGGACTACAGCTGGTAGCTTCTCTGTGCCTTCATAAAAAGGGTTTGTTTACAGCACTCATTGGATTGACCAACACACAATAAAATGGGAAAGTCCAAGGAGCTCAGTGCAGATCTGAGAAAGAGGATCACAAATATACACAACTCTGGAATGTCTCTTGGAGCCATTTCTAAACAACTGCAAATTCCAAAATCAGTTCAAACAATTGTATCCAAGTTATTGTGAGGTGTAGTCACTTTGCCAAGCCACTTTGCTTCAAGAAAACCCAAACTGTCACCCTCAGCTGAAAGGAAATTAGTTTGGATGGTCAGGAACAACCTGGGAACCACCATGGCACAGCCCTGCCATGAACTGGAAGCTGATGGATCACTGTCTACAATTCAGATCACCATGGACTAAGAGGCTGCTATCCAATTAAATAACCCCCTGCTCCAAAACTGACACCTTCAAGCTTAACTAAAGTTTGAAGCTGACCCCATGGACAAAGAAAAAGCCTTCTGGAAGATAGCTGTATGGTCAGATGAGACAAAGATTGAGTTGTTTGGCCACAATGACCACCATGTACAGAGGGACACTGTACCAGCTGGTGGTGGTGGTAGGACCATCATGCTCTGGGGCTGTTTTGCTGTCAGTGGAACTGGATCACTTCACAAAGTGGATGGAATAATGAAGGAGGAGGACTACCTCAGAATTCTTCAGCATAAACCATCAGAAACTTGAACACAACTTGGGACCTGGGAGTTACAACAGGACAATGAACCCAAACACGCATCAGAGCTGGTTGTGGAGGATAAAGCAGGATAACATTAAGCTTAAAACAAGCCCTGACTTCAACCCTATTGAAAATATATGGACCATGCTTATAAGCTGAGTCTATTCCAAGAAGAAAAAAACAACAACAAAAAAACAAATTGAATTGAACTCTACCAATTCTACCATGAAGAGTCATGAAATATCCAACCAGAATTCTGCCAGAAGCTTGTTCATGGTAAACAAAAATGTTTGGTCAAGGTGAATCTTGCAAAGAGACATTTTACCCAAATATTAGGTGTGCTGGTCTGTGTCTATGTGTCAGCCCTGTGATGACCTGGCGACTTGTCCAGGGTGTACCCCGCCTTTCGCCCGTAGTCAGCTGGGATAGGCTCCAGCTTGCCTGCGACCCTGTAGAAGGATAAAGCGGCTAGAGATAATGAGATGAGATGAGAGATTAGGTGTGCTGTATGTAAATCTTTGAGCCTGAAAATATACTTTTGACCCTGTGTTGATTTCAGAAAACCCAAAGAAAATTGTGCACCACATTCTAGGTGTTGTGTGTGTGTGTGTGTGTGTGTGTGCTGTGAGAAGGAGCAGGGATTGAGGATTTCTTCCCCTGGCTGAAAGCCCAAATATTGCCATGACATTCATATCCAAGATGACATTCATGTCACTGTATGTAAACTTCTGACCACAACTGTATATTTCCTCACCAGCCTCTAGAGGGTGGTGACAAAAGGGTACATGACACAATGCTCTTGGAGTAGAGAGGGGTAAGGGCCTTGCTCAAGGGCCCAACAGTGGCAGCTTGTCAGTGCTCCAGCTTGAATCCATGACCTTCAGATCAGTAACCCAGAGCCTTAACCACTGAGCCCCAAGTTACCATAATGTACTTTATTTTCTGTGTATCCTTACACAACCTGGTAGAAACTGAAGCTGCCTGTTCCGAGAACACATTCATTTTTTCCTTTCGTCTGTGATATAACAGAAATATCTGCTTCAGGATGATCTGAAAAGTAATCCACGGTGGTGTTGTAAAAGTGACTCCACTTAGCGTCTGGTTGCATCACATAAAAATTTTCATCTTAAGTGATCTTACACTTGAATACCTTTTCTTATGGCTTCTTTTCATTTGTAGTAATTCGAATGAATGTTTCATGACTTCAGTTTCCATCATGCGAGAAATGATGCACAGAGTTTTCTTTGTTTTTTAAGTGTTTATTGTTTTTTGGTCATTTTCATCTCTTTCTCACTGAAATGAGCCATGGAGGAAATCAGAAGAACATTTACAAGAGTAACATGCAGGAGAGGCTTTGTATTGGTGTGTGTGTGTATGTGTGTGGTGGTGCAAACAGTAAGACCAGCATAAATACTCTGCCTTAGTAAGATGTTGTTATACTGTGCATTTCTACGGCATATCAGTGAGCACACCGAACATATTTTCTTCAAGTAATGCAAGAATATTATCATGGCTTATGAGTTTATATTACAAAACACAAGGAAGGTGTAAAACGTCAAGGCAAACGTCAAATGCTACAGGGCTACAAAGAAACCTTGTGATCTCTTTCCTTACAAGCTGTCTGATCTCATTTTCATCTCAGATAAAAAAATTTTATTCATATTTTTGGAGGAATGAGATTAGTTAATCTGAGCTGATACAGTATGTCAAGATTTTAGTCAGGGCATTAGCGTGTAAAATAAATACAATAAATAAATATCAATCATAGAATAAATACAAAAAAAATCATATTTTTACAGTGTAAGGAATGAAATCAGGTAGTCGCAGGGTCTCAATCTAAACAATACAATAACTCGATTACAAAATCCAGTTTTAAACACTTCATCTATTATTTCAGATGAATTTGTGAGGTTAAACAAAAGCAGGATGATACGGACACTTTTTTTGTATTAAAGCTAGAAGGCCTTTCGATTTCATATATTCGGTGAAATTTAGTTCCCTCTGAAATTTGCTCATTGTGATGTTTATTTCTGTAATATCTCAAAATATCAGGCCATTCTGTGGCTGGGAAGTTATTTAATTTGAGGGGATTAAAGCAAATAATTTGCATGAAATTGCTCACTTCGTGCAGTCAAGCAGACAGAGGAAGTCTGTGTGCACATGCGCAGATTTACCTTGACCGTGCACTGACAGTTCCATCATTCTGTCGCTAAATGAACAGCTGATCACACTGAGGTGCTTGCTGACTGCCAATATTTATTAGTTTGGTCCTGCATTTCCTTTCCTTTGTATATAACATAACGTCTTTTCTTCTTGCTTTCCGTTACTGTCGTCAGTCTTTCACTTTTCATTCACACACTCGCGTCCTCCATTTTTCTCTCCTGTTTCAAATTTGTATCCCACAATGCCTTGCGCAAATGGGCAAAGCCCACCACATGATGCATGACGTAGTATCTTGAATTGGGTCATGTTGAAGCAGGAAAAAATAGCGGAGAATTTAGGGCCACATGGTTCTAAATTCATTAATTGTTCTATTTAAAAAAAAAAACTAATAAAATTGGAAGTCTGTGATTTGAATTCAGTAGCTTTCGGTCCACTAAACAAAAATAATGAGGTGTCAGAGAAAGTTCTTTTTATGACCTACACTTGAAGAATTTGAAAGGCAGTCTACCTTTAAAGTAACAATTATTTCTGCGATTCGAGCACATTTCTACACACATCCAGCTTGAATCAAATCTTATTAAAAAAATCTGGGATGAAAAGTTGCACCAAGTATTTGCGTGCTAATTAAGTGTAAGCAGGCAGGTGATAACCAGCAAACCGTACAGCGATTGGAAAAAAAAAATAACATTGAGACATGCTGGAAATCATTTTTTCAAAACACTCTGAAGCTGTGAAAACATCAGAGAAAACAAAGGAAGTGAAGATCATTATCATTAGCGTGTAGAGTCAAATTAATGCTGCGTCAAGTGTCTCGGGGGAGGAAAAAGCAAAGGAAAGGCTACAAGCTTCTCTAGTTCTTTCCAACTTGATGAAGAGACATGTATCATCATGCAGCAGGATGGCTGTGGAGATGAAAAAGAAGCTGAGTTGAGATGAGGCCAAATATCGCTTCAGACACCTGCTCGGGCTGCTCGCGCTTTTGTTCGTGCTTTCCTCGTTTCTGTCGTTCGTTAGTCAAACGCTTCCACTGCGAGCTCAAGATTCTTTTGAAATTCAGAAGGATTATGTAATAATTATATAAAGATACTGTAAGTCGAGACATGTTTTATTTAAAAAAAATGACAAAAGCTGTTCTCTATATTGGTGAGGACCAATTTAATGAAAGAATTTAATTTCAGTGTAAGGAGTTATCTTCGGAATTATAGAAGTTCATAGCTAATAAGTGTGCTATATTGCAGCGCTGTGGAATTTTTGATTATATAACATCAGCTCTGACTGTAGTGCTCAGTAAAGTTCCTCTGGTGAAGGAACGACTCTTTATACTCTACGACTTTAACCAGACTTAGACCAGGAACTTGTCTTGTGGAAGGTCTACAACATTCACTGTAACTATAAATCGATAAAAATATGATGTCTCATCATTATTAAAAAAAATTAATAGTTGGCAAGTTGCTATGGTGTAAAAAGGAATAAAACTTCAGTATCAGTATCTTCGCTTTGTGTTGTTGATTACTTTCCTATTTAAGAGCAGTAAATATATTCCTTACATACTGTATAAATAGTGAATACAGCAGTTCTTGCACAATATTAGCCATTTAGTTAGTATTCTCTTACCCTACGTTCAAGCCAAACGCAGCAAGATTGGTGGCGGCACGTCTTGGGCGATGTGGGCGTCAAACTTAAAGTCCAGGCAACTTTTGGGGAACGAGCTATGACGTAGTTCAGTGGCAACCAATCAGAATTTAGAAGTGCTCTGCTCTAAAGGATCCCAATTTTGGTGTAAATTTTGGTTCCGTTCAAACCATTCCCAAGTGGAGGAAATTTGGCAGGATTTCAAATTATTTATAATGTGTCCCCGTGAGCATTAAAAAAAAGTCAAAGTCCTTCCTGTGCCAACATCTGGTATTCCCAGGCAGTCTCCCATCCAAATACTAACAAAGCCCATTGGTGTATTGGGCAGCGCCAATATCTATTTCCATAGCCCTCTCGCCTATTACATAGCTAGGGTTACAGTGGGGGGCTGGTCCTCTGGTAACCACAAGAGTTTGACTTTCTACTCACATCTGTATTGCAGTGTGCCTTGCCAGATGGTAGTAGGTACCATTTTTATGATGGTCTTTGGTATGACCTGACCCTAAGTAGAACTCATGATCAAAAGGTGGACACCCTAACCACTAGGCCAACTCGTAGTCCTATTTATATCAAGTCAAAGTCCCTCTCACGCCAGAATCTGGTCTTCCCAGGCAGACTCCTGTCCCAGTACTACACTTTTAAGGTGTATGGGTGCGGGGCTGATCTCCGTTTCGATAGCCTTCAGCCTCTCGCCTATACAGCTAGGGTTACAGTGGGGGGCTAGTCCTCTGGTAACCGTGAGAGTTTGACTCCTCGCTCACATCTGTATTGCAGCATGCCTTGCCAGATGGTAGTAGGTACCATTTTTATGATGTTCTTTGGTATGACCTGACTGTGAGCAGAACTCGCAATCTCCTGGTCGAGAGGCAGAAACGTTAACCACTAGGCCAGCTCGCAGTCCTATTTACATACAGGGACATTAAAAAAATTTAAAATAAAAATAATAATAAAAACAACGCTGCATGGACCAAGGTGTCGGAAATTATGAAAATAGGAGGGACTTATATGCTAATGAGCACCAGAGCATGCAAAAGAGCATTGGCTAGTCACTATTTAACACAATTAATGTACAAACAAAATAATGCTAATGTTAATTAAAGACCATGTAATCATAATTGTTCATTATTTTCTTTCATCGATCGATTTCTTATCTTCACATCGAGGTGAACTGGTCAGTCGGCACAAAAATACCAGTTGACGTGTTTGCTTTGCGAGCTTTTCAAATAAAGTTGGCAAGACAAAGCATTTTGTCATTTGAGCGTCCATGAGATTCAACAGCGTCATTGTTGCGTTTGGTGTGAATGTAGACTTATTCTAACCTTGTATTATTATTACTGTAGGTGCTACCTGGTTCCTGTCCTGAATAACTACTCTTTCTGGAAATGTGCAGATTTTATTACTCAAGACGAATAAAATGATCGATTGTGACACTGTGCTCTTAACACAAGACAGCTAAAGAGATAACATCTCATAAATATCTCATAAATATTTCATAAATAAGCATTTACACTTACTTCTAGAAATTTCTTACATATCTAGACATAATTTCAACCTTTTGATTTTCTTATTCTATTGGCAAATAGAGTTAATTTGCTTCTTTCTTGACTAGAAATAAATGCTTAAAATGAGCAAAATTATTTCCAAATAGAATAACATGACAGCATTTCCAGCTTGATGTTAATAAAAATGCCTAGTAATAGGGTTAAAATCTTAGACTTGGTTTTATTGTAAAATGGATCAAATGGTCAATTTTTTTGCATTGCTTTTACAGCAAAAACAACAAAATATATATCTTAGCCAGTGAAAAGATCTTGAAAAGACTTCCCGAATATTTCTCCTGAGATTATGATTTGTACTAATTTCAAGCATGGATTTGTCTTGTTCTGTTCACGGATTTTGCTTCTTTCAGTTATTTACTTCTGGAAATTAGTCCAATCAGATACTTTATGATGATAGTTTATCCTTATAATCTCATAATGAGAACTAGAAGGGCACTCAGTAAACTGAATACCTCCGCCAAGCCACATATTTGGATTTGCTTCTAAATCTAATCAATTGTTCCTTGGCCCATGGCTCACCTTTCCTCCAAATATCATCAAAACCTGTTCATTACTTTTACAGTTATGTTGGGAAAAGAAAAAAAAATGCTGGATCCGTAGACATATCTGGATCCTGGATTCACATACATATCCAGATTTGGATCAAAATCTAATTAATTGTTCCTTGACCCATGGCTCACCTTTCCTTCAAATTTCATGAAAATCCGTTCACTACTTTTTGAGTTACATTGGGAAAATTTAAACAAACAGAGGCGAAAACATAACCTCCTCCAACAAAGTTAGCAGAGCTAAACATTTTACAATTATTCCACAAAATTGAGTCATATGTGAGCTGATAACCAACGAGGTGCATAGCACCAAGTTGGCTATAAGCCATGTATGACAAGATTGTGTGGAATGACCATTTTATTCTATTCACATTCACTGAATTTTGAAACTCAGAGTGATTTCTTTTTTTTTTCAAATTCCATAAATAAAAACTTCAACAAAACATCCGACAAAATCATTTCCGCTTAGGTGGACTTCTTACAAACCTATTGATGGCTGCATGAATTGACTTTACTGTTTTTTTTTTGGTAGAAAGTGCCATCTCACGGTGGTGTAGTGGTTAGCGCTGTCGCCTCACAGCAAGAAGGTCCGGGTTCGAGCCCCGTGGCCGGCGAGGGCCTTTCTGTGCGGAGTTTGCATGTTCTCTCCGTGTCCGCGTGGGTTTCCTCCGGGTGCTCCAGTTTCCCCTACAGTCCAAAGACATGCAGGTTAGGTTAACTGGTGACTCTAAATTGACTGTAGGTGTGAATGTGAGTGTGAATGGTTGTCTGTGTCTATGTGTAAGCCCTGCGATGACCTGGCGACTTGTCCAGGGTGTACCCCGCCTTTCGCCCGTAGTCAGCTGGGATAGGCTCCAGCTTGCCTGCGACCCTGTAGAACAGGATAAAGCGGCTAGAGATAATGAGATGAGAAAGTGCCATCTTGCTGTCGTGCCGAGGCATAGAATAGTTTTAGACATTTATTTAATTCTTCCTTAGACATTTCAGTTATGTAATTTTCAAACTTCTTTGAGCTCTTGAACCAGTCTAAAAAAAAATAAAAAATTCAACAATGTTAATGCTTAAAGATGACGAATGTAAACAAACCGGCAAAATAACAGGAGCAATTTGTGGAAAATGCTCCAATAATAATTATTGAAAAAAGAGATATGTTCTTACCATCAAATACTTTCATTCCATATTTTGTTGCTTTTTTAAAATATTTTTTGTAGTTTTGTTTTTGAGTAGTTTTTATTTCGTCTTCAGCTGGTTCAGCAACACGCTTCGCCATTTTGTTTTTCTCTACTCACAGTATATGAGCTGATATCCTAGTAGTAGAGTAGCCAGTCAGAGCACGCGATTGCTCATATCCAGTCAATGTATCCACATTGAATATATTCAAGATGTTTAAACTTGATATCATTTTTACGTTGTATATCTCATCTCATCTCATTATCTCTAGCCGCTTTATCCTGTTTGTTCTACAGGGTCGCAGGCAAGCTGGAGCCTATCCCAGCTGACTGCGGGCAAAAGGCGGGGTACACCCTGGACAAGTCGCCAGGTCATCACAGGGCTGACACATAGACACAGACAACCATTCACACTCACATTCACACCTACGGTCAATTTAGAGTCACCAGTTAACCTAACCTGCATGTCTTTGGACTGTGGGGGAAACCGGAGCACCCGGAGGAAACCCACGCGGACACGGGGAGAACATGCAAACTCTGCACAGAAAGGCCCTCACCGGCCACAGGGCTCAAACCCGGACCTTCTTGTTGTGAGGCGACAGCGCTAACCACTACACCACCGTGCCGCCCTGTGTTGTATATCAGTAAAAGCAAAGGGAAACGCCAAGATAGTTGGGTATTAAAGAAAATGCATAAACTGTGTATGCAGGAAATTCATCTAAGTGTCAGTGTCATGTGAATATTTAATCTTTCTCATTTCCTGAAAGACAGCCCTGATTAGCGAGAAATGCTAGCACTAACACCAACACCTACGCTAAAACACAAGTATATAAAAACACTAACAGGCACTAATTATCTCAGTGTGAGGTCGAATTAATAGTGTGTCAAGGATATCAGAAAAAAATACAAACAAAGCAACTCAACCACTTGTAAATGTTCCCAAATAAGTGCTGTATTCACTACTTATCTGCTTATTAGCTATTCATTAACATCTAACACGAAGCATTACCAGGTCACTGATCCCTAATTTTCGAACAGGATCTGAAAAATGACGTAGGCCTACGATTGAGTGTAAATGAGCTTGGTTTAAGAGTGTTGAGGATGTATTATGTGTACAAGATGATAGCAATTTACCCAAAATATCTTTTACAAGGTCAGGATCTTGTGCTTGATCTTGAGCTACTCGAATACTGTCAATAGCAGTGAGAAATTGTGCACAGGAACTCATTTCTACCCGTAAAAAGGAGACACGTTTGTAGCATGCAGGTAATATCACGGGCCTTTTTGTTTTTTGTTTTTCCAAAGGCACTGCTCATACCTTTACAAACACTACAATGCACCGATGCTTCTGTTTGTTTCGTTATACGGTGTTTAAGGTGGCTCTAGAGTACGATCGGAACATTTTAAGAGCAGAAAACTAATAATCTAAAAAAAAAAAAAGATAAACCATACTAAGGAGAGTGCTTTATGAGAATCTCCGTAATATGTTAATAATGTGAAGGTTTTATTGCAGACCCCCCACCCCCACCCCACCACCAAGCTGCCACTGGGCTAATATTAGCTTAGCATTTTCGCGTGAAGGGTCTCGTTTAAAGAATCAATGGCTTGCTTACGTCGTGACATGATTTTGTTCTTCAACAAACACCTGCATGCCATTTCAATGCAAACACTTTTCCTGCTTTCACTGAGCATGTGCAAAGGTTTCTGTCATGGTATTTTGATGCCTTTAATCTCACTATATACTCAGTTATAAATACACTACTTACATTGCTTTGATCGGTTGAACGCTAGACCACTTCATTCTGAAGCCTATGATTGTTCTTGTTTAAAGTTTATAGAATATTTACAATACTATAATGTCCAATCCCACCCCCAGAAAAAGAAAAAAAAACATTTAAGTGCCGCTCATATTCATTTCTAATCATAAGAACAGTGCTATATGGTCACTCACTGGGGAATCCAACATGGCTACTATTCTCGGGATTTGATTAAATCCTTGACTTGCAAATGATGTCAAAGCAAAATAGAAACCCGGATGTCGGCCATGTTGGTGGATATACAAATGCGGTGGGGATCAAGCGACATTCCATACAAAACATAGTCATGCGTGCACAACTCTCTTTGTTTTTCCATTGCTTGAAGCATTCTTTTAGCTTTGCCATATCTTTGTGCTGTATATGGTTGCAGTCACAACAGTACTCGTGACCATGGCACATTCCGATTTTTTAGAATTCCGTCCATGATTCGGAAAGAGAGCGAGGAAAGTCTGAGGCTTAGTACGGAGAGGAGATGAGCACGGCTGAACAACATCGGCAGGGCTGATCTATCAGAGGCTAAAACCCAAACAGCTCGTGTTTGCAGTAATCATTTTATCTCAGGTGAGATTCAAAAGCTTTCTCAATAATATCATGGAAGAATTTTATTTCGTGTTGCTAGAATTTTGTTATAAAATGAGCATTCTCTTGTCGTGGTTCACTCGGTCGTTGTTATAATTTTAACACGTGTATTACCATTTCGCTTCTAGGAGCGCCAGCAAAATTATACAATAGACACAATCCAGACTGGGCACCCACTCAGAAAATGGGCTATGTTTCGTCCAAGGTCAGACTTGATTCTTCAGCAAACAAACCAGATAGAATGCGATATCTGGGTACTCGATGGTTTATAGAAGCATCTTATCTTCAGAAAAGTCTGACTTTTTTAAATAATACAGGGTCAAAACCACACATATCTATCTTCTCTTTGTATTGAATCTTCGCTCAACTGTTCAAATCATAGAAATACTGAAAAAATTCAGCATTGTTTACAGACACGCTTTCAGCAGCTGCCGTCCTAGTTGCTTTGTATATCCACCATCATGGCGGATGCTCATGACGTAGCGCATTTTGATCACATGGTTGCAAGTCATCTACTGTATATCTCAGTGATGCTTCGGAAACACTTTGAGAACCTGTATTTGAGTTTCGTCAAGCAGAGAACGAGAAGTCAGTTGTTCTGAACTAGCAAAGAGAGTGAACACAATGGACAAAAGGACATTCAAAGAAAAGAAGACATTGCGTTAAGTTAAAAAATAAAAAAATAAAAACCAACAACAGCAACAACAACAAAACATTCCCTTCTATGTAAGTGTTAATCTCGGAAAAGAGTTCTGTCTGTGAGTTTATTTATTTATTTATTTAAAGATCAACGAGATTGAGATGGTTCGTCCTCCCTCGTTCAGCAGGTACGTGCCGATCCAGTGTGTCATTTCCGTTAATACGGTCCTGTCCTGGGAAGAGTCAGGGACCTCAGATCACTTCTGTATGTATATATATATATATGTGTGTGTGTGTGTGTGTGTGTGTGTGTGTGTGTGTGTGTGTCTGCATCGATGTTTTGCTGTTTCACGTCCTGTCTGTCACAATCATGAACAGCTTTACATACAAAACACTGAGAGAGATATTGCCTTGTTGAACCAATCTGTGCTTTGAAAGATATGATTGTGGGAGTCAGTTTATTTTGCTTTAGTGAGCAGGAACAAGAAATCATGTCTGAAGGTTCGGTTCTGAGATGCTGCCTCTGTGTTCCTGTAAGGCCTGGAATTATCCAAGTGCCTGAAACACATAAAAACAGCCTTAAGCAAATAAAACCCACATTCAAAATGTCAGTGTATTTTCCAGACTGTGAGGCAGACAGGGAAATGATATTTAGAGTTGCGGCTGCTTAAGTTGATTTTCTGTACCAATTTTCCGTACAGCAAATCACCTGCGTTAAGTTCACGCCTCTGGGGTGGCCACAGGCATCCGATTAGTTTGCATTTTATTCCTCCAGACTGTGCACTTGTTTCATAATGAAGCTCGTTTCTAAATTAAGACGTGCAGAATGGAGGATATTTTATGGTTATGTATATATATTTTTATTGCTAATTTGATGTGCTCTCCTGTAAAGTCAACATAGACAAAAAAAATTGCTTGTGATCAGCAATGTCTCCATAGCCCTCATCAGACATTTAACAGTTATTCCATGAAATCGATAGCAGCTATAGAAGTAGAACTAGAAGGGCACTCGGTAAAGTGAATACCTCCGCCAAGCCACATATTTGGATTTGCTTTTAAATCTAGTCAATTGTTCTTTGGCCCATGGCTCACCTTTCCTCCAAATTTCATCAAAATCCATTCACTACTTTTAGAGTTACGTTGGGAAAAGAAAAAAAAATACTGGATCCTGGATTCACATACATATCCAGATTTGGATCAAAATCTAATTAACTGTTCCTTGACCCATGGCTCACCTTTCCTCCAAATTTCATGAAAATCCGTTCACTACTTTTTGAATTATGTTGGGAAAATTTAAACAAACAGAGGCGAAACATAACCTCCTCTAACAAAGTTAGCAGAGCTAAACATTTAACAATTATTCCACAAAATTGAGTCGTACACGAGCTGATAACTGACGAGGCGCATAGCACCAAGTTAGCTATAAGCCATGTATGACAAGATTGTGTGGAATGACCATTTTATTCTATCCACATTCACTGGATTTTGAGACCCAGAGTGATTTTATTTATTTATTTTTTTGCAAATTTCATAAATAAAATCTTTATACGAAACGTCCGACAAAATCATTTCCGCTTAGAATGTAAACAAACCTGTGATATGACTAACAATTTGTGAAAAATGCTCTAAAAATCTTGAAAAAAGAAAAAATACATTTTTACCATCATATTTTGTTGCTTTTTGTTTACAGACATGCTTTCAGTGGCTGCCGTCCTAGTTGCTTTGTATATCCACCATCATGGTGGATGCTCATGAAGTAGCACATTTTGATCACGTGGTTGCAAGTCATCGATAGACAGCTAGTTGTCTTCTCCTGTAATTGTGTTGGTGGTGGTTGATATTCAAGTTGAGTGTATTACCGCCACCTACTGTTTGGGTGGAGAACTACTGGTTTGAAAGTGCGCTTTGAATTGTGACCGCATGGGAGCAAATGCGTGCAGACATACAGTAGTTCCACAAAAACGTTGCTGAGAAAGCGGTGCTGAAGGTGGCCGGAGGGGTGGTCAGAGATTAATTAAGAGTGACCTTGGCCACCACTGGCCACCCCTTGGCTCCGCCCCTGGTCGTACATGCGCTGACAATCGACGAGGCGCGTAGCACTGAGTCGGCTATAAGCCATGTATGAAGAGATTGAGTGGAATAATTGTTTTATTCTATCCACATTCACTGGATTTTGAGAAACAGAGCATTTTTATTTTTTACTTTTTGCAAATTCCATAAACAAAAATTTTATACAAAACATCCAACAAAATCATTTCTGCTTAGAATGTAAACAAAATGGCGAAATGACCGTAGCAATTTGTGAAAAATGTTATAATAATAATAATAATAATAATAATAATAATTCTTGAAAAATAAAAAAAGATACATTCTTACCATCAAATACTTTTATTCCATATTTTGTTGCTCTCTTTTTTTCATATTTTTGGGGGTTTTGTTTTCGAGTAGTTTTTATTTCATCCTCGGTTGGTTCAGCAACATGCTCCAGCATTTTGTTTTTCTCTACTCATGGTATATGAGCTGATAGCCTACTAGTAGAATAGCCAATCAGAGCATGCGATTGCTCATATCCAGTGAATGTGGATAGAATAACATTAAATGTACATGGGGTCATTTCTTATTTTCCAGGAGCTACTCTGTGATTTTACTGCCATCCAGATCGGCCATACCAGTGTTTTTCTCCATCTTTCTGTGAGAAAATTACAGAACAAATTATTTAACAATTATTCACCGAAGTTGAAGTGAAGCACAGATTTGTGTTACTTATCTACATCGACTCACATAAAATACTTTTCTTTTGAAATTGATAAAATAAACCACAATTCTTTGTTTGCAACAGATGTCACTTCCGGGAGTGATCCGCCTCATTATATATTCAGATTTCCAGCTGACGGGCAGGCATCATATTTGTTTACAGTCACTTCGCAGTAGTTTCTTGTGTCTCGCCTCCAAATATGCCAGATTGTTGCTCTGGATTTGGATGTTCAAACTGATCAAATCAAGAAAAAGACAAAAGGTATTATCGGATACCAAAAGAAGTCATACACAAGGTTGAAAGAACAAAAAATATCTCAAACATGTTGTGAAAAACAGCTCACAAACCTTTCACTGTTTTCGAAAGGAATCGAGAGTCCACATGCAGCGATCATTTTGTTAAAGGTACATACATCATGATACTTTAAGTATCTATAATCAAAACTCCTAATGTTAAATGAGTTTTCTTATACTTTGGATGTCGTAAAACAAACCGTTGATGAAATGATGAAACTAGTTTGTAGGTCGGCCTCGATGGAAACTCGATAATTTACATATTTTTTCAGGTTGTCCAATGATGTCAATTCATAAGTCTGAGCTACGTTTGAAATGTCACGAAATAAAATGTAAGTTATCATAGCAAAAACGTCTCCAGCAGCTTCGACTTGAATCACATATTACACTTCAGCTTACATTACTTACCCTCGCTAAAATAAGATTGTGGCAGCGGGGGCGTGGTCGAGCATCGGTCTGTGAATGGAGGGTGGAGTCAGGGAAGGTAAGTGGCAGAATCACTGCACCTGACGGGAATTAACCTGTGTTTGTGTGTCTTCTCCACTGACCGCGCCCAATAAGAGGAGAGGGAGAGCAGAGGAAGGGAGCACTCTCCCCAACCAGAACACTTGTGTGTGTGTGTGCACGAGCGTGTGTGACTGGGAGAGTGTCCTGAATGTCAAAAGCTGTAAAGCTTAAATAAAGGAGTTTAGAGAACTCAGTTCTGGCCTGCCATGCTTCTGTGCTCCACCCACTACAGAGCATTCCTACAGTGGTGCCTAAACCTGGAACAGAGTGCAGAGGAGAACAGCCCCATGGAGTCCTGCCCCTTCAAGGACCTGATCCATACTCTCGCCACGGCCCAACAGAGCCAGCACCAGGCACTGGTTGCCCTCCGGAAGGAGCAGGAGCAAAGGTTCGAGGCCTTGGTGCTGGTGCAGCAGGAAGATCGCCAGGTGTTCCGGCACCTACTCGCGTTGGCGGGGTCCACCACCTCCACCGCCGCGGACCCTCCCCACCTCACCCTAACAAAGATGGGCCCGCACGATGACCCTGAGGCTTTCCTCGCTCTCTCTGAGCAGGCAGCAGAGGCGTGGGGCTGGCTGGTGGAAGAGCGCGTGGCGCACCTCCTCCCCCTGCTAATGGGTGAGGTGCAGCTGGCCGCACTAAAGCTCCCCGCCGACAGTTGGCTGGTTTACGCCGACCTCTGCAGGGCCATCGTGCAGCATGTGGGGCGCACCCCAGAGCAACAATGGCAGCGCTTCCGCACACTGTGCCTGGAGGAGATCGGCCGGCCGTTTGCGTTTGGCCAGCAACTCCGGGACGCCTGCTGGTGGTGGCTGAGGGCCGACAACCGCGACGCCGAGGGGATCGTCAATCTGGTGGTGCTGGAATAATTGATCACCTGACTTCTGGGAGGAAAAGCGGAGTAGGTCCAGTGCCATCGCCCGGCGTTGCTGGATCAGGTGGATCGAGCTGGCGGAGGACCATTTGGCGGCTATTCCGACGGCAGGACAGCATGTCTCCTCTTCTCCCCTCTCTCTCTCTCTCCCCCCTCCCCTTCTGTTCCTCGTCCTCGCCCCATTTCCCCCCCGCGGAAGCGGGGGCCGGCTCCACCCCAACCGGCCCACCGCACCCGCGGTGCCCTACCGTTTCCCACTTCCGTGTCTGTCTCTCCCCCCCTCAGGTGAGTGAGCTCTGGAACACCAGTGCAGAGAGAGAGCCTGGGCCGGTATGCTGGCACTGCGGGGAACCAGGGCACCTCCAGCATTAGTGCTCGGCGATGGAGGTGGGCGCGGTGGTCCGGTGGTCTCGATCGGGCCGGAGCATATCGCATACCGGTGAGTATCCAAGGGGATACTTATCAGGCTTTGGTGGACTCCGGCTGTTATCAGACCTCAATCCACCAAAGCCTGGTGCAAGACGAGGCATTGGGGAGAGCACAATTGGTGGTGTTGTGTGTGCATGGGGATACCCTTTAGTGTCGGTCCACATTCTATTTCGAGGGGAGAAATTTAGAGTAAAGGCGGCGGTTAATCCTCGCCTTACCCACTCGATAATTTTGGGGACTGATTGGCCAGGATTTCGGGAATTAATGACTTATTTAGTGAAAAATGGGGCCTGCCATAGTTCAGCAGAGGGAGGTCCCGGTGTGGCATTGGTGGGAGAAGCTGTCACAGAGCTGTCTACATCATCACCGCGTCAGAGTGAGGAGCAGCAAGCTCCTCCTCCCTCTCTCAGGGAATCCCTCATGGATTTCTCATTAGAACAGTCGCAAGACAAGACTCTGCGGCATGCGTTTGACCAAGTGAGAGTAATCGATGGTCAAACGCTCCAGCCAAACGCCACCCCATCCTTCCCCTATTTTTCCATTATTAAGGATAGATTATACCGAGTGATGCAGGACACTCAGACTAAGGAGCCGATCACACAGCTTTTGATCCCAAAGAGCCGCTGGGAATTTGTATTCCAGGCGCCTCACTTTAATCCCATAGCTGGACACTTGGGGCAGGATAAGACACTAGCCCGAATAATGGCCCGGTTCTATTGGCCAGGGATTCGCGGCGATGTCCGCAGGTGGTGTGTGGCATGCTGCGAATGCCAGTTAGTAAATCCCGCGGCCATTCCAAAAGCACCTTTGCGCCCCCTGCCATTAATAGAGACCCCGTTCGAAAGAATTGGGATGGATCTCGTCGGGCCATTAGATCGGTCAACACGAGGATATCGCTTTATTTTAGTTCTGGTGGACTATGCAATGCGATATCCAGAAGCAGTGCCTCTTCGCAATATCTCAGCATGTAGTATTGCAGAGGCGCTCTTCCGTGTCATCTCCCAAGTTGGAATCCCCAAAGAGATTCTGCCTGATCAAGGCACTACGTTTATGTCACGCACACTGCATGAACTGTATGGGCTACTGGGAATTAAGCCTATCCGCACCAGTGTTTATCACACACCAGTGTTTTTATCACCCACAAATGGACGGTTTAGTCGAACGGTTTAAATCGCACCCTCAAAAACTTAATTAAAAAATTTGTAAGCGAGGACGCACACAACTGGGATAAATGGCTCGAGCCCCTGTTATTCACAGTGCGAGAGGTCCCACAAGCCTCCACGGGATTCTCCCCGTTCGAATTATTATACGGGTGTAAGCCACATGGCATTCTAGATGTACTGCGGGAAAATTGGGAGGAGGGACCTTCAACAAGCAAAAACGAAATTCAATACGTGATCGACCTGCGCGCTAAACTCCACACGCTCACACACCTAACCTAGGACAATTTGCGGCAGGCCCAAGAATGGCAAATCCGCCTGTATGACAGGGGCATGTGCCTTAGGGAGTTCGCACCGGGAGATAAAGTACTCGTGTTGTTGCCCACGTCGAGCTCCAAATTGATCGCCAAGTGCCAAGGACCCTTTGAGGTCACATGGCGAGTCGGGGACATTGACTATGAGGTGAGGCGAATGGACAGGGGTGGGGCGTTACAGATTTACCACCTCAATCTGCTAAAACTTTGGCACGAGGAGGTCCCCGTGGCGTTGGTGTTGTTGGTTCCAGAGAAGGCAGAGCTGGGGCCGGAGGTTCAAAAGGGAACATTGACATCGCCTACCACTCCGGTCCCCTGTGGAGACCACCTCTCCCCAACCCAACTCATGGAGGTTGCCCAGTTGCAGACAAAATTTTCTGACATGTTCTCGCCCCTGCCCGGCCACACCTGCCTCATAGAACACCACATTGAGACACCCCCAGGGGTGGTAGTGTGCAGCCGCCCTTACAGGCTGCCCGAACACAAGAAAAAGGTGGTTCGGGAAGAACTCGAGGCCATGCTCGAAATGGGCATCGTCGAGGTGTCCCATAGTGACTCGAGCAGCCCGGTGGTCTTGGTTCCTAAGACCGATGGGTCGGTCCGGTTCTGTGTGGACTATAGAAAAGTCAATGCGGTGTCTAAATTCGATGCGTACCCAATGCCTCGTATTGACAAGTTGCTCGATCGACTAGGCACAGCTCGTTTTTATTCGACACTGGATTTGACAAAGGGATATTGGCAGATCCCCCTGACTCCGCTATCCCGAGAAAAAATGGCCTTTTCCACACCGTTTGGCTTACACCAGTTCATCACACTTCCTTCTGGGCTGTTTGGGGCGCCCGCTACGTTCCAGTGGCTTATGGATAGGGTCCTCCGCCCCATGCCACCTACGCGGCCGCATACTTAGACGACATAATTATCTATAGTAATGACTGGCCGCGGTACCTAGAACACCTAAGGGCCGTCCTTGGGTCGCTGAGGTGAGCGGGTCTCACAGCCAACCCGAAGAAGTGTGCGATTGGGCAGGTGGAAGTACGGTATCTGGGCTTCCACTTGGGCAATGGGCAGGTGCGTCCCCAAATCAATAAGACAGCAGTGATTGCGGCCTGCCCGAGGCCCAAGACCAAAAAGGGGGTGAGACAGTTCCTGGGGCTGGCTGGCTACTATCGTAGGTTTATACCTAATTATTCGGACGCCACCAGCCCGCTGACTGATCTCACTAAAAAGGGGGCACCAGACTCAGTCCAATGGACGGAGCAATGCCAGTGGGCTTTCTCTGAGGTAAAGGCTGCACTGTGTGGGGGGCCACTGTTACACTCCCCTGACTTCACTCTCCCCTTTGTTTTGCAGATGGAAACATCGGACAGGGGGCTGGGGGCAGTTCTGTCCCAGAAGGTGGAGGGGGAGGACCGCCCAGTGCTGTGCATCAGCCGGAAACTATCGGTGCGTGAGGGCAGGTACAGCACCATCGAAAAGGAATGCCTTGCCATCAAGTGGGTGGTCCTTGCCCTCCACTACTACCTGCTGGGGCGCCCTTTCACTCTCTGTTCGGACTACACGCCCCTGCAGTGGCTCCACCACATGAAGGATGCCAAAGCGCGGATCACCTGTTGGTATCTGGCACTCCAGCCGTTTAAATTCGTGGTGGTCCACAGGCCAGGGGCGCAGATGGTCATGGCGGACTTCCTCTCCCGCCAAGGAGGTGGATTCGGCTGCAGGCCGGATGGCTCCCCGGCCTGAGTCGGGCAGTGGGGGTATGTGGCAGTGGGGGCGTGGTCAAGCGTTGGTCTGTGAATGGAGGGCGGAGTCAAGGAAGGTAAGTGGCAGAATCACTGCACCTGATGGGAATTAACCTGTGTTTGTGTGTCTTCCCCAGTGACCGCGCCCTATAAGAGGAGAGGGAGAGCAGAGGAAGGGAGCTCTCTCAGCAACCAGAACACTTGTGTGTGTGTGTGTGCGCGCGCGTGTGTGTGCACGCGAGAGCGTGTGTGACTGGGAGAGTGTCCTGAATGTCAAAAGCTATAAAGCTTAAATAAAGGAGTTTAGAGAACTCAGTTCTGGCCTGCCGTGCTTCTGTGCTCCACCCACCACAGAGTATTCCTACAAAGATTAATTTTGTCCTTTTGAAGTCTTATCTCTAAGTCATGAACCCAGCTACAGTGGTGCTTGAAAGTTTGTGAACCCTTTAGAATTTTCTATATTTCTGCATAAATATGACCTTAAACATCATCAGATTTTCACACAAGTCCTAAAAGTAGATAAAAAGAACCCAGTTAAACAAATGAGACAAAAATATTATACTTGGTCATTTATTTATTGAGGAAAATGATCCAATATTACATATCTGTGAATGGCAAAAGTATGTGAACCTTTGCCTTCAGTATCTGGTGTGACCCCCTTGTGCAGCAATAACTGCAAGTAAACATTTCCAGTAACCGTTGATCAGTCCTGCACACTGGCTTGGAGGAATTTTAGCTCATTCCTCCATTCAGAATAGCTTCAACTCTGGGATGTTCGTGGGTTTCCTCACATGAACTGCTCGCTTCAGGTCCTTCCACAACATTTCGATTGGATTAAGGTCAAGACTTTGACTTGGCCATTCCAAAACATTAATTTTATTCTTCTTTAACCATTCTTTGGTAGAACAACTTGTGTGCTTAGGGTCGTTGTCTTGCTGCATGACACACCTGCTCTTGAGATTCAGTTCATGGACAGATGTCCTGACTTTTTCCTTTAGAATTCGCTGGTATAATTCAGAATTCATTGTTCCATCAATGATGGAGGGGCGGCACGGTGGTGTAGTGGTTAGCGCTGTCGCCTCACAGCAAGAAGGTCCAGGTTCGAGCCCCATGGCTGGCGAGGGCCTTTCTGTGTGGAGTTTGCATGTTCTCCCCGTGTCCGCGTGGGTTTCCTCCGGGTGCTCCGGTTTCCCCCACAGTCCAAAGACATGCAGGTTAGGTTAACTGGTGACTCTAAATTGACCGTAGGTGTGAATGTGAGTGTGAATGGTTGTCTATGTGTCAGCCCTGTGATGACCTGGTGACTTGTCCAGGGTGTACCCCGCCTTTCGCCCATAGTCAGCTGGGATAGGATCCAGCTTGCATGCGACCCTGTAGAACAGGATAAAGCAGCTAGAGATAATGAGATGAGATGAGATCAATGATGGCAAGCCGTCCTGGCCCAGATGCAGTAAAACAGGCTCAAACCATGATACTACCACCACCATGTTTCACAGATGGGATAAGGTTCTTATGCTGGAATGCAGTGTTTTCCTTTCTCCAAACATAACACTTCTCATTTAAACCAAAAAGTTTTATTTTGGTCTCATCTTTACACAAAACATTTTTCCAATAGCCTTCTGGCTTGTCCACATGATCTTTAGCAAACTGCAGATGAGCAGCAATGTTCTTTTTGAGAAAAGGAAAAGCAGTGGCTTTCTCATTGCAACCTTGCCATGCACACCACTGTTGTTCAGTGTTCTTCTGATGGTGGACTCATGAACATTAACATTAGACAATGTGAGAGAGGCCTTCAGTTGGGGTCCTTTGTGACCTTGCCTACTATTACATGCCTTGCTCTTGGAGTGATCTTTGTTGGTCGATCATTCCTGGAGAGGGTAACAATGGTCGTGAATTTCCTCCATTTGTACACAATCTGTCTGACTGTGCATTGGTGGAGTCCAAACCCTTTAGAGATGATTTTGTAACCTTTTCCAGCCTGATAAGCATCAACAACGCCTTTTCTGAGGTCCTCAGAAATCTCCTTTGTTCGTGCCATGATACACTTCCACAAACATGTGTTGTGAAGATCAGACTTTGATAGATCCTTGTTGTTTAAATAAAACAGGGTGCCCACTCACACCTGGTTGTCATCCCATTGATTGAAAACACCTGACTCTAATTTCACCTTCAAATTAACTGCTAATCTTAGAGGTTCACATATTTTTGCCACTCACAGATACGTAATATTGGATCATTTTCCTCAATAAATAAATGAACAAGTATAATTTTTTTGTCTCATTTATTTAACTGGGTTCTCTTTTAGGACTTGTGTGAAAATCTGATGTTGTTTTAGGTCATATTTATGCAGAAATATAGAAAATTCTAAAGGGTTCACAAACTTTCAAGCACCAGCGTACAAACAAAAAAGTTATCAGCTTCAAGACTTTTGAAAGCTTTTCATTTGATTCTTCATGTAAAACGATGTTTGGATGATCAGATAATTGGAAAAGTCTGTCTTTTTTAAGCTGTCGGGGTCCAATCCATCGAACAAATATATTTTGTCTTGATATCTCGATTTTGCTTTTGGTTCTTGTCTGTTAAAATAATCAGATGTAGAATGTTTTCCACAAGATGACAACAGAGGCATACTTGGCTTGGACGTCATCTTTGATTGTTGCCTGTCACTTGGAAACCGGAAGTGAACCAGGAGGCAAAAAGTCACGTGATTGCAAACAAAGAATTCCACCTTCCCTTTGAATAGTTTTAGACCAAACTTTGTAGCATTTTTAGCATTTTTAGGAACAGCATTTTCTTTCATAATTTGTAATTCTTCCTCACTTATGGTGACGAAGCGATTGGCTACCATTTTGCCAAGTCTCTCGAGGTGATTATCGAGAATTAGTCTGAATTTCTCGACCAATCAGCGTGCATGATTTTCTATAACCACCTGGGTATTTATACTAAAAATAGCCCCAGTGAAGCTGTAGCTCATACCAGCTACTGTTGTTGTGTGTGAGTTTGAAACCGAGCAATTCTGCAGGAGGAGTAACAATTTTCGTGAAATTGCACGTGACCCCTGTGTAGCCTCATCCACCTGTAGGTGGCACCACCTGGTGAACAATTCTTGTTGGTATGTGTTTAGAGTCTTCTAGGTGAATTTCAGTGAAAACGTCCCAGCAGTTTATGAAGAGTAGCGTTTAATGTAACGAGTCGCCCAAAAGTTTCAAACGCCCATAAAATCGTAAATATGAGAGGTGGCACCACCGTCTTGACAACTTTTATGTACACCCACCTGGGGAAGATTGTATGTGAGTTTGATTGAAATCTGATCAATCCTGTAGGAGGAGTCGTGATTTTTGTAAATTGTGGATGGACGACGACGACAGACTGATGACACGTGATCGCATAAGCTCCACCCCCCCCCCCAAAAAAAATTCTGCTCTGGATACACACACTCATGATTTTTCTATGCAGATGTTGCCACATGTTGCTTATTTCTATTTTTAGTGCATAAGTGTGTTCAGGCTGACAAGCATGGCAACATGCAGTGTTACCCAGATGAGTAAATGTTGAGTGTGTAATGCTGCACACACTGCACACGCCGCACACTTCTCTGAATGGCTAGGTAGCACAAAGGGTGGGGCCACCAACCTATTTTCATCCATACAGAGGAGGGCAAGTCGACGACTCTGATGGCGATGTAATTTCCATGACGCGTTGTTGCACACAAGTGAGGAAAATTAAAAGACATGAATTTTTAATAGGTGAGCAAAACAAAAAGCTGGCAGATATATTTGAGGTGGGGTTTACATTAGAGCGTATCAGCGGATCATCAGATTAACGTTTTTAAGCGATTAGTGTGCACACAGCAACACCAATACACGATTCGCGTGCACACAGCAACACCAATACACGGATACGCTCGGCTCCGCAGGCATCCTGCGCTCCAAATCACTCTGCCCTGAACAGTGAGTGCCCTCTGGAGGGTGCGCACTCCGGCCCTGCCCAGCTCACAGAGCGCGCGAGTGAAGTGCACAAGCTGTGATTCGGGACTGAGCCGCTGTGTGTGTGATCCCAGCGCATATCACTTACCACTTGCAAGTGGAAGGATGGCAAGCCTAAAGACAATCATAACTACACAATGGGCAGTATTTGCATCAGTATTTGCAGTATTTTCATACTTTTATACTCTTTAATGAAAGGTGATACAAGGCGGAAGTCCACGCCGTTTTTCAGCAGTCGCGTCACATGACCAACGCCAGCGAATCAGGAAGGTGGATGTCACAGTGACGTTGTCCAATGATGACGCCAGCTAGAGCTCAGCACAGCGTATCTGCGTATCTCAATGTTTACACAGCACCGGAGCTGACACGATCTAGATTGAATACGTGGACGCTGGCGGATTCCCGTTTCCCGGCGTTTCCAGGCGGTTTAATGTAAACGGACAGTGCATCCGTGAAGAAAACGAGACAGATACGGTCTAATGTAAACTTTGCCTTAGTGGCTGCTGTGACAATCGTGATGAAATGTTACGATCGTCATTTCCCGTGAGTGCACAACTTGCAAGGTTCGATTTGAGAGAACACGACCCTGTTGAAATTCACAATCCACTATGGAAGTAAGTACACAGTGCGCACAGTGTACTACATGGAAGTGGATGAACAGAAGAACGCAAATTGAGACACAGTGTTAGTCTTGGAGCACATGTGACCCTCAGTGACCCGCGCTAAGATATTTAGCACTTCCCTAATCGTACAGTGAAAAGTGTTAGAATTTCAAATTTTTGCTTGAACCTTGGCTCACCTCAAACTGAAATAAGAGCCAGTGTACTCCAGTGTCTCTGACTCCTTGGATGTTGTGAAAGCAACGTGATCATATCATGTCAAATAAACATCCAGGTTTGTAGAATTTTTTTTTCTATGCTGAATAATAAATTCCTTCACATGGTAGTTCCACTACAAATCCACTACATTTGACAAAAAAAAAAGAAAATATATTGTATGAATACACACATTACGAACACGCCCACACAACACCATACACCATCTTCTAACTGGTATTATATGGTTGAAATTTGCATACTGCAACATGATTGGCTCAAATTAATTACAGTACCTTGCAAAAAGTAATCATCCCCCTTGGTGTTTGTCCTGTTTTGCTGCATTACAAGCTGGAATTAAAATGGATTTTTGGAGGGTTAGCACCATTTGATTTACACAACATGCCTACCACTTTAAAGGTGCACGTTGTTTTTTTTTAAATTGTGCCGATAATTAAGATGAAAAAAACAGAAATCTGGAGTGTGCATAGGTATTCACCCCCTTTCGTATGAAACCCCTAAATAAGAGCTGGTCCAACCAATTCACTTCATAAGTCACATAATTAGTTGATTAAGATCCACCTGTGTGCAATCAAAGTGTCACATGATCTGTCACATGATGTCTGTATAAATCAACCTGTTCTGGAAGGACCCTGACTTTGCAACACTACGAAGCAAGCAACATGAAAACTAAGGAGCTTCCAAACAGGTCAGAGACAAAGTTGTGGAGAAGTATGGATCAGAGTTGGGTCATAAAAAATATCCCAAACTTTGAATATCCCACGGAGCACCATTAAATCCATTATAGCAAAACGGAAAGAATATGGCACCACTACAAACCTGACAAGAGAAGACCACCCACCAAAACTCACTGACCGGGCAAGGAGGGCATTAAAGGAACAGTCCACCGTACTTCCATAATGAAATATGCTCTTATCTGAATTGAGACGAGCTGCTCCGTACCTCTCCAAGCTTTGCGCGACCTCCCAGTCAGTCAGACGCGCTGTCACTCCTGTTAGCAATGTAGCTAGGCTCAGCATGGCCAATGGTATTTTTTGGGGCTGTAGTTAGATGCGACCAAACTCTTCTGCGTTTTTCCTGTTTACATAGGTTTATATGACCAGTGATATGAAACAAGTTCAGTTACACAAATTGAAACGTAGCGATTTTCTATGCAATGGAAAGTCCGCACTATAATGACAGGCGTACTAACACCTTCTGCGCGCTTCGACAGCGCATTGATACTGAGCTCCGTATCAATGCGCTGTCGAAGCGCGCAGAAGGTGTTAGTACGCCTGTCATTATAGTGCGGACTTTCCATAGCATAGAAAATCGCTACGTTTCAATTTGTGTAACTGAACTTGCTTCATATCACTGGTCATATAAACCTAAGTAAACAGGAAAAACGCGGAAGAGTTTGGTCGCATCTAACTACAGCCCCAAAAAATACCATTGGCCATGCTGAGCCTAGCTACATTGCTAACAGGAGTGACAGCGCGTCTGACTGACTGGGAGGTCGCGCAAAGCTCGGAGAGGTATGGAGCAGCTTGTTTCAATTCAGATAAGAGCATATTTCATTATGGAAGTACGGTGGACTGTTCCTTTAACCAGAGATGCAACAAAGAGACCAAAGATAACACTGAAGGAGCTGCAAAGATCCACAGCGGAGATGGGAGTATCTGTCCATAGGACCATTTTAAGCCGTACACTCCACAGAGCGGGGCTTTATGGAAGAGTGGCCAGAAAAAAGTCAATGCTTAAGAAAACACATTTGGAGTTTGCTTCACAGCATGTGGCAGACTCCCCAAACACATGGAAGAAGATTCTCTGGTCAAATGAGACAAAAATTTAACGTTTTGGCCATCATGGGAAATACCATGTGTGGCGCAAACCCAACACCCTGAGAACACCATTCCTACAGTGAAGCATGGTGGTGGCAGCATCATGCTGTGGAGATGTTTTACATCTGCAGAGACAGGAAAGCTGGTCAGGACTGAAGGAAAAATGGATGGCACTAAATACAGGGCAATTCTGGAGGAAAACCTGTTTGAGACAGCCAGAGGTTTGAGACTGGGATGAAGGTTCACGGTCCAGCAGGATAATGACCCTAAACATACTGCTAAAGCTACACTGGAGTGGTTTAAAGGGAAAAATTTAAATGTCTTGGAATGGCCTCATCAAAGCCTAGACCTTAATCCAACTGAGAATCTGTGGCATAACTTGAAGATTGCTGTACACCAACACAACCCATCTAACTTGAAGGAGTTGAAGCTGTTTTGCCTTGAGGAACAGGCAAAAATCCCAGTGGCTAGATGTGCTAAGCTAATAGAGACAAACCCCAACAGACTTGCAGCTGTAATTGTAGCAAAATGTGGCTCTATAATGTATTGACTTTTGGGGGGGTACTTATGCACACTTCAGATTTCTGTTTTTTCATCTTAATTATTGTTTGCATCACAATAAAAAAACAATGTGCAACTTTAAAGTGGTAGGCATGTTGTGTAAATCAAATGGTGCTAACCCCCCAAAAATCCATTTTAACTCCAGCTTGTAATGCAACAAAACAGGACAAACACCAAGGGGGATTAATACTTTTGCAAGGCACTGTATGATGTATTGTTGTCTGTCCAATCCAAGCTCAATACTAGATTTCCAATTCTTCGTTTGCACATGACATCATAGCTAATTACGCATGAGGCTTTGAACCAGAAGTGGGCCATGTTGGAGGATATACACAAACTCACTCAGTGCACGTTTATTGTAGAAGATACAGTATGCTCGAGAAGTTGTTATGCTCAAGAATTAATTTTGTTTCTTCGCTATGCTACTCTGTGTGCTGTAATTGGATGCGGGAACAACTCCGTCGGAGACAAGGAGACTTATAAGTTATATAGAATTCCAGCAATTATAAATAATCAAGGAGAAAAAACAAGAGAGTTGTTCACGGAGTGTAGCTGTCAATGGCTGTCCAACATAAACCGGGCTGATCTAAGCGATGAGAAAGCAAAAACCACACGAGTCTGCAGTGAACATTCTATCAATGATAAGTGCTATGAACTACTTATTAAAGAAAGATCGCAATCTATAAGAAATATTGGATCGTTTAATAGCCTGGTCGTGCAGAAACTCGCCGTGATCATTGAGTGCGTGAGCTGACAATCAAAGGCTTCTATGATCATTTCATTTTAAAACGGGCTGTATATAATTTTTGATGATTTTGCTTTTCCTCTCCATTAGAGAAACCAGCTGATCTCGACAATTTTACAGATCCAGACTGGGCTCCGACACAAAATATGGCCCACAACAAAATCAAAGATGGTACTAAAGCAGGATCTCGAAATGCTAGGCTTACAGAGTGCAGAAAGAAACGCAAAATTATTGAAGAAACTTCCCAAACGATCACAGAGTCAATCGAACAAGATTCATGTCAATCCACTACCTCAAATGCTGCAGCCTCCTCACCCGGTGAGTGCTCTTTTATAACCAAATATGTTGTATAGTGTGTTAGATACCTACATTTTGAAGCAGTCAAAATGATTGTTTGTAAAATAGATTTGAGAAATGACTACAAGCTTCTAAATGTTACCACTCTTACCACTATATATGTATGTATGTATTGTATATCCTCCAATAAGGTGGCGGTCAATGACGCAAGCAGTTCTGGTCAAATGAAGAATACAAGTACAATTTTCAAATATGATTTAATCTCCTCCTTTGTGTCTAGATTAATACCCCTAAAAGGATTTAAACATAAAACACACAATGTATAATGTTTACGGTGACTTTAATCAGGAGAGCACATTCAAAGACATTTAATATCATGATAAATGGACCGACTGCACTGGAACTGAACTCTTTGTTCAAGCTGATGTTTTGGGCTTAACTCAGATGGACAGTGTGTGTGTGTGTGTGTGTGTGTGTGTGTGTGTGTGTGTGTGTGTGGCTGTTGTTCATTTACTCGTGTTGAAGAGGATGTCAGATTTCCACATTTGGATCTGTGAAGCCTTTCTTGCCTTCGTTCACCAGGACAGGTTTTTCCGTCCTTGTGTGCCACACGAGAATCTGCACAAATGTATCACATAATAGAAAGCATCATTAATCCAAGAAACAACCAACCAACAATAACAACAACAGAATGTCATCTGTTCTTGTGCATCTGCAGGGTTTAAACTTTCATGATGTTCACAGCTGTAAGTGTGTGATGTGTCTCTCGAACACTGAATTCTCAGTTCTGTAGTGCACTTGGCTCCACTTCTACTTCTCTCTCTCTCTCAGAGCTCTGAGCAGACGTGTACCAGCTGCAGTCTTTTTCCAAACTGAACACTGTGATAAACAGTGTAGTCAAATGAATGCTTCAGAAAATCAAGATTTAAATTCTGCACCACATCCATCAACGATTTAAAAATGATGGGTAATATATGCACCACCACACTGCATAAAAACTATTATAAGCATGCATCATCATGTTTCCTGATCCCTCCTGGAAGTATGCGCCATCACGCTTCCTCTGAAACACTTGTTATTGTGCTGAGAAATAAGCAGCATAGCGACTGCAGCGTTCGAGCTGAGGAAGTCACTAATAATGTTTGCTTAGATGGAGATGGTCCTTCATCCTGATTATCCATAAAGGATAAGATAAGCCTCGTCTTTCTTCCTTCAGCTTTGCTCACTTGTGAGATGAGCGACTGTGAGCTGATTCTTCCAGCCTTGTACCCACTTAACCAGGCTAAAAGGCTAACTGCGGTGTTTGATTTCTGAGTAGGGGGATTAATTTTGTGTGTGTGTGTGTTTTACAATATGGTAACTCTCTTGCATTTAATAGGTAAATATTTAATATACATAAATGATTAGTATAATTTATATTATTCTGTCCACAGGGCCATCGACAGGGGGGGACAACCGGGTATTTTGTCCCGGCCCAGGCATGAGGGGGGGCCCAGAACTGGTCCCTCATGAAGATGCCATTAATCATTCTGTTTCATTTCAAAATGTGTTGATTTGGGGGAGAAAAATGTGCTATATTTGCATTCAATGAATGATTTCTGGTTCTTTTGCCTTTATTGTCTTCGAAAATAGATTCAAGAACCCACCTACCACCCCTAATGCAGAAATGGTTTGGTCTTTGATTAAGGCGCCAAATAACACGGCACTATTCCATCATAACGCTTCGACAATAAGCGTGCGAGCCCGTTTGCCAACATGCACAAGTCAGGAGCAAAGAAAAGAAAAGAAAAGAAAAGAGAAAAAGAGATGAAAAAACCAAGAGCCTCAGGGGCTCACTGCATAGATATTTTAGAAAAGATTCAGATGATGCAGCAGGTGGTGAAGGCAGTGGGGCAGCTGAGCCAGGTAAGACACAGATAACTTTTTTCCAGCCCCGTAATGTAACCCCAGCACGTGTGATGCACCATTCATAATTATAAAGTAGGGGATAGCAGGGTACACTGAGTGAACACTGAAATGCACAGGGCATTGAATTATTTCATAAACATATCGGTTTAATAACACTGTGTTGCATATATCTCAATGAAGCAAAGAATAGCACATTGGCCCGCAATCATATCCAAATGTTTTAGGCACGCTTGCTGAGCTGCGCTGAGCTGGACTCCGGTTAGCTGAAAGCCCGTGGAACGCTGCCTCTTGTTAATTAAACCTTATTTTGTTGGAAATCATCCCGTGTAGATACGACGGCATGTGAAATTGCCAGCTAGATAGAGTTTAATGTAACGAATGGGCTATAAATGGGGTGTTTTGAGGTTAGTCTGTTGCAAAACATTAAACTTTCGCTTAGACTGGATACTCTTCAAACAATTCCCTTGCTCAAGTGAAAAATGATAGGCCTGTATGAAAAGCGCAATTAATGAAAGTAGCCTAATAAGCCCTAAATGAATAAAACAACCTCTGTTTTATTGTTGTTGCTTACACGTTAAGATTTTGAAATCTTCTCGGTCCAGTTCTATATCCAGGGAACGTTGTAATCCTTTTGGTTTATCCGTAATAAACGTATCAGCCCCCAGGTCAGATAGGCTAATGTTACGTGGTTGGGAGGGTGCCAATTTTTTTTGTAACATTCTAAATCGAGTACGGAAAGGACGTTTATGAAAAACAAGACAAAAAAATACACTGAAAAACTCACTGTACACATCACTAGTGGTGATGCTTCTATGTTCAGATTTTGGGAAAGCCATAACTCCGTAACTCATTGAGGCCCAGTTCCATCCCATAAACAATCATTTTGGTTTATCAACTACCTGCACTCAAACATGTCACAGGAGAGGCTCAATGGGCTGGCTATGCTCTCTATAGAGCTCGAACTTGCAAATAAGCTGGACTTCAATGACCTTATTGACGACTTTGCCACAGCAAAAGTCTGGCGCATTGCATTTCGCACCTGAATAGTTGCAGACTAAGGAAATGTTCAAACTGTAAATATGTTGAAATGTTGAAATAAAATGGTTGACTGTTATAATGGGCTTGGAATACCTGTTATTTAAGGGTTGGAGTGAATGGAGACTGTGAAAAGAGGGGTTGGGTGTGGGTGGTTGCTGTGTGGCGATGTGTGTGCGTGCGTGTGTGTGCGTGGGGGGGCACTCAGATTATTGGGGGGGGGGGGGGGGGGGGGGCCCACTCAGATTATTTTGTCCCAGGCCCAGCCAAAGCTGTCAACGGCCCTGTCTGTCCATATTCACTAGATAAGAGCAATCGCATGCTCTGATTGGCTTCTCTACTACTAGGATATCAGCTCATATACCATGAGTAGAGAAAAACAAAATGGCGGCACGTGTTGCCGAACCAACCGAAGACAAAATAAAAACTCTACTCGAAAACAAAACCCTAAAAAATACAAAAAAAAGAAAGCAACAAAATATGGAATGAAAGTATTTGATGGTAAGAACATATCTTTTTTTTATTTTTCAAGAATTATTATTATTAAAGCATTTTTCACAAATTGCTACGGTCATTTCGCCGGTTTGTTTACATTCTAAGCGGAAATGATTTTGTCGGACATTTTGTATAAAGTTTTTATTTATGCAATTTGCAAAAAGTTAAACTAAAAATGCTCCGTTTCTCAAAATCCAGTGAATGTGGATAGAAAAAAACAGTTATTCCACTTGATCTCGTCGTACATGGCTTATAGCCAACTCAGTGCTATGCACCTCATCGACTATCCGCTCATGTATGACTTGATTTCATGGAATAACTGTTAAATATCTCGCTATTGTATATTTACATTATTTACTTATAGAGTTATAGGGCATATATAATATAATATAATATAATTGTATATAATATAATATAATATAATACATAACATCTAATAACAGGTAGAAACTGGTGAAAATAAAGCACTAGGCAAACAAAGACTCGTTCCTGATTCACACTCACTGGCCACTTTATTAGGAACACCCATCCACCCTTGACAGCAGCACAATGCATAAAATCAAGCAGATACAAATCAAGAGCTTCAGTTAATGTTCACTTCAAACATCAGAATGGGAAAAATTGTGATCTCTGTGACTTTCTTTCACTGTGGCATGGGTGTTGGTATGAGCCAGATGGACTGGTTTGAGTATTTCAGAAATTGCTGATCTCCTGGGGTTTTCACACACAACAGTCTCTAGAGTTTACACAGAATGGTGCGAAAAACAAAAAAACATTGAGTGAGCGACAGTTCTGTGGGTGGAAACGTCTCGTTGATAAGAGAGGTCAGAGGAAAATAGCCAGATTGGTTCGAGCTTCCAGGAAGGATATAGTAACTCATAGTAACTCTTTACAACCCTGGTGAGCAGAAAAGCATCTCAGCATGCAACAGCAGAAGACCACATTGGGTTCCACTCCTACAGCCAAGAACAGGAATCTTAGAATCAAGAACACATTCCTATTAAAGTGGCCGGTGAGTGAATATTTATATGAGGAAGTTTGAAATTCTGAAGTTCGAAATTCTGAAGTTCTGTGGAGGGAAAACCATGAGTTAGGATTCATATTTTTTCCCTACATGCTTTTTTTTTTGCATGAAGTTTTCATGAGCTCAGGTTGTTGGGGTTCACTTTGAAAATCAAAAATGCTAGTGCACAAAGGAATGTAAGAAAACATACCAGAGTAGGCTACTTGATGTCAAGTCTATAATCTGACTTGAATAATTGAATATTTGAAAACTGTACAGTACCAGTCAAAAATTCTGGACAAAGCTTCTAATTCAATGTTTTTCTTTATTTTTATTAATTAAAAGGCACTTCATGTCTCAAAGTGATGATGGATGCCATTTCTCTTTACTTAGTTGAGCAATTCTTGACATAATAAAGATGCCAGATTGCAGGCACTTACGGATGTATGTGCAGAAAGAGATTGAGAAGCAGACGGCAAACTAAGCCAAATTGTGTGATGAGAGATGTAGTTGGTAACCAGGCGAGGGTCGATCGATTATGCAAACAACACAAAGTGGGTGAGGCAAGAGACGAGAGAGAAATACTAGCAGGGGTCAGAATAACGAGATAGCAGGCAGACAATGAAAAGGCTTGGTAGCACTGGTTGGAACATTGAACGATACTTCACAATGAAGGTGTGGAACTGGCATGGTTGTATGGGGAGACTAATGATATGTGTGATGATTGTCAGCTGAGTTCAATAGGCCAGTGACAGAGGGTGCTGTGTGTTCTGGGAGTCCATGTTTGTAGTTTGGTTAGTGACTGTGTTTTCAATGGGGATACTGACAGACCCCCCCCGATTCATCAGACCTCGGGACAATTTTCCACTTCACCTCAGTCCATTGTAAAAGACGTCGGGCCCAGAGAAGGTGGTGGTGTTTCTGGATATTATTTATATCTGGTTTTAACTTGCATTAATGGATGCAGTAATTAACTGTTTTCACAGACGATGGTTTTCTGAAGTGTTCCTGAGCCCATACAGTGATTTCCACTACAGACACGTGTCTGCTTTTAATGCAGTGTCGAGGGCCTGAAGATCACAGGCATCCAATGTGAATTTTCAGCCTTGTCTCTTGCATACAGAGATTTCTCCAGATTCTCTGAATCTTTTAATGATATTATGTACCATAGATGATGTGATCCCCAAATTCTTTGCAATTTTACTTTGAGGAACGTTATTATTAAATTGCTGCACTGTTTACCCACGCAGTCTTTCAAAGACTGGTGAACCCTTCCCCATCTTTACTTCTGAGAGACTCCGCCTCTCTGAGATGCTCTTTTTATACCCAATCATGTTACTGACCTGTTGCCAATTAACCAAATTATTTTTATTATTTTTTCACATTACACAACATTGTTCAGTCTTTTGTTGCCCCGTCCCAACTTTTCTCAAATGTGTTGCTGACATCAAATTCAAAATGAGCATATATTTTTCAAAAAACAATAAAATTTCTCAGTTTAAACATTTGATATGTTGTGTTTGTACTATTTTCAATGAAATACAGGGTTTCCATGATTTGCAAATCATCACATTCTGTTTTTTATTTATGTTTTACACAGTGTCTCAAATTTATAGAATCGGGGTTGTATAAGAAACAAACCCCTGTTGTTTTTGATTACCTTAGTGCAATTAGCAGCTTTCGGTTCCAGGTCGTTGAGAGTGACGAGTTCTCGCAGCAGGCTGCTCTCCTGGTAGCCCCCCTTGACCCCCCGCAGTTTGAAATAGGCTTGTGGTTTGAACAGGATGAGCCGCAAGTTGATGGCGAATCCGGCCATGTCAATAGCAAAAGGCCGGTGAGGATCAAACACTGTTTTCCATCCGTATACCTTACCAGCAGCGTTGACCTTGGGGGACTCGTAGCGCAAACCTCCGACAAAAGCTACGGGCCAGACAGACACCTTACGCGTAGAGCGCATCTGCAGAGACAGAAAGATGAATGTGTTAATCATTGTGTACAGTACACTGATTTAAGGTTTAAAAGTTGAAGGGCTTTCTCACATATTTTTTTCATGGACTCCTCCGGAAATATTTGAACATGAGTCTAGAATGACATTGGTATAAATACTTTTTCAAGGGTTGTCAAATATTCAGAAAAATGGATGAATCACAATCTGTGTAGTTAAATATGACTACTGTATTTTGAGGTAAATTTGACCCTAGTGAAAAAGGTTTACAATTGCAGTATATAGTTCTGCAGGATTTAATACTCTATATGGGTCATTCTAGAATTCAGGGTACATTTCACGTCTCCGAAATAAACCTTTTATTTTCCACAAAATACATTTTTATTGAATCAGCTTTGAACAATAATGCAAATTATGACAAACTTTCACCAATAGCAATGCTTGATGTACATTTTAGACCCAATTTATCCATAAAACATTAACTAAATGACTCCCACCCCTCTCCCCACATTACTGGCTGTCTTCGACTCCTGATTCATACATTCAGCTTGAATAAACATGAAGTGATTCAGTCTAACAATCTGTTTTTAGGGCTTATTCTATTAACTGTTACAAAATCAGCTGCATAGAAAGTCTATTTTCTGTATTATGTGAAATTTCAGTAATAATAATAATAAAAAAATTATCCGTCCCAGTGTTCTTGTCAATTCTGTTAACTCTGTTAAAACCGCATAAAATCCGCAAAGACTTTTAATTATACGCATGACGCCTGCACCGAGAGATGTCACTTCCTCTGGTGGGAAACTTCAGAAAGGCAGTGAGGTATGTTGTGTTTCTTCTTTCATTAATTTGAGCAAAATGTTAAGGATTATACACCAATAGTAGATTAATTATTCGTCAAATTTGTAATTGTGATGTTGGAGTGAATCTCTCGCTCATTTTTGAAAAATAATAATATGATTAAAATCCAGTTTTTAATACATGCCGTGCTGTAGCTAGTTTGAGGTTGACATGTGGGAGTTAAGACACAAAATGGTGGGACACGTCAACTCTGTTACCACCAATTCTGTTAACGGATTGCCCAAATTAATGGCAACAGAGTTGACGATGATGAACAGAGTCAACACTTGAAATGTACCCGCGATTATAGAACAGGCCATAAAGCACTGCCTAAAAGCAGAGCTCCTGATGAACGTATGGACAAATTAAAATATTTGCAAGGCCACAAAATCAACCGGAATAGAATAATAATATTATTGCATACGAACCATCGAATTGTGTAGTGTTGTGTATTTCACGTCAATAAATTACTGCATTGTCTTGTGACCGTGACACCAATAATGAAATATGCATCGCAGTTAAGCATTTACTCCTTTCTTTGACACCGCATGCTATGTGCCAGAAACAACACCATGACATTTATTATGGTGTGACTCTGCTGAGTGATGAGTTCTTTCAAATAAAACAATTGGAACAGAAATCCATGGAGAACTGATGGAGAATGTACGATTTAGCTGAATCGTGGACGGACGAATGGTGTTCCTGATAAAATGTTCAGTGTGTGTCTGTGTGTTTGTTCAGAAACCTTTTATTTATTTATTTTTCCCCCAGACAAAAAAAAATGCTCAAGACTCAGGTCTTGCTCTCTAAACCATTTTCTCCCTAATGGCTGAAGAGAACAGCTTGTTCACAGAGCCTAGTAGAGACATCCAGACAGTCTGTGTGCCCTGATCTCTGAGGGCTGGTGAGACAGACAGACCTCACAGACAGATAAAGTGGCACGGCTGGACGTAAGTAGGTATCAGACTGAGAAAGAAAAAGAGTCACTCTTTCCTCCTTGCTTGCTTACTTCATCCATTGTGTGCTACACAACACAAGTGGTTCGCATCATGAAGAGAATCAGGGTAATGAATGGTGAAAGTAGCGCTCGGGGCATGCCGTTGTCCTAGGCTTGAATGCACTCCCTTAGCCAGACGTACCTGAAAGCTTTTTGAAAAGAAGTGAGAAACTGCTACATTGTTATTTTATTTCATTTTATTTTATTTTTGCTTCAGTGTCAGTATTATAAATGCAATGGCTGGCTCACATCCCACAACTACTTATCTGTAATTCTGTAATCTCTTTCTCATTACCTTAACTGTGCAAGGATCATTTTGCAATTCATTTGGCAACTGTACTTGGCACCAAGTATCATTCCAAAATAAAAAGAAAAACCTCTCTCATATATTTCATCGAGTATAGCTATATACAGTCTCAGAGGAATGCTGGCAGCGGCAGCCTGGCCTAGTTTATTGTACAGCAGCACTTTTCCTGTTTTGGCTTTCCTTAAAGCTGCGCTTGCTTTCTGCTCTGTTGGACAGGCGAGAGATGAGAGAGACCTGATGAGGCAGAGCTGCACTTCTGAAGATGGGAGAGTCTAAAGGGAGATTCACGTATAGTTGAATGCTATCGGCTTGTCTGACAGAGCGAGCTGGGGATTGTGCTGATGTCAAAGAGGCAGCGATGGAGTGAACTCTGAAGACAGTCATCAGAAACAGACTAGCTGATGAGGTCATGGTATATGGCTCCGACTCCCAGTTCGAATCTGATAGTGTAGCTTTTTTATCCTGACTACAAATTGATGAAAGATGGACGGCATTGCTGAATAATGACACTGCCACAGCAACAGAGAGCTGTTCTACTTTGATTTTCATGAAGATTGAGGTCGAAAGCTTAGGACTTCATCAAAAGAAATGTCCTTTGGGGATGAGAGAATGATGGGAGAACTGCTGACTGAATTTTGAGTCTTTAAGTCTTGGGAACATATTCAAAAACCATACACTTTAACTTCACATCTGATGCATTCCACTTAAAAAAAAAAAAACCTATATGGAAATGTATAGTGCCTTGCAAAAGTATCCCCCCCCTTGGCATTTTTCGGGTTTTCTTGCCTCACAACCTGGAATTAAAATGAATTGTTTGAGGGTTTGCATCATTTCATTTACAGAACATCCCTATAACTTTGAAGATGTGATTTTTTTTTATTGTGGCGCAAACAACAAGTAGGACAAAATAACAGAAAACTTCAACATGCATAACTATTCACCACCCTAATGTCAGTACTTTGTAGAGCCACCTTTTGCGGCAATTATAGCTGCAAGTCGCTTGTAACTACATGTAACTCAGAGGGACAGACAGAGAGAGGGGGGAGGGGGAGAAAAAGAGAATGAGAGAGAAAACACAGGTTGTTAGGTATGCCCAATGTCACCTGATGAGTAGGAACAGTATACATTTTGCACTGAGCACAAGCAGGGACTCTGGCAAAACTAACTATTACAGCATAACTAAAAGGGGAGAGCCAGAAGGTAACACAGTTTCTATGAGCTTGCCACATTTAGCCACTGGGATTTTTGCCCATTCCTCAAGGCAAAACTGCTCCAGCTCCTTCAAGTTAGATGGGTTCCACTGGTGAACAGCAATCTTCAAGTCTGACCACAGATTCTCAATTGGATTGAGGCCTGGGCTTTGACAAGACCATTCCAACACATTTAAATGTTTCCCTTTAAACCACTCCAGTGTAGCTTTCGCAGTATATTTAGGATCATTGTCCTGCTGGAACGTGAACCTTCATCCCAGTCTCAAACCTCTGGCCGACTCAAACAAGTTTTCCTCCAGAACTGCCCTGTATTTAGTGCCATCCATCTTTCCTTCAGTCCTGACCAGCTTTCCTGTCCCTGCAGATGAAAAATATCCCCACAGCATGATGCTGCCACCACCATGCTTCACTGTAGGAATGGCGTCCTCAGGGTGTTGGGTTTGCGCCACACATGGCATTTTCCATGATGGCCAAAAAGATCAATTTTAGTCTCATTTGACCAGAGAATCTTCTTCCATGTGTTTGGAGAGTCTGCCACATGCTGCTGGGCAAACTCCATACGTGTTTTCTTAAGCCATGACTTTTTTCTGGCCACTCTTCCATAAAGCTCTACTCTGTGGAGTGTACAGCTTATTTTTAGTCCTATGGACAGATACTCCAGCCTCTGCTATGCAACTCTGCAGCTCCTTCAGGGTTACCTTTGGTCTCTGTGCTGCCTCTGCCCTCCTTGCCCGGTCCATGAATTGTGGTGGGTGGCCATCTCTTGGCAGGTTTGTTGTGGTACCATGTTCTTTCCTTTTGATGATGATGGATTTGATGGTGCTCTGGGGGATCATCAAAGATTTGGATATTTTTTTATAACCCAACCCTGACTTGTACTTCTCAACAACTTTGTCCCTGACTTGTTTGGAGAGCTTCTTAGTTTTCATCAGAGGTGGAAAAACCCGGGTGCAGAAAGTAAAAACCCTGCCACATTTTTGCTCCAGCCAATTCAATGAACCAGCTGATCCTAATTAACACATCCCCTAAGCCAGATTGATGAGCTAATTGGTGAAATCACCTGTGTTGAGAGCACAGGCAGAAGGAAAACCTAAGCAGGACTTTTACTTTGTCAATCCAGTTTTTCCACCTCTGGTTTTCATGGTGTTGTTTGGTTAGTGGTGCCTCTGGGGCCTTTCAGAAAAGGTGTATATATACTGACAGATCATGTGACACTTAGATTGCACACAGATGGACTTCATTTCACTAATTATGTGACTTCTGAAGTGAATTGGTTGCACCAGAACTTTTTAGGGGCTTCATAGCAAAGGGGGTGAATACATATGCACACGCCAATTTTCAGTTTTTTTATTTGTAAAAATTTTACAATTTTTTTTCTCATTTCACTTCATCAACTTAGACTATTTTGTGCAGATCCATTACATAAAATTCAGATTAAAAAAAAAGATATTTAGATTACAGGTTGTAATGTAACAAAATAGGTAAAAAGCCAAGGGAGGTGAATATTTCTGCAAGCCACTGTATCTGTGTTGTGCATCACTGTATCACTGTCTACTCGTATCAGAACGAGCCTGAAACAACAACTGTTCTTCAAGGTTGTGGCCATTTATTTCCACTGACGCCACCGGCAATGTTCTATTTTCGGAAAATCAAACCCTTCAGGCCCAAACTTGCCTTTACATTTACGCTTTCACATTGCCCATGTGTCCACTGTAACAGTTTATTAGACATTGTTTTGATATTAATGTATACACACATTATTACAGTTATTTGAGAAGTGACGTCAAGTCATTGATTTTTTTTTTTTTAAATTGAGCTGATGGTTGCTACTTACAGCAGACAGAATGACATGAGAACATGAGGAAGATGACAATGGAGACAGAAGAGATATTAAAAAAGGGAAAAATGGTGAGTGGTAAACCTGTTAGAGAGACAGAAATTCATTAAAGCAGCCAAGAACAAGGATGAGATCTGTGTATACACAAAAGTACATCAGTCTAGTGAATTTGGCAAATTTGTTAGTAAAGGCAGGGGTTTTAGGAGGTGTGATAGTGCAATGCGTGCTAACAATGTGAGAACTGTCATAAAATAAATATATGATATTACACAGTTGCGCAAAAATATGAAGTTCATCTTCGAGTGGTGAATGTACATATCACGAGTGAGCAAAGCAAACGAAAGAAGATCAAATTTGTATCTTCGCACCACAGTGTAATGTTCTTTATATTATATGGACACATCCACAAAAAATTATTTTATATATATATATATATATATATATATATATATATATATATATATATATATATATATATATAAAGCTAATCAAAAGAATTTTAATTTTGAACTGGTTCACCATTTTGACAACGCGTGTCCAGTCAGCAGGAAAACACTGGGAGTAACATCATTGGAGTGAAATATCAGGAATTACTATACATACAGGACACTTTTACCAAGGAATAAAAACATGTATTCTATTCCCTTCTAGTGGGTTTACTGATAACATGCAACATTGTTATAATATCGCTTATCCTCCATGTATTACGCCACCCTCCCCAGTGGAGAATGAGGATGCAATATTGTTACAATATTGCATGTTGTCAAGACAACATGATGTCACACATCGAAGCTTATGTGAAGATCCAATGACAAAACTTTTCTGCTGCGCATGTACACAATCATTTCTTTGTCGGCCAGGAAAGAGTGCAGACGAGGCTAATCCAGTGCTAGGTTTAAGCACTAAATAAACAAACTGAAAACTGAAACTGAAGATGCGCTGAACACCTGAAAGGCTACCAAAACTTCATTATATGTTCTTCATGCGTATTTACAAGAGAAAAACATACCAACGGACATCGAAAAACTGGAAAAGAGACACATCGGAGATGTAAAACTTCCGCACTAGTGAGTGACTGTGACAGTTTGTAAACAAACATGGCCACCAGGTTTGCTTCATTAAAAGTGGAAGATTTAGAGAGAATTTTGGCTGTCAGGTCGCTCCATTGTGTGTAGTTGTCAATGGTGATTTTAAAAGTAACTAATTAAATTACACAGGGAAATGAATACTTAAGTCTGAGTGAAAAATACTGTGGTGAGTGTGCATAGAAGAAGAGTCTGGAGAGAGAAATCTTAGTTTCTAGGTCATTAGCCTATGATACTGATGAATGCTACAGCAGCTGTAGGTCACTTCACTGTCCCGCTAACAGCGCCAATTTGCGGATAAGCTAGCGTTGGCCTTCAAGAATGCTGATATGAAGAGAGTGTGTATATATAATTCAATATCATGCTAGCTGAATGGAATATATCTGATAGACCACTCAAAGCCTGCCAATATTATTTAAATATGTCACTCAGATCCATGATGTATTTCATATGCAAAATGTGAGTTTTTCAACATGAGAAGATAAACTTCATATCTTCAAGCCAACATGTGATTTTCTTTTTAGTATACAATATAGACACATTCACAAACAAAAAGGACCCAAATTTATCAAAACAATTCATCGATTTCCTCACGACTGACATATACATGGACACGAGTGTTTTATTAGGAAATCCACAACTCGTATTTTTCATACGCGCTACAGCCAGGACATGGAGAACCAAAACTGTGACATAAATCTCTATATGTCACTTATGAGGAAATCGATGAATTGTTTTGATAAATTTGGGTACTTTTTGTTTGTGAATGTGTCAATATAATAAAAAGAAAATCACATGTTGGCTTGAAGATATGAAGTTTATCTTCTTGTGTTGAAAAACTTTAATTTTTCAGATGAAATACATCACGGATCTGAGTGACAAATAATATTGGCTGGCTTCTTTTCATGGTATATCATATATATTCCATATATATTCCATTCAGCTAGCATGATACTGAATGAGGCAAGGATGTGCTGAATGGAATATATATGATATACCATGAAAAAAGCCAGCCAGTATTATTATTATTATTATTATTATTATTATTCATTCATTCAATGTAATCGCAACAAAAACCTAAAAAACACCGCAACTTTCATCGCAATTTTTTGGAACCCCCCCCCCCCGCAACATCAGACATTTTAGCCCGCAACAATCACAAAAAAGGCCCGCGAAATCCTGAGGGGACTGGTAAGCCCTGTGATGACCTGGCGACTTGTCCAGGGTCTACCCTGCCTCTAGCCCATAGTCAGCTGGGATAGGCTCCAGCTTGCCCGTGACCCTGTAGAACAGAATAAGCGGTTACAGATAATGGATGGATATATATACACACACATAGACTGTATGTGTGTGTGTGTATATATATATATATATATATATATATATATATATATATATATATATATATATATATATTTTTTTTTTCCATGTTACTGTATTATGATGACACTGACGAGATCAGTTTCTCTTTAAAACTTTCTGCCTTCATAATGATTACTGTCATGAGCTGCGAAAACTCTGACCTTACATTCAAAGATATTTAATAATCTACATGATCCAGAAGACTGATAATGGTACAAAGCAGGTCTTTCAGTGGGTTTAAAGGTTACATAGGAGTTGTTGTTTTTTTTTGAAAGTTCAACAACTACAGTTGTGGTCAGAAGTTTACATACAGTGACATGAATGTCATCTTGGACATGAATGTCATGGCAATATTTGGGCTTTCAGTAATTTCTTTGAACTTTTCTTTTTCTGTAGCAGAATGTACAGTATACATCTTTAAAAAAATCCTAGAATTCGGTGCACAATTTTCTTTGGGTTTTCTGAAATCAACACAGGGCCAAAAGTATAGATTCAGGCCCCAAAATTTACATACAGCATATCTGGGTAAAATGTCTCTTCGCAAGATTCACCTTGACCAAACATTTTTGTTTACCATGAACAAGCTTCTGACAGAATTCTGGTTGGATATTTCACGACTCTTCATGGTAGAATAGGTAGAGTTCAATTAATGTTTTTTTTTCTTGGCATGGACTCGACTTATAAGCATGGTCCATATATTTTCAATAGGGTTGAAATCAGGGCTTGTTTTAAGCTTAATATTAGCCTGTTTTATCCTCCACAACCAGCTCTGATGCATGTTTGGCTTCATTGTCCTGCTGTAACTCCCAAGTCGTGTTCAAGTTTCTGATGGTTTATGCTGAAGAATTCTGAGGTAGTCCTCCTTCATTATTCCATCCACTTTGTGCAATGATCCAATTCCACTGGCAGTAAAACAGCCCCAGAACATGATGATCCTACCACCACCACCACCAGCTGGTACAGTGTCCCTCTGTACATGATGGTCATTGTGGCCAAACAACTCAATCTTTGTCTCATCTGACCATACAGCTATCCTCCAGAAGGCTTTTTTTTTTCCTTCATGTGGTCAGCTTCAAACTTTAGTTTGGAACCAAGCATTTCTTGGATAGCAGCCTCTTAGTCCATGGTGATGTAAAACTCAGTGAACTGTAGACAGTGATCCATCAGCTTCCAGTTCATGGCAGGGCTGTGCCATGGTGGTTCCCAGGTTGTTCCTGACCATCTGAACCAATTTCCTTTCAGCTGAGGGTGACAGTTTGGGTTTTCTTGAAGCAAAGTGGCTTGGCAAAGTGACTACACCTCACAGTAACTTACATACAATTGTTTGAACTGATCTTGGGATCTGCAGTTGGCTCTAAGAGATCCTCTTTCTCAGATCTGCACTGAGCTCCTTGGACTTTCCCATTTTACTGTGTGTTGGTCAATCCAATGAGTGCTGTAAACAAACCCTTTTTATGAAGTCACAGAGAAGCTACCAGCTGTAGTCAATCATGACCACTAACAGGAAGTTAAGAAGCCTTGGCAAGATAAAAGACATTTTGGAAGTTTCAGCACCTCTGAATTAATAATCTGAGTGTATATAAATTTTTGACTCTGTATGCATAATTTTGACCCTGTGCTGTTTTCAGAAAACCCAAAGAAAATTAAAACTTCTGCACCAAATTCTCATCTCATCTCATCTCATCTCATTATCTCTAGCCGCTTTATCCTTCTACAGGGTCGCAGGCAAGCTGGAGCCTATCCCAGCTGACTATGGGCGAAAGGCGGGGTACACCCTGGACAAGTCGCCAGATCATCACAGGGCTGACACAGAGACACAGACAACCATTCACACTCACATTCACACCTACGGTCAATTTAGAGTCACCAGTTAACCTAACCTGCATGTTTTTGGACTGTGGGGGAAACCGGAGCACCCGGAGGAAACCCACGCGGACACGGGGAGAACATGCAAACTCCACACAGAAAGGCCCTCGCCGGCCCCGGGGCTCGAACCCAGGACCTTCTTGCTGTGAGGTGACAGCGCTAACCACTACACCACCGTGCCGCCCTTGCACCAAATTCTAGTTTTTTTAAATTAAAGATGTATGCTGTACAGTCATTTCGCCACAGAAAAAAACAGTTCAAAGAAATTACTGAAAGCTCAATATTGCCATAACATTCATATCCAAGATGACATTCATGTCACTGTATGGAAACTTCTGACCACAACTGTAACTGTAATAGGAAATCTGATTAGCATTAATATTCAATAGTACATGCTGTAAGTATGCAATTTGAGTTTGTTTAGCTGAGGTAAATAGATGGGGACATTTATCCATGACTAATGCTTACTTCCTTAGTGTTTTGTGTCAGGATAGTGGGAAAAAAATAGCATGTTCACTCTTCATTTAAATGTGGCTTGATCAAATGCGACACCCTGTAACATGTCAGAATATTTGCATATAAAATCAGTTTTCGATATTTCTGATATTCATTTGTACTTCATTGTAAAACAAATGAATAACAGTTATTCCACAAAATCGAGTCGTACATGACCTGATCGCCAATGAGGTGCATAGCACTGAGTTGGCTATTCCGTAAGCCATGTATGACAAGACTGAGTGGAATAAATGTTTTATTCAATCCATATTCACTGGATTTTGAGAAGCAGAGCATTTTTATTTTAATTTTTTTGTAAATTTCAATAAATAAAAACTTTATACAAAACATCTGACAAAATTCATTTCCGCTTAGAATGTAAACAAACTGGCAAAATGACAGTAGCAATTTGTGAAAAATGCTACAATAATACAGTAATTATTGAAAAATTTTAAAAATGATACGTTCTTACCAATGGGCGGCACGGTGGTGTAGTGGTTAGCGCTGTCGCCTCACAGCAAGAAGGTCCGGGTTCGAGCCCCGTGGCCGGCGAGGGCCTTTCTGTGCGGAGTTTGCATGTTCTCCCCGTGTCCGCGTGGGTTTCCTCCGGGTGCTCCGGTTTCCCCCACAGTCCAAAGACATGCAGGTTAGGTTAACTGGTGACTCTAAATTGACCGTAGGTGTGAATGTGAGTGTGAATGGTTGTCTGTGTCTATGTGTCAGCCCTGTGATGACCTGGCGACTTGTCCAGGGTGTACCCCGCCTTTCGCCCATAGTCAGCTGGGATAGGCTCCAGCTTGCCTGCGACCCTGTAGAAGGATAAAGCGGCTAGAGATGATGAGATGAGATGAGATGAGACGTTCTTACCATCAAATACTTATATTCCATATTTTGTTGCTTTTTTGTGTTTTTTTGGGGGGGGTTGTTTTCGAGTAGAGTTTTTATTTCGTCCTTGGCTTGTTCAGCAACACGCTCTGCCATTTTGTTTTTCTCTACTCACGGTATATGAGCTGATATCCAATCAGAGTGGGCGATTGCTCATATCCAGTGAATGTGGATAGAATAAAATAAAATAGATTATGAATTTCTCTCACAAACTCATTTGTAAATCAAGCAACCCTGTGTTGGGTCATGACCCTTAGTTTGTTATCCCTTGGCTTACTTTTACTCACTCTGACCAGTTTTTACGTGTTGTCCATGGGTGTCGCCACCATTGAATGTGAAGGGGACGTGTTCTCTTCACATTTCATAATTCTTCGTTTGGACCCCCACACATTTAACATAAAATATTAGTTCACCCAGCGCCGTTTCTATTGCTTCGTGAAAGAATCCATTCCACTTGATCGAAAAGAGAATACACATACCACTGAAAATCCACTCCGGGTTTTCTGGCCGTTACTTACAACAACTCACCGCGCGCAAGTGAATCTCAGCACAAGCAGAGAAATGTTGGTGCAGCTGCTTGAAAGTGGAGGAGGTGACGTCAGCCCCATTGCCACCTCACAATGACTAGCTTTTACTAAAACCTTATTCTTTTGTTATATGCCCTCAAAATTAACCCTAGGCCACGTTAATGTTCAACTAAACAATGAAATAAGCTTAGCCTAATGGGGTATTCTTGGTTGATGATGAATTGTTTGCAATATTTGCTCCCTCCCCAGACACAATGGACATAAGGAAATTCTTTACAAAGAAGCGGAAAGTACGTCAAAATTTCCCCACAGGACAGGGTTTTTTGCCCCAGTGGAAATGTTAGTGCAGTTAGCTGGCTAGTCAATGTTAGGAGATGTATCAGCTAGCTTAATGTTAGCTATCATTTAATTCAAACCCAGTAGGCCTGCCTTATTGTAATGCCAAGAATGAGGTCAAGTCTGCTCTGATGATATTTATTGATTCCCTGTTGTGATTTGAAGAACTTGTTTTGTGTGGTCTTTGCCAGTTTTCTGGAAAGTAACATGGGAAATCAGTGTATGGGGAAGGAATAGTAGAAAGGAAAGCAATGGAGAGAGATGGATGTTATTCCAGGTGGATTGTGAAGGAAAGGGGGATAAAAGTTATGAAGTGGTAGAAATTGTGGTGGCACCAATGAAAGAAGGAGTTATATCTATAAATCTATTTGTTATATTAATCTGTAAATGTTACTGTAGTACCACCATTGCATGTAGGTTGACAAAACTGCACTTGTTCATTGTGTGAAGTTCTCTTTTTTGTGTCATTGCTTGACACAGTGTGATTTTGTGTTATGAAGACTGCATGATGCCATGTCATTTTTGTTATGAGTATCATTAAATCGGAAAAAAGTAAAATGCACCCACGAAAGTCACTGTTGGTGGTGAACGAAATTGCACCTGTTCATTGCGTGAAGTTATTTTTTATGTGTCACCGTTGCTTGACACAGTGTGATTTTATGTTATGAAGTTTGTGTGATGCCATGTCATGCCTGTTCATTGTGTGAAATTATGAACATTCTTATTTTTAAGAGTGTCACTATTGCTTGGCACAGTGGCATGTTGTCTCGTCTCGTCTCGTCTTCTTCTGCTTTATCCGGGACCGGGTCGCGGAGGCAGGAGTCTAAGCATGGAAGCCCAAACTTCCCTTTCCCCAGACACCTCGGCCAGCTCCTCGGGAAGAACACCGAGGCGTTCCCAGGCCAGCCGAGAGACATAGTCCCTCCAGCGTGTCCTGGGTCTTCCCCGGGGCCTCCTCCCGGGGGGACATGCCTGGAACACCTCCCCAGGGAGGCGTCCAGGAGGCATCCGAAAAAGATGCCCGAGCCACCTCAGCTGATTCCTCTCGATGTGGAGGAGCAGCGGCTCTACTCCGAGCTCCTCCCGAGTGACTGTGCTTCTCACCCTATCTCTAAGGGAGCGCCCAGCCACCCTGCAAAGGAAACTCATTTCGGCCGCTTGTATCCGCGATCTTGTTCTTTCGGTCATTACCCAAAGCTCATGACCATAGGTCATGACGACCTCGACAAGTCGAAGGCAGGGGCCTCGACGAGTCGAAGGCAGGGGCCTCGACGACCTGATCCCCGGACACAACGGCTGGCTGTTGGGACATGGAATGTCACTTTGCTGGGGGGGAAAGAGCCTGAGCTTGTGCGGGAGGTTGAGAGGTACCAGCTAGAGATAGTCGGGCTCACCTCCACGCACAGCTTGGGCTCTGGAACCCAGCTCCTCGAGAGGGGCTGGACTCTCCACTTCTCTGGAGTTGCCCGTGGTGAGCGGTGGTGGGCTGGTGTGGGCTTGCTTATAACTCCCCAGCTCAGCCGCCATGTGTTGGAGTTTACCCCAGTGAACGAGAGGGTCGCCTCTCTGTGCCTTCGGATTAGGGAAAGGGCTCTTGCTGTTGTTTGTGCCTACGGGCCAAATAGCAGTATAGAGTATCCGGCCTTCTTGGAGTCCCTGGGAGAGGTACTGAGGGGTGCTCAGACTTGGGACTCCATTGTGCTACTGGGGGACTTCAATGCTCACGTGGGTGACGACAGTGACACCTGGAGGGGCATGGTTGGGAGGAACGGCCTCCCCGATCTGAACCCGAGTGGTGTTTTGTTATTGGACTTCTGTGCTAGTCATGGTTTGTCCATAACGAACACCATGTTCGAGCATAGGGGTGTCCATAAGTGCACGTGGCACCAGGACACCTTAGGTCGGATGTCGATGATAGACTTTGTAGTCATTTCATCTGATCTCCGGCCCTATGTCTTGGACACTCGGGTGAAGAGAGGGGCTGAGCTGTCAACTGATCACCACCTGGTGGTGAGTTGGATCCGCTGGCGGAGGAGGAAGCTGGACAGACCTGGCAGGCCCAAACGTATGGTGAGGGTCTGCTGGGAACGTCTGGCTGAGCACTCTGTTGGGGAGGTCTTTAACTCCCACCTCTGGGAGAGCTTTTCCCAGCTTCCGAGGGAGGCGGGGGACATTGAGTCTGAGTGGACCATGTTCTCTACCTCCATTGTGGATGCAGCTGTTCGGAGCTGTGGCCGCAAGGTCTCCAGTGCCTGTCGTGGCGGCAATCCCCGAACCCGGTGGTGGACACCAGAAGTAAGGGATGCCGTCAAGCTGAAGGAGGAGTCCTATCGGGCCATGTTGACCTCCAGGACTCCTGAGGCAGCTGACGGGTATCGGCAGGCCAGGCGTGCTGCAGCTCGGGCAGTTGCGGAGACAAAAACTCGGAACTGGAAGGAGTTCGGGGAGGCCATGGAGAAGGACTATCGGTCAGCCTCGAAGAAATTCTGGCAAACCATCCGGTGCCTCAGGAGGGGGAAGCAGTACTCTGCCAACACTGTTTACAGTGCGGGTGGGGAGCTGTTGACCTCGACTGGGGACATTGTCGGGTGGTGGAAGGAATACTTTGCAGATCTCCTCAATCCCACTGTCATATCTTCCACTGAGGAGACTGAGGTTGATGACTCAGAGGTGGACTCGTCCATTACCCAAGCCGAAGTCACTGAGGTGGTTTGCAAGCTCCTCGGTGGCAAGGCACCGGGGGTGGATGAGATCTGCCCTGAGTATCTCAAGTCTCTGGATGTTGTGGGGCTGTCTTGGTTGACACGCCTCTGCAACATCGCGTGGCGGTCGGGGACAGTGCCTCTGGAGTGGTAGACTGGGGTGATGGTCCCTCTTTTTAAGAAAGGGGACCGGAGAGTGTGCTCCAATTATAGGGGAATCACACTTCTCAGCCTCCCAGGGAAGGTTTACTCTAGGGTACTGGAGAGGAGAATTTGACCAATAGTCGAACCTCGGATCCAGGAGGAACAATGCGGTTTTCGTCCTGGTCACGGAACACTGGACCAGCTCTATACCCTTCATAGGGTGCTCGAGGGTTCATGGGAGTTTGCCCAACCAGTCCACATGTGCTTTGTGGATCTGGAGAAGGCATTCGACCATGTCCCCCGTGGTATTCTGTGGGGGGTGCTTCGGGAGTATGGGGTTCGGGGCTCTTTGCTAAGGGCTGTCCGGTCCCTGTACGAACGGAGCAGGAGTCTGGTTCACATTGCCGGCAGTAAGTCAGACCTGTTCCCAGTGCATGTTGGACTCCGGCAGGGCTGCCCTTTGTCACCGGTTCTGTTCATAATTTTTATGGACAGAATTTCTAGGCGCAGCCAGGGGCTGGAAGGAATCCTGTTTGGGAACCACAGGATTTCATCTCTGCTTTTTGCGGATGATGTTGTCCTGTTGGCTTCTTCAAACCAGGACCTTCAGCATGCACTGGGGCGGTTTGCAGTCGAGTGTGAAGCGGCTGGGATGAGAATCAGCACCTCCAAGTCCGAGGCCATGGTTCTCGACCGGAAAAGGGTGGCTTGGCCTCTCCAGGTTGGTGGAGAAGTCCTGCCTCAAGTGGAGGAGTTTAAGTAAGTGGCATGTTGTGTTACATCTAAAACGAAATAAAAAAGGAAACACAAGGGGGCGTCGTGGCTCAGGTGGTTAAGGCGCCATACCATGAATGCGGGCGACCCGGGTTCGATTCCGGCCCGAGGTCATTTCCCGATCCCTTCCCGTCTCTCTCCCCTGCTCGTTTCCTGTCTCTGCACTGTCCTATCCAATAAAGGTGCAAAAAGCCCAAAAAAAAAAAAAAAAAAAAAAACACAAAATAAAAAGTAAAATGCACCCATAAAGTCATTGTGTCATATTCATCTCATTATAAATTGTGTCACATTATAAATTGTGTCACATTATAAATTGTGTCACATTATAAATTGTGTGATAAATTGTGTCACATTCATCTCATTATCTTAGGCAGAGCAGCGGGTTTAAAAACAGACTGATGAATATATGGACTAGTTGAATGAGGACTTATTGTTGAGTCTCTAAAATAGTCATTGAATTAAGTGACATTTGTAGGTAAAATTAGGTGTTTAACAACCTGTTAAAAATACACCAGAATGCAGGAAACGGCATCTAATTAATTAAAAATTTTCTGGGGGAGGACCCCCCGCCAGTGTGTCCCTCCCACATTAAAAATGCTTCTGATGCCCCTGGTGTTGTCTATATGCAAATGATAAAATATATTATTCTATAAAGCATTTTGAACAGAACATGTGCACACACACCCTTTAACAGCTGTCTATTACTCCTTCATTATTATCCTCATCATTATGACATGCTTTGATTTAAATTTCCAACAAATTATAATACAAGAATATGTGGCAAATTGTGTATTATTAGGTAGAGGTACAGACAGCAAAGACCAACTGCATATTAACAGAATCTTGACTGACAAGCATAGGCGTGTTTTTGTGCCTTTTTCAGCTGACAATGATTTAATGACACTTTATGAAACTGCCACATCAATCAATTTATCAGCCACTCTGGGAAAAAAATGAAATCAGGTTTTAGGTGACATTCAAGGTTTCTTTGGAGGTGTTTAACAAGACACAGCATTCAAATTCGACACTGTGATACCATGGGCTTTGATCCAATCCTTTTTTGATACAAGCTTTTCCTGAATAGAGTGGTGCTTGAAAGTTTGTGAACCCTTTAGAATTTTCTATATTTCTGCATAAATATGACCTAAAACATCATCAGATTTCACACAAGTCCTAAAAGTAGATAAAGAGAACCCAGTTAAACAAATGAGACAAAAATATTATACTTGGCCATTTATTTATTGAGGAAAATGATCCAATATTACATATCTGTGAGTGGCAAAAGTATGTGAACCTGTGCTTTCAGTATCTGGTGTGACCCCCTTGTACAGTAATAACTGCAACTAAATGTTTCTGGTAACTGTTGATCAGTCCTGCACACTGGCTTGGAGGAATTTTAGCTCATTCCTCCATACAGAACAGCTTCAACTCTGGGATGTTTGTGAGTTTCTTCACATGAACTGCTCGCTTCAGGTCCTTCCACAACATTTCAATTGGATTAAGGTCAGGACTTTGACTTGGCCATTCCAAAACATTAATTTTATTCTTCTTTAACCATTCTTTGGTAGAACGACTTTTGTGTTTAGCGTCGTTGTCTTGCTGTATGACCCACCTTCTCTTGAGATTCAGTTCATGGACAGATGTCCTGACATTTTCCTTTAGAATTCACTGGTATAATTCAGAATTCATTGCTCCATCAATGATGACAAGCTGTCCTGGCCCAGATGCAGAAACACAGGCCCAAACCATGATACTACCGCCACCATGTTTCACAAATGGGATAAGGTTCTTATGCTGGAATGCAGTGTTTACCTTTCTCCAAACATAATGCTTCTCATTTAAACCAAAAAGTTCTATTTTGGTCTCATCTGTCCACAAAACATTTTTCCAATAGCCTTCTGGCTTGTCCATGTGATCTTTAGCAAACTGCAGACGAGCAGCAATATTCTTTTTGGAGAGCAGTGGCTTTGTCCTTGCAACTCTGCCATGCACACCACTGTTGTTCAGTGTTCTCCTGATGGTGGACTCATGAACATTAACGTTAGCCAATGTGAGCGAGGCCTTCAGTTGCTTAGATGTTACCCTGGGGTCCTTTGTGACCTCGCCGACTATTACATGCCTTGCTCTTGGAGTGATCTTTGTTGGTTGACCACTCCTGGGGAGGGTAACAATGGTCTTGAATTTCCTCCATTTGTACACAATCTGTCTGACTGTGGATTGGTGGAGTCCAAACTCTTTAGAGATGGTTTTGTAACCTTTTCCAGCCTGATGAGCATCAACAACGCTTTTTCTGAGGTCCTCAGAAATCTCCTTTGTTTATGCCATGATACACTTCCACAAACATGTGTTGTGAAGATCAGACTTTGATAGATCCCTGCTCTTTAAATAAAACAGGGTGCCCACTCACACCTGATTGTCATCCCATTGATTGAAAACACCTGACTCTAATTTCACCTTCAAATTAACTGCTAATCCTAGAGGGTCACATACTTTTGCCACTCGCAGATATGTAATATTGGATCATTTTCCTCAATAAATAAATGACCAAGTATAATTTTTTTTTGTCTCATTTGTTTAACTGGGTTCTCTTTATCTACTTTTAGGACTTGTGTGAAAATCTGATAATGTGAGTAGGGAGTAGTGAACGAGTGAGTGATTTTGGACACAGGGAAAGAGACAGCTAGTTTGTTGGCATGATATGATGAATAACCTACTTTATTACCCGGTCTGTTTAATGTATTGTTTGATATGCAGATATGCAAATCAAGAACCATGTATCAAACAATAAGATATGGTACTCTGTATCATTACAAACCTATCAGCAAAACAGAATAATAATAATAGTTTGAAAAAGTCCTTCTTCTCAAGCAGACTAGGTTTTTTTGTTTTTTTTGCTGTTGTTGTTGGTCTGTTTCAGATTACCCAGAGTTGTAGGAGGAAGAAGGGACGAGAGGTTAATAATAGAGGCAGTCTGTAAATAAATCTTGGTATATAGACCGCCTACATCAGCAGGTTTTCATAAAAGCTCGGTAATTAACACACCCATACCCTGGTGTTCCTTTTGAGAAGAGGCAAATTCATAACTCATGATTCATAAGAGCGAGAGAGAGAGAGAGAGAGAGAGAGAGAGTTCAAGTATTTTGCTAGTTCAGATGATTTTAAGATGGACCTGTGATGTTACTACGCTGGGAAAACTGGCACAATTGCACATTGTGAAAAACCCATTTTTGTGTGAGGTAAAAAAAAAATAGAGTGCCTTCATTTCATGTTCACTACCAGTTTAGTTCATTCCAGTTTCAGAGTTCAGGCATGCTCTTATTTTTTGTAAGAAAGAGAGAAATCATGGGTGCGACCTGGAGTGTGATTGTCACCATTGTTATAAACTGCATCTTGCTTCAAAGGTGTATCAGATTGTTCAGAGTTCACATATTTTGTGGCTGAGACACAAAAGATGTGCGCACAAACTTGCACGCTCATAAGGATGGACTGCAATCGATGCAGAATGATTAAAGACATTATCCTTTTTTTACATTCATATAATAATCTATTATTCTATTCACATTCACTGGATATGAGCAATCACACGCTCTGATTGGCTGCTCTACTACTAGGCTATCAGCTCATATACTGTGAGTAGAGAAAAACAAAATGGCAGAGCATGTTGCTGAACCAACCAAGGATGAAATAAAAACTCTACTCGAAAACAAAACCCCTAAAAGCAACAAAATATGGAATGAAAGTATTTGATGGTAAGAACATATCTTTTTTTATTTTTCAAGAATTATTATTGTCACGTTTTTCACAAATTGCTACTGTCATTTCATCAGTTTGTTTGCATTCTAAGCGGAAATGATTTTGTCGGACATTTTGTATCAAGTTTTTATTGATCAAATTTGCAAAAAATAGCAATAAAAATGCTCTGTTTCTCAAAATCCAGTGAATTTAGATATAATAAATTGGATCGGTCACCAAACAGGAGAAGAACAGACTGCAACGGACAATAAGGTCTGCAGAGAAAATTATTGGTGTCAACCTGCCCTCCATTCAAGACTTATACTTGTCCAGAGTTAGGAAATGGGCAGGTAACATCTCTGCGGACCCATCACACCCTGGTCACAATCTGTTTAATCTTCTCCCCTCAGGGAGGTAATATAGATCTCTGTATGCAAAAACAACCAGACACAAGAATAGTTTCTTCCCTCAGGCTGTCTCTGTGATGAACAGCTAAAATACAGATTCATATATCAGTAATATCACTTGCAAAATATCTGCACACTCATACTGTCATTCTGTGCTCACTGTTACTTATATTTATACTTATTTAAATTGACTATTCATCTTTGCACTATGCACCATATTGCACCAAAAGGGAAATCCTTTCTGTGATGAACAGCTAAAATCGAGATTCATATATCAGTAATATCACTTGTAAAATATCTGAACACTTATACCATCATTCTGTGCACACTGTATACTTTATATTTATTTAACTATTCCATACTTGACTTACCTGGATTACTTTGCACTATGCACCTATTTTTGTTGTTGTTGTTTGCTTGTTTGTTTGATTTTGTGTCTACGCTTTTTTATCTGTTTTGTACTATGAGAGCTAAGTGAACCGGAGTCAAATTCCTTGTGTGTGTCCACATACCTGGCAATTAAAGTGTTTCTGATTTCTGATTCTGGTTTCTGATAAAACAGTTATTCCATTCAATCTTGTCACACATGGCTTATAGCCAACTTGGCACTACCTGCCTCGTTGTATATCAGCTCATGTATGACTCGATTTTATGGAATAACTGTTAAATATACCATGCATGGAGAGGCTCCGGTTGAAATTATGGATTCTCTGATGTGACTGGCATTGTACTATTGTCTGAGGGGCACATGTACATGGTATATTTGATTTATATCCCTCATCCAAAAAATCCAAAATAAAAGCGTTAAGATTGAATCTTGGGATAAACTCGCTGGAGGCAGCCATGTTTGTTGTTTACGTCAGAGTGACCTTCGACCTGCACATGTGCAATGTACCATCTATCGCCTGCCTTGATCATGATACATAGGTCTACACACACAGAAATGCTCGTGGAGTCTCAGCTGTGACTCAAGTTGCCCATATACAACCCCGATTCCAAAAAAGTTGGGACAAAGTACAAGTTGTAAATAAAAACAGAATGCAATAATTTACAAATCTCAAAAACTGATATTGTATTCACAATAGAATGTAGACAACATATCAAATGTTGAAAGTGAGACATTTTGAAATTTCATGCCAAATATTGGCTCATTTGAAATTTCATGACAGCAACACATCTCAAAAAAGTTGGGACAGGGGCAATAAGAGGCTGGAAAAGTTAAAGGTACAAAAAAGGAACAGCTGGAGGACCAAATTGCAGCTCATTAGGTCAATTGGCAATAGGTCATTAACATGACTGGGTATAAAAATAGCATCTTGGAATGGCAGCGGCTCTCAGAAGTAAAGATGGGAAGAGGATCACCAATCCCCCTAATTCTGCGCCGACAAATAGTGGAGCAATATCAGAATGGAGTTCAACAGTGTAAAATTGCAAAGAGTTTGAACATATCATCATCTACAGTGCATAATATCTCCAGATTCAGAGAATCTGGAAGAATCTCTGTGCATAAGGGTCAAGGCCGGAAAACCATACTGGGTGCCCGTGATCTTCGGGCCCTTAGATGGCACTGCATCACATACAGGCATGCTTCTGTATTGGAAATCACAAAATGGGCTCAGGAATATTTCCAGAGAACATTATCTGTGAACACAACTCACCGTGCCATCCACCGTTGCCAGCTAAAACTCTATAGTTCAAAGAAGAAGCCGTATCTAAACATGATCCAGAAGCGCAGACATCTTCTCTGGGCCAAGGCTCATTTAAAATGGACTGTGGCAAAGTGGAAAACTGTTCTGTGGTCAGACGAATCAAAATTTGAAGTTCTTTATGGAAATCAGGGACGCCGTGTCATTCGGACTAAAGAGGAGAAGGATGACCCAAGTTGTTATCAGCGGTCAGTTCAGAAGCCTGCATCTCTGATGGTATGGGGTTGCATTAGTGCGTGTGGCATGGGCAGCTTACACATCTGGAAAGACACCATCAATGCTGAAAGGTATATCCAGGTTCTAGAGCAACATATGCTCCCATCCAGACGACATCTCTTTCAGGAAAGACCTTGCATTTTCCAACATGACAATGCCAAACCACATACTGCATCAATTACAGCATCATGGCTGCGTAGAAGAAGGGTCCGGGTACTGAACTGGCCAGCCTGCAGTCCAGATCTTTCACCCACAGAAAACATTTGGCGCATCATAAAACGGAAGATACGACAAAAAAGACCTAAGACAGTTGAACAACTAGAATCCTACATTAGACAAGAATGGGTTAACATTCCTATCCCTAAACTTGAGCAACTTGTCTCCTCATTCCCCAGACGTTTACAGACTGTTGTAAAGAGAAAAGGGGATGTCTCACAGTGGTAAACATGGCCTTGTCCCAACTTTTTTGAGATGTGTTGTTGTCATGACATTTAAAATCACCTAATTTTTCTCTTTAAATGATACATATTCTCAGTTTAAACATTTGATATGTCATCTATGTTCTATTCTGAATAAAATATGGAATTTTGACACTTCCACATCATTGCGTTCCGTTTTTATTTACAATTTGTACTTTGTCCCAACTTTTTTGGAATCAGGGTTGTAGCTTGAAATCGTGATGTTAGTTCATGGTATATCCAGGATATGCCATGACTAACTCACACCATATCCATTTTTTTTTTTAATTTTTGACGTCACAAGATACATTACTTAATCAATGGTCGAACTATTTTATATCACGTGAGCCATTCTTGGTCAGTCCCTGCATGGGAATTTTTTTTGATGAGGGATATAATTATAATTAAACCACAGTAACTCAATATGATCCCTTTGGTAATCATGGTTATTATGATTAAAAAATGAAGCATCTTTATACAGTCTGTATTATCTGTCAATGATGATGCATATTAAAATGGATAATAGTTCTGTATACGCTTGTCTGCATGCTCGTAATGGACATCCAACAGTCTACTGTAATTACATCATATTTTCCAAACTACCCTCACACTGAGCAATCAATGTATGATGGTTTAACATTGATGTTTCTTCATGTAGATGTATCACACTCAACAAAAGTTTGGACACAGCTTCTAATTCAATGGGTTTTCTTTATTATTATTTTTTAAAATTCAAAGACACTTCATGCCTTAAAGTAATGATGGGTGTCGTTTCTTTTTACTTAGTTGAGTGGTTCTTGACATAATATGGACTACTACAGTTATCGAATAGGGCTATTTACTGTATTTTTATTATTTGCTATTTACTGTTTGATCTCAAACGCATTAAGAAGGCAATAAACTAGTCCACTAATTAACTTTTGTTCATGTTGTTATTCAGTCGGTATGAAGATTTTTCACTGAAACTATCGTTGAGTAATTTAACTTTTGAGCTCAAACTTAGTTCAACTAATTAGTGAAGCCATATTTCAAACAAGCACTGTGTATAGGGAGGGAAAGTAATCTCATCGCCCCCTACTGGATGCGTTCCAACCTCTATGGCAAAATGAATGGGAATATCTTTTCAAAAAATTACATTTCGGGTTACACTTCAAAGTTAAGACAATGGCTTCCATATGTTGTGCATGTAGGGCGGCTCTATCGATCCTGGTGATCATACTTTATTTTTTCCACCAATTTGAATTGTTTTGAATGTTTTTTAATAAGCTGATCAAAGACTACACGGACCCGACGTCGCGTACTGTATGTGACGTCACCGCAAGTCTAGCGCCTTTCCAAATCTGTAGCAGGTAGCGGCCGGCGAGTAGCCTACACCAACATGCTGATTTGTATAGCATGGTTGGCGGAGTATTTCTGTTCCAATAAGAAATGCATCCCTTGTGGGGATAACCATTACAGATCAGGGCATGTAGTCAACTGTCACTATTCACAGGGAGAGCTGTCAGCACTCGTAAGGGCTAGTATGAAGAACAAAACTTATCAAGCCTACTGCTGACGTAATATGAGCGACTCTGACTAGACAGTTTGGTTGTAGTCCGTTTCTGACAGGTTAGGCGCAATTTCGATCTTTTAAAAGACAGCAAAATTTCACCTGATACTTTCACAGTTAGTAGATAATCCCAACATATACAACATATTTTTTGGGGGTGTACAAGTTCCACGTCATAACTTCATGGGATTTTTAAAAAAATCGGGTCTATGGGATTTTCAATAGTATGGCTCTTGGCTGGGCGGCATGGTGGTGTAGTGGTTAGCGCTGTCGCCTCACAGCAAGAAGGTCCGGGTTCGAGCCCCGTGGCCGGCGAGGGCCTTTCTGTGTGGAGTTTGCATGTTCTCCCCGTGTCCGCGTGGGTTTCCTCCGGGTGCTCCGGTTTCCCCCACAGTCCAAAGACATGCAGGTTAGGTTAACTGGTGACTCTAAATTGACCATAGGTGTGAGTGTGAATGGTTGTCTGTGTCTTAGTGAGCCTTAGTGAGGATTATTTACACCCTATATAGTGCACTCAAAGTATTTCACAATGCATCACAAAAAGTAGTGTACAACCGATGGTCACTAACCAAAGCAATATATCCCATAATGCATTGTGGTCACACTGAAAGAAATCAAATTAAAAGTCTCAAATCTGATTTAATAAAAGGCAGCGGCAAAGAAAAAAGTATTCAGCCTTGATTTTAAAAAAAACTTGAAAGATGCAGGTACTTTGTATTTATTAATGTGGGAAATACACTAAGTATAATATGTATTTATTGCAAAAATACAAGCATGTATTTATTATTTTGAAAACCCACCAGCCGCCTGATCTGGCATGTTTTAATTGTGCGACAGTAATGACGTAACCAGCGCGATGGACAAGTGTTCAAAAGTGGTTTTTCATTTTACCAATGAGCTCACTATCATCATCCTCATTGGTGCCTCAGTCTTGGGAGACCATACGGGTAGCGCCCATGGAGTGTTGTCTGTCTCTGGGTTTCTGGCATCATCTGCTGTGACTGAGCAGGCCAATGCGTGAGTTGCAGTCCCTCTTGCAGTTGGTGCAGGCGTACTGGGATGTCTGTGTTGCTGGGGTTGCTGCCGCACTCTTCTGTCTCACTTGTTTCTCTGCAGCTTGCTGGCCTCTCCTCACATCGATGTCTGCTATGCCCTTTCGTACAAGCTGTCTCCAGGTTCCTCGGTCCTCGGCCTGTGCTTCCCAGCTGTCAGGAGGAATGCCACATGCCTTGAGGTCCCTCTTACACACATCCTTGTAGCAGAGTGAGGGGCGGCCAACTCTTCTGTTGCCGGTGGCCAGCTGTCTGTACAGGATGTCCTTTGGTATCCTCCCATCCTCCATACGCCGGACATGTCCCAGCCATCGAAGGCGGCACTGGCTCAGAAGGGAGTATATGCTGGGGATGTTTGCGCACTGCAGGATCACACTGTGTGGGATGTGGTCTTGCCAGCTGATTCGTGGAAGGAGTTGAGCCGACATTCTTGCCTCATGTAGGTGCTCCAGGTCTCACTTCCATATAGCGGGGTGCTGAAAATGCAAGGCCTGGTAGACATGGATCTTGGTGTGCTCTGTCAGCGCGTTTGTGGCAGCGGGGGCACGGTCAAGCGCCGGTCTGTGACAGGAGGGTGGAGTCAGGGAAGGTAAGTGGCAGAATCACTACACCTGACGTCAATTAACCTGTGTTTGTGTGTCTTCCCAGTGACTGCGCCCTATTTAAAGAGGGAGAGCAGAGAGCAGAGGAGAGCTCATCCCCGAACAAGACGCCAGTCGTGTGTGTGTCTACTTGAAAAGATTGTTAAACTGAAAAGTATAGCAATAAACGCGATTGTCGAACCTGATCTCTGTCCTGCCGTCCTCTGTGCTCCACCCACCAACACTGAACTGCTACAGTGGTGCTGAAACCCAGGTCGTGGAGCACCAACGCCGAACCGCCCCATGGAGTCTTCCCCATTCGCCGACCTGGTCCACGCCCTCACCACAGCCCAACAAAGCCAGCACCAGGCACTAGTCACGCTCCGTAAGGAGCAGGAGCAGCGCTTCGAGGCCCTGGTGTTGGCCCAGCAAGAGGACCGACAGGCGTTCCGGCACCTCCTCGCATCGGCGGGGACAACCAACGCTTCCACCGCGGGCCCGTCCTCCCTCACCCTGACAAAGATGAGCCAGCAGGATGACCCCGAGGCTTTCATCACGCTCTTTGAGCAAGTCGCAGAGACCTTGGGGTGGCCAATGGATCAGCGCGCGGCGCGCCTCCTCCCCCTGCTAACGGGAGAGGCACAGCTGGCCACGCTACAGCTCCCCGCTGACCGCCGGCTGGCCTAAGCGGACCTTCGCCAGGCCATCTTCCAGCGTGTGGGGCGCACCCCCGAACAGCAGCGCCAGGGCTTCCGCGCTCTGCGCTTGGAGGAAGTTGGCCGGCCGTTCGCGTTTGGCCAGCAACTCCGGGACGCCTGCTGGAGGTGGCTGAGGGCCAACAACCGTGACGCCGAGGAGATCGTCGATCAGGTGGTGCTGGAACAGTTCATCGCGCGCTTGCCAACAGGAACCGCGGAGTGGGTCCAGTGCCACCGCCCAGCATCGCTGAATCAGGCCATCGAGCTGGCGGAGGACCATTTGGCGGCTGTTCCGGCGGCAGGACAGCAGACCGCCTCTTCTCTTCTCTCCTCTTCTCTCTCTCTCTCCTCCTGTGTCCCGTCCTTGCCCCATTCCCCCACCACGGAGGCGGGGGCCGGCACCACCCCAGCCGACCCGCTGCACCCGCGGTGCTCTCCCATGTCTCCCTTCTGTGTCTGTCTCTCCCCCCCCTCAGGTGAGTGAGCCCCAGAACACCGGTGCAGAGGGAAAGCCCGGGCCGGTTTGCTGGCGCTGCGGGGAACCGGGCCACCTCCAACAGCAGTGCACGGCAATGGAGGTGGGCGCGGTGGTTCGGATCCCCAACGTGCCAGAAGCCACCCTTGATCGGGCCTGAGCGTATCACATACCGGTGAGTATCCAAGGGGATACATATCAGGTGTTGGTGGATTCTGGTTGTAATCAGACCTCAATTCACCAAAGCCTGGTGCAACACGAGGCATTGGGGGGAGCACAGGGGGTGAAGGTGTTGTGTGTGCACGGGGACATTCACAGCTACCCTTTGGTGTCAGTCCACATTTTGTTCCGAGGGGAAAAATTTATAGTGAAGGCGGCGGTTAATCCTCGCCTTACCCACTCTTTAATTTTGGGGACTGATTGGCCGGGATTTCGGGGTTTAATGACACTCTTAGTAGAGAGTGGGTCCTGCCATTTAACAGAGGGAGGTCCCGGTGTCGCTTTGGCAGGAGCAGCTGTCACAGAGCCGTCTACGTCATCTCCGCATCAGAGTGAGGAGCCGCCGGCCCCTCCTCTCTCTATTGGGGAATCCCTCGCAGATTTCCCATTAGAGCAGTTGCGAGACGAGACTCTGAGACATGCGTTTAATCAAGTGAGAGTAATCAATGGTCAAACGCTCCAGCCGAATGCCACCCCGTCCTTCCCCTACTTCGCGATTATGAAGGATAGGTTATACCAAGTGACACAGGACACTCAAACTAAAGAGCGAGTCACGCAACTTTTAATTCCAAAGAGCCGCCGGGAATTGGTATTGCAGGCGGCTCACTTTAATCCCATGGCTGGACACTTAGGGCAGAATAAGACACTAGCCCGAATAATGGCCCGATTCTATTGGCCGGGGATTCGCGGCGATGTTCGTAGGTGGTGTACGGCGTGCCGCGAATGCCAGTTAGTAAATCCAGTGGCCATTCCAAAAGCGCCTTTGCGCCCTCTACCATTAATCGAGACCCCGTTCGAATGGATTGGGATGGATCTTGTCGGGCCAGTAGATCGGTCAGCACGAGGGTACCGCTTTATATTAGTTCTGGTGGACTATGCAACGCGATACCCAGAAGCAGTGCCTCTGCGCAATATCTCAGCACGCAGTATTGCGGAGGCACTCTTCTGCGTTATCTCCCGAGTTGGAATCCCGAAAGAGATTCTGACTGATCAAGGCACCACATTTATGTCACGGACACTGCGCGAACTGTATGGGTTATTGGGGATTAAGCCGATCCGCACCAGCGTGTATCACCCACAAACGGACGGTTTAGTGGAACGATTCAATCGCACCCTCAAGAACATCATTCAAAAATTCGTAAGTGAGGACGCACGTAATTGGGATAAGTGGCTCGAGCCCTTGTTGTTTTCAGTGCGAGAGGTTCCCCAAGCCTCCATGGGGTTCTCCCCATTCAAATTATTATATGGGCGTAAGCCGCACGGCATTCTAGATGTGCTGCGGGAAAATTGGGAGGAGGGACCTTCACAAAGTAAGAACGAAATTCAATACGCTATGGACCTGCGCACAAAACTCCACACGCTCACCCACCTAACCCAGGAGAATTTGCGGCAGGCCCAAGAACGGCAAGCCCGCCTGTACAACAAGGGTACGCGCCTTAGGGAGTTCACACCGGGAGATAAGGTACTCGTACTGTTGCCCACATCGAGCTCCAAATTGATCGCCAAGTGGCAAGGACCCTTTGAGGTCACGCGGCGAGTCGGGGACGTCAACTACGAGGTGAGGCGAACGGACAGGGGTGGGGTGCTACAGATTTACCACCTCAATCTGCTTAAACTCTGGAATGATGAGGTCCCCGTGGCATTGGTGTCGGTGGTTCCGGAGAAGGCGGAACTGGGGCCGGAGGTTCAAAATGGGGCACTGGCATCACGTACCTCTCCGGTCCCCTGTGGAGACCACCTCTCCCTGACCCAACTCACGGAGGTTGCCCAGTTGCAGACCGAGTTTTCGGATGTGTTCTCGCCCCTGCCTGGTCGCACTAACCTCATGGAGCACCACATAGAGACACCCCCGGGGGTGGTAGTGCGTAGCTGCCCTTACAGGCTACCTGAACACAAAAAAAAGTGGTTCGGGAAGAACTTGAGACCATGCTCGAAATGGGCATCGTCGAGGAGTCCCACAGTGACTGGAGCAGCCCGGTGGTCTTGGTACCCAAGGCCGACGGGTCGGTCCGGTTCTGTGTGGACTATAGAAAAGTCAACGCGGTGTCTAAATTTGACGCGTACCCAATGCCTCGTATTGATGAGTTGCTCGATTGACTCGGCACTGCTTGCTTTTATTCGACACTGGATTTGACGAAGGGATATTGGCAGATCCCCTTGACTCCACTATCCAGAGAAAAAACGGCCTTTTCCACACTGTTTGGTTTACACCAATTCATCACACTTCCGTTTGGGCTGTTTGGGGCACCCGCTATGTTTCAGCGACTGATGGACAGGGTCCTCCGCCCCCACGCCACCTATGCGGCCACTTATCTTGAAGACATCATCGTCTATAGCAATTACTGGCCGAGGCACCTCGAACATCTAAGGGCCGTCCTTAGGTCGCTGAGGCGAGCGGGTCTCACAGCCAACCCGAAGAAGTGTGCTATTGGGCGGGTGGAAGTACGGTATCTGGGCTTCCACTTGGGCAACGGGCAGGTGCGTCCCCAAATTAACAAGACCGCAGCAATTGCGGCCTGCCCGAGGCCCAAGACCAAAAAGGGGGTGAGACAGTTCTTGGGGCTGGCTGGCTATTATCGTAGGTTTATACCTAATTATTCGGATGTCACCAGCCCGCTGACTGATCTCACTAAAAAGGGGGCACCAGATCTGGTCCAGTGGACGGAGCAATGCCAGCGGGCTTTTTCTGAGGTAAAGGCTGCACTGTGTGGGGGGCCACTTTTACACTCCCCTGACTTTTCTCTCCCCTTTATGTTGCAGACCAATGTGTCAGACAGAGGGCTGGGGGCGATGTTGTCCCAGGAGGTGGAGGGGGAGGACCGCCCTGTCCTGTACATCAGCAGGAAGCTGTCGGTGCGTGAGGGGCACTACAGCACCATCGAGAAAGAGTGTCTGGCCATCAAGTGGGCGGTCCTCGCCCTCCAGTACTACCTGCTGGGGCGCCCTTTCACCCTCTGTTTGGACCACGCGCCCCTCCAGTGGCTCCACCGCATGAAGGATGCCAACGCGCAGATCACCCATTGGTATCTGGCACTCCAACCCTTTAATTTCAAGGTGGTCCACAGGCCGGGGGCACAGATGGTCGTGGCGGACTTCCTCTCCCGTCAAGGGGGGGAGAGTCGGCTGCAGGCCAGACGGCCGCCTGGCCTGAGTCAGTGGGGGTATGTGGCAGCGGGGGTGTGGTCAAGTGCCGGTCTGTGACAGGAGGGCGGAGTCAGGGAAGGTAAGTGGCAGAATCACTACACCTGACGTCAATTAACCTGTGTTTGTGTGTCTTCCCAGTGACCGCACCCTATTTAAAGAGGGAGAGCAGAGAGCAGAGGAGAGCTCATCCCCGAACAAGACGCCAGTCATGTGTGTGTCTACTTGAAAAGATTGTTAAACTGAAAAGTATAGCAATAAATGTGATTGTCGAACCTGATCTCTGTCCTGCCATCCTCTGTGCTCCACCCACCAACACTGAACCGCTACAGCATTGTTTTCCCACACTCTCTTCGTTAGCCGAGCCATGATGGTGTTCGCCTTTCCGAGCCATTTGTCCAGTTCTACGTCCAGCGAGAGTGTGTTGCTGATGGTTGACCCCAGGTATGTGAAGTTGTTGACTGCTTCCAGGGTGAAGCTGTCAATTTTGATGGAAGGGTTAGTAGGTGTATTCTGTGCGCTGATGTTGGCCTTTTGCAGGCTGATGGTGAGCCCGAACTGCTTGCAGGCATCTGCGAAGCAGTCTCTGAGTCTCTGGAGGGCATCCTCGGTGTGGGTCACAAGTGCTGCATTGTCCGCGGAGAGCATCTCCCTGATGAGCACCGACCTCACCTTGGTGTTTGTGCGCAGTCATGCCAGGTTGAACAGCCTCCCATTGGACCTGGTGTGCAGATAGACACCATCGGTGGACGAGTCAAAGGCATATGACAGTAGCAGGGAGAAGAAAATCCCGAAGAGGGTCGGTGCCAGCACGCAGCCCTGCTTCTGCTTCATGCCACTGTTGATGGGGAAGGAGTCTGAGGATGAACCATCATAAAAGACTGTTCCCTTCATGTCGGTGTGGAAGGAGATTATCATGCTGCGGAGTTTTGGGGGCAACCGATCTTCCTGAAAAGTTCAAAGAGGCCCTTCCTGCTGACCAGATCAAAGGCCTTGGTGAGGTCAATAAACATCATGTAGAGTGGCTGGCCTTGCTCTCTGCTCTTCTCCTGTAGCTGTCAAAGGGAGAAAATCATGTCTATTGTTTACCTGACTGCCCTGAAGCCGCACTGGGATTCTGGATGCACACGGTCTGCCAGGAGTTGCAACCTGTTGAGGAGGATGCGGGCATACACTTTGTCAACTATACTCAGGAGCGAGATCCCTCTGTAATTGTTACAGTCACTGCGGTCACCCTTGTTCTTGTAGAGAGTCACAATGGTGGCGTCGCGCATGTCTTGGGGGACTGCTCCTTCCTCCCAGCAGAGACAGAGCAGCTCGTGCAGCGGCTGAATCAGTGCTGCTTTTCCACATTTGATGGTTTCAGGCAGAATATTATCGCTGCCAGGTGCTTTGTCATTTGGGAGGGAGTCGATGGCTTTGCTGAGCTCCTCCAGGGTAGGGACTTCGTCCAGCTCCTCCATTGTGGGCAGTTCCTGAGTGCTGCTAAGGGCCGCATCTGAGACTGATGTTTCTCGGGAGTACAGCTCTGAGTAATGCTCCACCCACCTGGCCATCTGCTGCTCAGGGTCTGTGATCTTCTCCCCCATCAGAGATCTCAGGGGGGAGATCCCTTTCACTGTGGGGCCTAGCACCTTCTTGATGCCGCTGTACATTCCATGGATGTTTCCGGACTCTGCACAGTGCTGGATTTCCTCACAGAGTTGCTGCCAGTACTTGTTTGCACACTGCCTGGTGAGACGTTGTGTGGTGCTGCGGGTGCTTCTGAGTGCAGCAATTGTCTGTCCAGAGCTCACTATATAATCCTCTATATAGTAATTGCCTATATAGTGAGTAGGGAGTAGTGAACGAGTGAGTGATTTTGGATACAGGGCATGTTACTGAACCAACCAAGAACAAAATAAAAACTCTCCTCGAAAGCAACCCCCCCCCCAAAAAAAAGACAACAAAATATGGAATAAAAGTATTTGATGGTAAAAACGTATTTTTGTATTTTTCAAGAATTATTATTATCACATTTTTCACAAATTGCTCCTGTCATTTTACCGGTTTGTTTACATTCTAAGCAGAAATGATTTTTGTTGGACGTTTTGTATAAAATTTTTATTTATCAAATTTGCAAAAAATAAAAATGCTCTGTTTCTCAAAATCCAGTGAATGTAAATATAGTAAAAGTTATTCCATTCAATTTCACTGTACATGGCTTATAGTGGACTCGGTGCTATGCGCCTCGTCGGCTATCAGCTCATGTGGAATAACTGTTAAATACTTGCACATCCAGAAGTGTGTTATTTATTTTATATTACAGCAGTTTGTCAATATTTCTGTTAATTAGATACATAGTTCTTATTATAAGTTACACCAATCAGCCATAACATTATGACCACTAACAGAAGTGAATAACATTGATTATCTCATTACAATGGCACCTGTTAATGGGTGGGATATATTAGGCAGCAAGAGAACAGTCAGTTCTTGAAGTTGATGTGTTGGAAGCAGGAAAAATGGGCAAGTGTAAGGGTCTGGGAGATCTTGACAAGGGCCAAATTGTGATGGCTAGATGACCGGGGCTGAGCATCTCCAAAATGGCACATCTTGTGGGGTGTTCCTGGTATGCAGTGGCTAGTACCTACCAAAAGTGGTCCAAGGAAGGACAACTGTAGTACAAACTACTGAAAAAGTGAATGCTGGCTAAAACAGAAAGGTGTAAGCATTAACTTTTTCAGCAGTTTGTGCTACAGTAGCTCTTCTCTGGGATTGGACCATATTTGCTAGCCTTCGTGCCCCATGCAAATCAATGAGCCTTCGACACCCATGACCCTGTTGCTGGTTCACCAGTTATCCTTCCTTGGGCCACTTTTGGTAGGTACTAACCACTGCATACTGGGAACACCCCACAAGATGTGCCATTTTGTTGATGCTCAGACCCAGTCATCTAGCCATCACAATTTGGCCCTTGTCAAAGTCCCTCAGATCCTTACGCTTGCCCATTTTTCCTGCTTCCAACACATCAACTTCAAGAACTGACTGCTCTCTTGCTGTCTAATATATCCCACCCCTTGACAGGTGGCATTGTAATGAGATAATCAATGTTATTCACATCACGTGGCAGTGGTCTTTAATGTTATGGCTGTTCCACCTACATTATAGCAGCTATAAATGGTTGTTTGCTCACCTGTATATGTTTCTGTCTGGTCCGTGTATATTTTGGTCATTTTATTTTCCTTTCAGAAACATTAATGAGAATATGAAAAATGAATGGTGTTTTGATTTCCATTTCGAAATCCAAAAATGAATAATGGAAAAAACAAGTCATATTTAATTTTTTTTTCTGCCCAGAAACAGCATATCCAAAATTAAAAAGGACTTTTAATCCTTTATCAAACAAAGGATACCAAGGAGACAATGAAAAACAAGTCCTTTTTAAATTTTGTATCTAGAATAGCTGAACAGGAGAACAAAATATGACTTTTTTTTGTTGCTGTTATTCAATTCTGGATTTTGAAATGCAAATCAAAACACCATTCATTTTGTCATTTTCTCATATCTATTTCTGAAATGAAAATAGAATGACCAAAATGTACCCGGACCTTGAACACTGCCCTGTGGTGGAACAGCTAGAAAACTTTAAAAAAAAAAAGCACTGGTACTAGAATCCCCTTTCATAAATATTAAATAACCACAGCAACACCTTCTGACCGATCAGAATGGAAAACTGTGACATAATCTGCAAAGACCTTTGGCTGTGTCTGAATATGCATACTTCCATACTATTATATTCAAAAAGTAGTACATAGGGTGTCCGAATACTCAGTAAGCATTTAACAGTCATCGAACGGTACCCAGATATTACACTGTGCTATCCCATAATTCAGCTGGAGCCTCCGAATAACTGAACAAGAACCAAAGAAGAAGTGAAGAAGAATTCCCCCAGTAAAGATTCGAAAGAAGATGGCTGTTGTTGATGGCCAGTTGTTGCGGCGGTGGTGTACACATGAATCAGGAATTGTTTAAACATTTCAGCCTTTGCAGAATTTTTTTTTTTTAATTTCGCAGTATACATAGGCATACGTCATCTGTGAACATCCAGGTTAGAGGACAGGTAAGATGGCGGCGGAGTACGTGAGAATAGTGTTGTAGGTATTTAACCATTGCTAGTACATACTGTATTTGGATGCAGCCTTTGATTTAATCTAAAGCAACAACTTCTTGTCAGTAGGAAGCCTACAACAAAGACATGCAAATAAGGTAAAATACCCAACCACTGGGGTTGCACAAGCCAGCACGTACTTAGTGCCAATCTCAAGCCCAGATAGACTGGGGAGGGTTGCGTCAGGAAGGGCATCTGGTGTAAAAATGTATGCCAAATCAAATATGCAGATCATGATGATCTGCAGTGGCAACTCCGAATGAGAGCAGCTGAAAAAAGAAGAAGAATAAAGCCTACAACAAAGCACTTCTTTGTGGCAACATTCCTGAGGATCAATCCTTCTTTTCGTACATACTCTGACATCATGATTGCTGCTCCAGTTGAACGAAAGAGTTCCTTATACAGTACATTACACATTTTCTCTATGTTTATTCCACTTTAGACACATAAAAACATTACAGAAACACTGCCTTAGAACAGATATGGTGACTCGAGTTTGGTTAGTTTTCAAAAAACATTTCTATCTGGGCAGCATATTACATAAGAGACCACTTTTCAGATTAAAAAAATGAAACATAACAAAGGCTACTGTATTTTGGTGCAAAATTAAGAAGCAAGTGTGACAGTCAAAGTGTCCAAAAGAACTGTGGCTGGTTCTGCAAGATGCTCAGTAAAACCTACAAATCATTTCCTGATAAAACTGCACTCACTGTACCTGAGACTACTATTTTTTTTGTTAAAGGAAATGATCACTGAAAACTAACCGAATTCGAGTCACCATATAAATTCTAGGACAGCGTTTCTGTAATGTTTTTACATGTCTAAAGTGGAATAAATATAGAGTAAATGTGTAATTTATAAGGAACTCTTTCGTTTAACCGGCGCAGCCATCATGACGTCACAGTTGCTTCCCGTGGGAGCACGCATGGATACATTTAACGTGAAAGTGTAAGTGAGTGATATGCCATAGTCCATATACAGTTGTGGTCAGAAGTTTACATACAGTGACATGAATGTCATCTTGGATATGAATGTCATGGCAATATTTGGGCTTTCAGTAATTTCTTTGAACTGTTCTTTTTCTGTGGCAGAATGATTGTACAGCATACATCTTTAATTAAAAACACTAGAATTTGGTGCACAAGTTTTAATTTTCTTTGGGTTGTCTGAAATCAACACAGGGACAAATTTATACATATAGGGTCAAAAATATACATACAGCACACCTAATATTTGGGTAAAATGTCTCTTTGCAAGATTCACCTTGACCAAACATTTTTGTTTGCCATGAACAAGCTTCTGGCAGAATTCTGATTGGATATTTCATGACTCTTCATGGTAGAATTGGTAGAGTTCAATTAATTTTTTTTTCTTGGCATGGACTTGACTTATAAGCACAGTCCATATATTTTCAATAGGGTTGAAGTCAGGACTTGTTTTAAGATTAATGTTAGCCTGTTTTATCCTCCACAACCAGCTCTGATGTGTATTTGGGTTCATTGTCCTGTTGTAACTCCCAAGTCCCAAGTTGTGTTCAAGTTTCTAATGGTTTATGCTGAAGAATTCTGAGGTAGTCCTCCTTCTTCATTATTCCATCCACTTTGTGCAATGAACCAGTTCCACTGGCAGCAAAACAGCCCCAGAGCATGATGATCCTACCACCACCACCACCAGCTGGTACAGTGTCCCTCTGTACATGGTGGTCATTGTGGCCAAACAACTCAATGTTTGTCTCATCTGTTCAAACAGCTATCCTCCAGAAGGCACTTTCTTTGTCTGTGTGGTCAGCTTCAAACTTTAATTAAGCTTGAAGGTGTCAATTTTGGAGCAGGGGTTATTTCATTGGATAGCAGCCTCTTAGTCCATGGTGATCTGAACTGTAGACAGTGATCCATCAGCTTCCAGCAGGGCTGTGCCATGGTGGTTCCCAGGTTGTTCCTGACCATCCAAACCAATTCCTTTCAGCTGAGGGTGACAGTTTGGGTTTTCTTGAAGCAAAGTGGCTTGGCAAAGAGACTACACCTCACAATAACTTGGATGCAATTGTTTGAAGTGATCTTGGAATTTGCAGTTGTTTCGAAATGGCTCCAAGAGACATTCTGGGGTTGTGTATATCTGTGATCCTTTTTCTCAGATCTACACTGAGCTCCTTGGACTTTCCCATTTTACTGTGTGTTGGTCAATCCAATGAGTGCTGTAAACAAACCCTTTTTATGAAGGCACAGAGAAGCTACCAGCTGTAGTCAATCATGATCACTAACAGGAAGTTAAGAGACCTCGGCCTTGGCAAGATAAGAGACATTTTGGAAGTTTCAGCACCTCTGAATTCAGTGGCGTGCACAGACATTTTGGGGGGCAAGTGCTCTGGGGGGAAAAAAGGGCACTTTTTTGCGCATGTGGAACACCTTATTATAAAAGTCTGAGATTTAACCCTCCTCTTGTGTTCGGGTCGCCACTGACCCGTTTTAGTTTTTAAAGGTGTAAAACAACCACTTAATGTTAATTTATTACATCAAGGCTTTTTGGGGCGGCACGGTGGTGTAGTGGTTAACGCTGTCGCCTCACAGCAAGAAGGTCCGGGTTCGAGCCCCGTGGCCGGCGAGGGCCTTTCTGTGCGGAGTATGCATGTTCTCCCCGTGTCTGCGTGGGTTTCCTCCGGGTGCTCTGGTTTCCCCCACAGTCCAAAGACATGCAGGTTAGGTTAACTGGTGACTCTAAATTGACCATAGGTGTGAATGTGAGTGTGAATGGTTGTCTGTGTCTATGTGTCAGCCCTGTGATGACCTGGCGACTTGTCCAGGGTGTACCCCGCCTTTCGCCCGTAGTCAGCTGGGATAGGCTCCAGCTTGCCTGCGACCCTGTAGAACAGGATAAAGCGGCTAGAGATGATGAGATGAGATGAGATCAAGGCTTTTTGACTTTGCCAGGAATCTCTAGTTCATAGGTGGCCAACCCGCGGCTCGCAAGCCGCATGCGGCTCTTTGCCTGGTGTCATGCGGCTCTCACCTTCACGTCCAAGTTGGTGTTCGTTTGTGGTTTTATGTGCGTTTTCGCTTCACTGCAGTTAATTACGGTTATTTTATTAAAGGTGCTTCGCTTGGTTTCATTACGGTATTTTCACATCATGACAAATGCGCAGGTGTGTGAGATGATATGCTAAATTTCAGATCTCAAAATAGCAGGGAAAAAATGCACTTCAAAAAGAAAATATGAAGATGAGAACAGGACGTTTTTAACAGAGTGGGAGGATTTATATTTTTTCGTTGAACGTTATGGCAAGCCATTCTGCCTTCTATGTCAGTCGTCATTGTCGCATTTCAAGTCTTCAAATCTTCAGCGTCACTTCAGCTCACTACATGCTAAAATCGACCAGGACTTTCCGAAAGAGAGTGAACTTCGTAAACACAAGTTAATCACGTTAAAAAGTCAATCACAAAAGAAGGTACAGCTCTTCAAAAAATTTACAAAACAATCAGAGACAGTAACACATGCATCGTATAAACTGGCTTGGAACATTTCTGGTGAGTTTCATACCATCCCTGCTGCTGAGGCTTGGGATACGCGCTGGGCGCGCAAGCCTGAGTAGTGGGTGAGTGCTCATTCAGTTTTGATGCCTTGAGTGAGAGTAGAGTATACTGTAAGTGTAAATAGTCATGAGAACACAGAACACATTGAATGAGAAGGTGTGTCCAAACTTTTGGCATGTAGTGTATATACATTATGTATTTGTTCATTTGTTTTCCAGTTATCAATTTGTGTGTGTGCGTGTGTGTTCTTCTTTCAAAAATTTGAGCATTGTATTATATTTTATCTATATTTGCACTTGCACTGATCACTGTTCTCAGTGCCTATGGAGCTTGTACTGTTTGAGGAAATTAAATTAGCACTTTGTAATTTTCATTTTCCGACTGACTGTATTTATTTGAATACTTATTTATTTGAATGCAGGTCTTGTGCAGGTCATGCAATTGAGAATTCAAGCTGAATCAAAATGGCTTTTGCATTTTCGATGTTAAACAGGTAACTCCAAAATGCACTAGAATACAGGAAATTGCATCTAAGAAATCCAAAATTTTTTGGGGGAGGCCCCCCGGAACCCCCCCAATGGGGGGAATCCCCACATGTAAACAATGTCTGCCTTTGTGCCCCACCTACAATTTTCTTCACCAGTCACCACTGTTGAAAATGACTGGCCTGTGATCTTGGTACTGCAGTAAATGTATCATTATCATGTTGGTGTGGGGCATTGGTTAAGTTGGAGTGTGACATCAATGTGGCTGTGTGTGTGTGTGTGTGTGTGTCCGCGCGCGCAGAAGGAAGGGTAATATTTGTGTGCCCATGTTCATGTGCCGATGTGGCTCTTTGCCGTAACACAGTAAGAATTGTGGCTCTTGGGCTCCGACTGGTTGGCCACCCCTGCTCTAGTTGAAAAAAATAGAAAAAGAAATTTTTGTTTTCCTAAATCTGAAAATGGTCTAGCAAAAAATATAATACTTATGTGCAGTTGTTTCTGTATGCTACAGGCTACTTCACAACAAAATAATTACAGCTTGGGCTTAGAGGGCAAACAATACATTTTCACTCAATTAATGTGTTATCTGGCTGGTGGGGCAGGGGAAGAGCTGACTGACTGCCCGATGTGTTGTCTGCGCTACGACAAGGCTATGGCTTCCAGGACGCTATGCTGCTGCAACCTCACATTGAATGCACTGCACGCTTGTTCACGTGACAGAGCAAGAGAGACAGAGGTCCGGTGTGTGTGCGGAGGGGGTACACATCGGGACATTATTTTCACACACGCTTTTAATGCCGCGGCTTTTCTAAAAGATCATGTCGACATTGGCCTCAGTAAACTGTAAAAAAAAAAAAAAAAATTCAAAAGGGCACTTTTTTTGGACAGAGGGCAGAGGGGCAGGTGCTTGAGCACCACCTTGTGTCTATCTGTGCACAACACTGTCTGAATTAATAATCTAAGTGAGTGTATGTAAATTTTTGACCCTGTATGTATAATTTTGACCCTCTGTTGATTTCGGAAAACCCAAAGACAATTAAAACTCGTGCACCAAATTCTAGTGGGTTTTTTTAATTAAAGATGTATGCTGTACAATCATTCTGCCACAGAAAAAGAACAGTTCAAAGAAATTACTGAAAGCTCAAACATCGCCATGACATTCATGTTACTGTATGTAAACTTATGACCACAACTGTAGACTATAAAAGCAATCTACCGCTAACCCGGACCTGCCGACAGAGACAGTGAGCATGGACCGATACCAACACGTCAACATAGATTTGAACAACCAGCCCAGTCTTGGTGCAGTTGTGGCCAGTGTGATAGTTCTGCACTGAAAGAAGACGGGGAATGCCTTTGCTGCATAGAGCTTTCGGAATTTAATTCACACATGCGAAATGAGGGTAGGAGCAACTTCTACTGAGGCTTCAGCAACTTCTATATCATCAGTCCCACAGCCTCATTTTGACTTTTCACGGTATCCTTATAGCAATGCAAACAAATATGGCGGCATACACGTATTTTGACCGATGCCCTAACTTAGCCACTTTTAAATAGTGCTACTTGGAATGACATGTCAGAGTGCTTAAATTCGTATTTTACGATTCATTTCCTTTAAAGCAAAGGGCCATCTCACACCAAATATTGACTTTTGTTTAATTTATTATGGCTTACATTATCATGGTTTATAGTATTTTTTTAATGTTCCAACATTTCATTTCATTTGTATTTTAAGCCATTTTTGGTCTACCGCATTTCTTTACATGCACCTAAGACTTTTGCACAGTAATGTACATATCTGTGATATCTGTGAGGTATTTTATACGAGTGCAGCCATTTCCTTGCAGCTATTATTGTTTATACAACGCACACAGGACCGTGTGGATCATCTCTCTTTCTCTCTCTTATTAGTGAAAGGCTTTTAGCAGGCACATGCGAAGAGGAAATGCCATTTAATGTCAGCTGAAGAACCCGGCTTCAGATTTTAAAGCCTGTAATGATCAGTAAGTGAGACAAGATAAACAAGAGAAGAAGTCTCAAAGAGGTTATTCACTAAGAAGCTCTGAAGTGACAGGAGATATCTGACTCAGAGCATTACGGGTGATTGCAAGACAAAAGTAATGAAATACGGCATGGAGAGCTATTCATGCAATCTTCATCTCCAAAACAAAAGCACATCTTTCACCCATGGCTCACTTATAATCTGATCAATATAGTCCTGACTTCAAGGTGGAAATGTTCAACTAAATCTAAAGACTTAGATTTTTTTCCTTCTTCTTCTTTCTTTCCTTCTTTAACAATGATGAACTTGCTAGAAAAGGTTCTCTCATCAGTGTTGGAGATGAAACAATAAAGAATGTTCAGCAATTTACAGTGTCTTTCAAAAGTATTCATCCCCCTTGGTGTTGTCTTGTTTTGTCGCATTACAAGCTGGAATTAAAATGGATTTTTTGGGGTTTAGCACCATTTGATTTACACAACATGCCTACCAATTTAAAGTTTTTTTTTTTAATTGTGACACAAACAATAATTAAGATGAAAAAGCAGAAATCTGGAGTGTGCATAGGTATTCACCCACCAAATCTCACAGACTGATAACACTGAAGGAGCTGCAAAGCTCCACAGCAGAGATGAGAGTATCTGTCCATAGGACCACTTTAAGCCATACTGTCCACAGAGTAGGGTTTTATGGAAGAGTGGCCAAAAAAAGCCATTGCTTAAAGAAAAAAAATAAGAAAACACATTTGGAGTTTGCCCAACAACATGTGGCAGACTCACCAAACACATGGAAGAAGACTGTCTGGTCAGATGAGACTAATATTGATCTTTTTGGCCATCATGGGAAATGCCATGTGTGGTGCAAACCTATCACCCTGAGAACACCATTCCTACAGTGAAGCATGGTGGTGGCAGTATCATGCTGTGGGGATGTTTTTCATCTGCGGGGACAGGAAAGCTGGTCAGGACTGAAGGAAAGATGGATGGCACTAAATACAGGGCTATTCTGTAACAAAACCTGTTTGAGACTGGGACAAAGGTTCACAGTCTAGCAGGACAATGACCCTAAACATACTGCTAAAGCTACACTGGAGTGGTTTAAAGGGAAAAAATTAAATGTCTTGGAATGGCCTAGTCAAAGCCTAGACCTCAATCCAATTGAGAATCTGTGGCATAACTTGAAGATTGCTGTACACCAACACAACCCATCTAATTTGAAGGAGCTGGAGCAGTTTTGCCTTGAGGAATGGGCAAAAATCCCAGTGGCTAGATGTGCTAAGCTAATAGACACATACCCCAAGAGACTTGCAGCAAAAGGTGACTCTACAAGGTATTGACTTTGGGGGGTGAATACCTATGCAGACTCCAGATTTCTGTTTTTTCATCTTAATTATTGTTTGTGTCACAATTTAAAAAAAAATGCACCTTTAAAGTGGTAGGCATGTTGTGTAAATCAAATGCTGCTAACCCCCCAAAAATAAATTCTAATTCCAGCTTGTAATGTGCCAAAACAGGACAAACACCAAGGCGATGAATACTTTTGCAAGACACTGTACATACCTCGGCCAAGTTATCAGTAATGATGAAGCACTGTGCTTCACCAGTTATGATATCAAGCAAACAATGGCAAAGTTTATTGAATTCCACAATGTTCTAACTGATAAAACCATAAATATGCAGACTCATCGGAACCTATTAGAAACTTTTGTGCATTCAACGTTAACATGCAGGACACAAGCATTGTACTCTAGTGAGGAAGAGAAGAAGAAGCTTGAAGTATGTTAGACCCAGTGTTTGAGAAGCATGGTGAGAACTGGTTGGAAGTGAAATAATATACTGGAGGAAAATGAAGGATTCAGATTATAGCTACATGTACAACAATAAGCAAATCAGGAAGATTGTTGGTCCTCAAACTGTGAGCAGCTTCATTGATGCACAATACCTTAAATATACTGCTCATGTACGTAGAGCTGAGAATGAATCTATTACAAAGAAAATGATGTTTGCCAGACCAACCAGGAGCCATTATTGAGATCCATGGATCAAAATATCAAACTGCTTGGAATATTTGCAAGGGATTAGCGGCACGCTGTCAGGTCACTCCGCTGTGTGTAGTTGTCGATGTTGATTTTAAAAGTAAATAAGTAAATTACACAGGGAAATGAATACTTAAGCCTGAGTGAAAAATACTGTGGTGAGCGTGCATGGAAGAAGAGTCTGGAGACAGAAATCTTAGTTTCTCGGTTGTTAGCCTGTGCTACTTGCTCTCGATAGCACTGGCTTGACTGCTTTATTAGCATTTGCTAACAGTACTGATGAATGCTACACCAGCTGGAAGGTGACTTCACTGCTGCACTGACTCACGGTTAAGCTCTCGTTGGCCTTCGAGAAGGCCAAGGGTGATAGATTTTTGATCCCTCCCACTATAAAGCAAAATCTGATTGGTTAATTCATCTGTCACTTCCTACATAAACATACACTGCCATGGCCTTCTGTCCCGGCAATGAAGTCCTAACCAATGAGTGAGCCAGCTCTCAACTCTTCTCAGCCTAGAGACAACAAACAAAAAATCTCATTGGATAACTCGATTTTAATGTTTTCAGGACAGTAACCCTTTCATTTCTGAAGCAAATTTGATAGAAAATGAGGCCAAATTAGAATTTGAAGAGAATATTTATCATGAAATTATGAAAGAATTAAAGAAATTAAACATAACATTGTTTAATGTTCCTCTCTAAACATAACATTGTTTAATGACGGTTCCTCTCTGGACTTACACAATCAAGGAATGAGTTCGCTGAGTTAGTACAAAGGCATGCTATCTTGTCTCCATGATGACGAAGATCATTGATGGAGGATTCTTCAAGTCAGATCAAGTCAGGTGAAGGTTGAGAACTTGTTCATGCATGCATTAAATATTACAATAGCACAGTCAGGGCAGTAGCCATAAGCCTGTGACAAGCAGATTATATGTCTGTGCTATCAGTTTCTTATTTTAATTTGCCAAGCAGATATATAGGTGATGCAGCAAGCTGCTCATATTATTGCCATCATCAGCCATCCCAGCTCCTGTCCTGATTCCAGAAAAATCCCTTCACCCTATTAGATTTCATTGCTACTTTCATTGCATTTCATTTGTTTTGAACTCCTTCAAATTTCCTAACTGTGTAACTGTAGCTCAATTCTTAGATTTCAATTCATAAGGTGATGGTTGGACATTTGATGATACCATTGATAATCTAATATGATATGATCGCTCTGATCAAAATGTGTCCAATTGGAGTAGACGACTGTTCATTTGCAATTGAGGATGATGTAGAGAAAGACAAGTATAAGAGTTATGGGCAAATCATATTGCGAGGCTATTAAATCATTTACACCTTAGCTTAAAAATCTGAATTATTTTTTACAGATCAGTTGTTTATCCTTTCTCAACAATAACAGATTTATGATTGTTGCATTGATGAGCAATTAATGACCTCATCATTCATTAGGGGAAAACTGAATTTGCTGGAGAGTTTTAAGCTTGCTTTACATTACCAGATAGCTAGCTGACAACATGTTCTCAGTCTTGAGATATGGCTTGAGGATCATATCTCACATGGTAGGTACAGGAGGACATAAATGGATTTGCAAATATTCATGATTGAATAGTAGATATACGCACATATTGTTTTATTCTATCCACATTCACTGGATAAGAGCAATTACATGCTCTGATTGGCTACTCTACTACTAGGCTATCAGCTCATATACCATGAGTAGAGAAAAACAAAATGGTGGAATGTGTTACTGAACCAACCGAGGATGAAATAAAAACAATACTAGAAAACAAAACCCCAAAAATTATCAAGTATTTAAAAGAAACAGAAATAAAAGAACTAAAAGAATGTAGTTTTCCCCCCCTAAAATCTCCCGTTCCACACTCCAGCCCAGTTGGTGGCAGTAATGCACCTTTAAGTTACTTTGCCAACTGCCAAAAAAAAACCCTAAAGAAAAAGAAAACCTCAAAAAATACAAAAATAATAAATCAACAAAATATGGAATAAAAGTATTTGATGGTAAGAATGTCTCATTTTTATTTTTCAAGAATTATTATTGTAGCATTTTTCACAAATTGCTATTGTCATTTCGCCGGTTTGTTTACATTCTAAGCAGAAATGATTTTGTCAGACGTTTTGTAAAAATTTTTGTTTATTGAATTTGCAAAAAATAAAAATGCTCTGTTTTTCAAAATCCAGTGAATGTGGATAGAATAAAACAGTTATTCCACTCAGTCTCGTCATACATGGCTTATAGCCAACTTGGCACTATGCGCCTCATCAGCTATCAGCTCATGTACGATTCAATTTCGTGGAATAACTGTTCAGTGGCTTTTACATGTTTACTGTAGAGTTTATAAGCAACAAAAACATGGGACTAGACCATGATGAGAGCACTGGTGCGTTCACTTGCCTGGTGTGTAAATTAATGAATTTATGACTGGTCAGTACCTTAGACTAATCATAGTTCATTTGCATACAAAGAATTGTTTGGTGGAGAGTCTACATAAAATGGTTAAAGAACACTGTGTTGCCTTTTTGTTACATTATATTACAAGCATTTAGCAGACACTTTTATCCAGAGTGACATATAATGTACCCAGAGTAGCCTGGGGGGGTTCAGTGGCTTGTTCAAGAGCACTTCCACCATTTCTGCTGGTTCAGGGAATTGAACCAGTGACCTTTTGGTCCCAAAGCTGCTTCTGTAAACTTTAGGCCATGGCTTCCCCATTCCCATTAGCATTTTTTGGAAGGAGTCTCCAGTGTCAGTGATTTGAACAGTGATGTGAAGGTGTAACTTTATGTTTTCCGCCATAGGAAAGTCTTCAGAATGGAGAACTTATCACGTCTCGATAACATGAGGTTTTTTTTTGTCTTATTAAGTTCAAGAGAGAGAAACAGGCTGGTGAGGGAACAGAAGTATAGATACTACTATGAATTTGTGAGTCACCAAATGATAATGATATAGTACTAAAAGTACGGAATATTCATCTGAACCCACCAGTGCTTCCAGTTTATGCTAAAATTCACAGATGGTCTGATATTAAAATGACTCATGAATCACAGTGTTGGCCATGGAGAAATTGATGCCCCTATTAAGTCTTGGTTTCTCTCATCATATGGACTTTCTTCCTACCAGTGTTGGCTTACTCACTGTCAATGCTGGCTTACTCACTCAAGGTTAAAGCACTGATAAAAATAAATAAATAAATATATATATATATACTTGCTTAAAATGGCATAATAGCAAATTGCATTTTCCAACTTGCCTCTTCAAAGAGCTCCAGGCTGTAGGTGTTATCATCATCAGCGAAGTAGACAATGCCTGACTGAGAGCTGTTGGGGCTGAAGGTCTCCCGTAACCACCGGAGAGCCAAATTCCTTTGCATGGTTCCCCGCGGGATCCTGGGATCCCTTGCATCGCCTCGGAGCTTGTAGTTGCGAGGCGTCTCGACGTTCAGATGTGTGTAGTTGAGGCCCGTCTCCCTCAGTAGACGTGTGACCAACGGTGTCCTCCTCTGTGCGTCCTCCACCAGGATCCAGTGCAGGTTAGGGACGTGCAGGAAGGTGTTGGCGAGCCGAGTGAGCTCAGCCTTCTGCACTGGCCGACTGTAGGTTGGTGTGATGACATGGATGGTAGGCAGGGCATCGGACCATGGAGGCGGCCGTGTGTACACATACTCGGTGCGCACTACCTCCACTATGTCCTTATCAGAGGAGCAGAACTCCTTTGAGTTGCTCGTTTGGCTTCCTGCATCACGTCTGCCTTCACCAGCTCCAGCGTCTACAGGCACAAAGAAAGAGAATTCAGGCATTAGAACGCCCCGGAGCTGTTCTCGCTATGTCTGACACATGCCAAGAGCCTAAGAAGAGTACCTGACAAGTGGTGCTGTTGGACCATTAGCCGCTCAGGTATGATAAAGATCTCTTTAACTAGATGGTGACAAGCTGAAAAGAGTGAAAGTAGGCAATGTAAGAGGGCAACACCCTCAGACTCAGACCTGCTGCAAATTCTCACAGTTTCACTATGAAAGCTTTTGGAAAGCACTGTCCTAGTGTACTAACATCCAAGTTCAGGAGTAGAGCTGGATGATTTGGAAACAATGACGAATACTTGAGCAAAATACATCAAAAACGATTATGTTCACAATTACAAATATAATTATTTACACTCTCAGTCAATTATCTGGAAGTGAGATCTGTCCTTCTGAATCCTGAGGCAAGAAATTAAACATATTAAATAAAAAAATTCAACAGATAGGTTAAATATAAGCATGTAATTCATGTAGTAGCAAATCTAGCTCAAATAATGTGCACTTTGATGTTTGTAAGGAAGAGTAAATAGGGCACTAATACCACTAATGCAATGTGGCTGCAACAAAACCATCGACACGATCAAATTTTTAGAAATAACACTAATAAAATAAACAAGACAGTGAGTAGAGAAATGAAATTACTCCTTACACAAACTGTGCTGCATATAAATATGAATTAACAGGAAGTTAAAAATGAAGCATGAAACTGATTGTCGTCATCATCCATTGAGATGTATTTAGAATTGTGTGTGTGTGTGTGTGTGTGTGTGTTGGTTTTTTTCTTTTTGTTGGAAGAGTGATTTCATGCTACAGTGTTTTGCAAAAGTATTCATCCCCCTTGGTGTTTGTCCTGTTTTGTTGCATTACAAGCTGGAATTAAAATGGATTTTTGGAGGGTTAGCACCATTTGATTTACACAACATGCCTACAGCTTTAAAGGTGCAGAAAAGAAACAAACTCAGAAATCTGGAGTGTGCATAGGTATTCACCCCCTTTTGTATGAAACCCCTAAATAAGAGCTGGTCCAACCAATTCACTTCATAAGTCACATAATTAGTTGATTAAGCTCCACCTGTGTACAATCAAAGTATCACATGATCTGTCACATGATGTCTGTATACATCAACCTGTTCTGGAAGGACCCTGACTCTGCAACACTACTAAGCAAGCAACATGAAAACCAAGGAGCCTCCAAACAGGTCAGAGACAAAGTTGTGGAGAAGTATAGATCAGGGTTGGGTTATAAAAAATATCCCAAACTTTGAATATCCCATGGGGCACCATTAAATCCATTATAGCAAAATGGAAAGAATATGGCACCACTACAAACCTGACAAGAGAAAGCCACCCACCAAAACTCACAGACCGGATAAGGAGGGCATTAATCAGAGATGCAATCAAGACACCAAAGATCCACAGCAGAGATGGGAGTATCTGTTCATAGAACCACTTTAAGCCGTACACGCCACAGAGCGGGGCTTTATGGAAGAGTGGCCAGAAAAAAGCCTTTGCTTAAAGAAAAAAAAAAAGAAAACACATTTGGAGTTTGCCAGATAATAATAATAATAGCTTTAATTTATATAGCGCCTTTATCAAAACCCAAGGTTGCTTTACAATTATGGGGGGGTAAAATAACAAAGTCCACCAAATAAAGGTCAGGATGTCATTCCAATGGTGTAGCAGCCACAGTCCCACCAAAAGGCACACGAAAACAAGTCTCACACCACCTGCACAGCTGCCACGACGCCATTGAGCAACATCGCTCGGAACACCACGCCAAGCACAAAAGCACTGCCACACAGAGGGCTGGACAACCCCGATGTTAAAATGAGCAATGAGCTCACTGCAGTCCATAGCGAGGAGCACATGCATCACCCACAGCAAACCACAAACCGGAGCTACACCACAATCGGCGGTCAAAACACTCAAACAAAAACAAAAAAACAAACATCAAACTACACAAACACAAAAAAGAAAATCAAAAGAGAAAATAAAATAAAATAAAAAGCTCCAGTGAGAGGCGGCAGCCAGAATGTGCACAGCATACTCTCAGTCGGAAACGGAAAACTGTGATGTGGCAACAGCATGTGGCAGACTCACCAAACACATGGAAGAAGATTCTCTAGTCAGATGAGACTAAAATCGAACTTTTTGGCCATCATGGGAAACGCCATATATGGCGCAAACCCAACACTTCCCATCACCCTGAGAACACCATTCCTACAGTGAAGCATGGTGGTGGCAACATCATGCTGTGGGGATATTTTTCATCTGCAGGAACAGGAAAGCTGGTCAGGATTGAAGGTAAGATGGATGGCACTAAATACATGGCAATTCTGGAACAAAACCTGTTTGATTCAGCCAGAGGTTTGAGACTGGGATGAAGGTTCTCGTTCCAGCAGGATAATGACCCTAAACATACTGCTAAAGCTACACTGGAGTGGTTTAAAAGGAAACATTTAAATGTCTTGGAATGGTCTCATCAAATCCCATACCTCAATCCAATTGAGAATCTGTGGCATAACTTGAAGATTGCTGTACACCAACACAACCCATCTAATTTGAAGGAGCTGGAGCAGTTTTGCCTTGAGGAATGGGCAAAAATCCCAGTGGCTAGATGTGCTAAGCTAATAGAGACATACCCCAAGAGACTTGCAGCTGTAATTGCAGCAAAAGGTGGCTCTATAAAGTATTGACTTGGGGGGTGAATATCTATGCACACTCCAGATTTCTGTTTTTTTCCATCTTAATTATTGTTCATATCACCTTTAAAGTGATAGGCATGTTGTGTAAATCAAATGGTGCTAACCATCCAAAAATCAATTTTAATTCCAGCTTGTAATGCAACAAAACAGGACAAACACCAATAGTTTTGCAACACACTGTATGTTGTACATGAAGTGTGTAAGTGTATATGAATGATCTGATATGATGTTCACTGGAATTATGGACTCCTTATGGAATTATTCAGGAGCTGAGGCTATTGCGGTGCAGCACGTCTGAGTGTAAAGCAGCGCTGCTTCTGTTTCAAATGTAGGACACAATGACAAATCAGTTTGGACAGCAACCCTGATAAACAGGCTCTGATAACTGAAGAGATTAAAATGGATCAGAGTGCTTTGGCTACTAGAGTTCAGCTGTAAAATGGATTAGCCTGATGACTTTTGGCCTGAACTAATTTAGATTTCAGTCAGGTGCATGCGTGAGGAAAAAAAAAAATAGCGAGAGATATTGTTGTCAGGGTTTTTGTGGACTTTCACAATAATAGCGCAAAAATAGGGTGAGTTTTACTGAGATGGAAAAAAAGAAATCCCTTAAATATTTAAGAAAATGTTGTGAGGAAATTGCATCTGCATAAACATTTACAGTTAGGTCCATAAATATTTGGACAGAGGCAACATTTTTCTAATTTTGGTTCTGTACATTACTACAATGAATTGTGAACAAAACATTTCAGATGCAGTTGAAGTTCAGACTTTCAGCTTTAATTCAGTGGGTTGAACAAAATGATTGCATACAAATGTGAGGAACTAAAGCATTTTTTAAACACAATCCCTTCATTTCAGGGGCTCAAAAGTAATTGGACAAATTAAATAATTGTAAATAAAATGTTCATTTCTAATACTTGGTTGAAAACCCTTTGTTGGCAATGACTGCCTGAAGTCTTGAACTCATGGACATCACCAGACACTGTGTTTCCTCCTTTTTAATGCTCTGCCAGGCCTTTACTGCAGCGGTTTTCAGTTGCTATTTGTTTGTGGGCCTTTCTGTCTGAAGTTTAGTCTTTAACAAATGAAATGCATGCTCAATTGGGTTGGGATCAGGTGACTGACTTGGCCATTCAAGAATATTCCACTTCTTTGCTTTAATAAACTCCTGGGTTGCTTTGGCTTTATGTTTTGGGTCATTGTCCATCTGTATTATGAAACGCTGACCAATCAGTTTGGCTGGATTTGAGCACACAGTATGTCTCTGTATACCTCAGAATTCATCCGGCTGCTTCTGTCCTGTGTCACATCATCAATAAACCCTAGTGACCCAGTGCCACTGGCAGCCATGCATGCCCAAGCCATCACACTGCCTCCGCTGTGTTTTACAGATGATGTGGTATGCTTTGGATCATGAGCTGTACTGTACCACGCTTTCGCTATACTTTTTTCTTTCCATCATTCTGATAGAGGTTGATCTTGGTTTCATCTGTCCAAAGAATGTTCTTCCAGAACTGTGCTGGCTATTTTAGATGTTTTTTAGCAAAGTCCAATCTAGCCTTTTTATTCTTGAGGCTTATGAGTGGCTTGCACCGTGCAGTGAACCCTCTGTATTTACTTTCATGCAGTCTTCTCTTTGTGATAGATTTGGATATTGATATGCCTACCTCCTGGAGAGTGTTGTTCACTTGGTTGGCTGTTGTGAAGGGGTTTCTCTTCACCATGGAAATTATTCTGCGATCATCCACTACTGTTGTCTTCTGTGAGTGTCCAGGCCTTTTTGCATTGATGAGTTCACCAGTGCTTTCTTTCTTTCTCAGGATGTGCCAAACTGTAGATTTTGCCACTCCTAATATTGTAGCAATTTCTCGCATGGGTTTTTTCTGTTTTTGCAGCTTAAGGATGGCTTGTTTCACCTGCATGGAGCGCTCCTTTGACCGCATGTTTTCTTCACAGCAAAATCTTCCAAATGCAAGCACCACACCTCAAATCAACTCCAGGCCTTTTATCTGCTTAATTGAGAATGACATAACGAAGGAATTTCCCACACCTGCCCATGAAATAGCCTTTGAGTCAATTGTCCAATTACTTTTGGTCCCTTTAAAAACAGGGTGGCACATGTTAAGGAGCTGAAACTCCTAAACCCTTCATCCAATTTTAATGTGGATACCCTCAAATAAAAGCTGAAAGTCTGGACTTTATGTCCATGTCCATTATATAACTCATCTCATCTCATTATCTGTAGCCGCTTTATCTTCTTCTACAGGGTCGCAGGCAAGCTGGAGCCTATCCCAGCTGACTACGGGCGAAAGGCGGGGTACACCCTGGACAAGTCGCCAGGTCATCACAGGGCTGACACATAGACACAGACAACCATTCACACTCACATTCACACCTACGGTCAATTTAGAGTCACCAGTTAACCTAACCTGCATGTCTTTGGACTGTGGGGGAAACCGGAGCACCCGGAGGAAACCCACGCGGACACGGGGAGAACATGCAAACTCCACACAGAAAGGCCCTCGCCGGCCACGGGGCTCGAACCCGGACCTTCTTGCTGTGAGGTGACAGCGCTAACCACTACACCACCGTGCCGCCCCCATTATATAACTATAACTTGAATATGTTTCAGTAAACAGGTAAAAAAACAAAATTTGTGTCAGTGTCCAAATATATATGGACCTAACTGCAATTGAATACATCCTTACAGTATATCCATGATCAAATCACTTTCAAAACAACAATAGCACTGGGTTGTTATTGTAGTTTATGGAATAAAATTATGCCAAACTGGACTGTAACAGCTACCTGTTAGTATATTATAGTATACTAACAGGTATATAGTATATTAGTGATGCACTAAATCCAAGTGAAAAACTGAGGACCATCTATTGAGCATGTACAGTAAATGCAGCAATAGCATACTAATAGTGTACGATTTATGTCCAAACTATAGATTGAAAACATCCAATAAAACATTTGAATATGTAGGCATATTCTTTGTTGACATGATGTGATGTGAATATGTAATTTTGGTCATTATGAAACACAAAGACGTCTGATTACCCTTTCGGATAGCGAGGAGGGGGGCGATGGCGCTCTGGTGCCACACAGTGATAAGCAGAGTCCAAGGTAACACGATTAACACAATGGCAAGAATATCTCTTCTCTTCGGCATCTCCAGGGTTGATTCTGTGCCTGGTCATTACCTGGATGAAGAAGGTAAAGTGTGTCAGTGTGAACAAGAGAATGTTGTCCTACTAAAGTGGGCTGATTGTGGTTGTGCATGCCTATCTTGTTTATTGAAGAAGAAGCTTTTATTTGTCACATGTATACACAAGAAAAGTGAAATTCATCCTCTGCATTTAACCCATCTGAAGCAGTGAACACACAAGTGAGCCATGAAAACACACACAGAGAGCAGTGCAGCTATGCTACGGCACCTGGCGAGCAGTTGGAGGTTAGGTGCCTTGCTCAAGGGCACTTCAGCCATGATACAGAAGGAGGGGAAAGTGCTGTTCATTCACTCACTTCCCCTCACATTTTTCCTGCTGGTCCCGAGAATCAAACCAGTAACCCTTTGGGCCCACGGCTTTGTCTCTAACCTTCAGACCATGGCTGCCAAATATGCCCATGGCATTATTGTTCCTGCACATCAACACTATATCTACGTGTGTGGTAAATAAAAAGAGAATGCAATAATTTACAAATCATGGAAACCCTGTATTTCATTGAAAATAGAACAAAGACAACATATCAAATGTTGAAACTGAGAAATTTTTATTGTGTTTTGAAAAATATATGCTTATTTTGAATTTGATGTCAGCAACACATTTCAAAAAAGTTGGGACAGGGGCATGTTTACCACTGTGTTGCATCACCTTTACTTTTAACAACACTCTGTAAACGTTTGGGAACTGAGGAGACCAATTACTGTAGTTCTGAAAGAGAAATGTTGTCCCGTTCTTGCCTGATATACAATTTCAGTTGCTCAACAGTTCAGAGTCTCCTTTGTCGTATTTTGCGCTTCATAATGAATGCACCAAATGTTTTAAATGGGAGACAGGTCTAGACTGCAGCAGGCCAGTTTCGCACCCAGACTTTTTTACTATGGAGCCATGCAGTTTTAATATGTGCAGAAAGCAGTTTGGCATTGCCTGGCTGAAAGAATGAAGGCCTTCCCTGGAAAGATTTTGTCTGGATGGCAGCATATTGCTCTGAAACATGTATATATCATTCAGCATTAATGATGCCTTCCCAGATGTACAAGCTACCCATGTCATGTGCACTAATGCATCTTCCTACCATCACAGATGCTGGCTTTTGAACTGTGCACTGATAACTAGCTGGACGGTCTCCTCTCTTCTTTAGCCTGGAGGACGTGATGTCCATGATTTCTAAAAAGAATTTCTACTTTTGATTCGTCAGACCTCAGGACAATTTTACACTTTGCCTCAGTCCATCATAAAAGAGCTCGGGCCCAGAGAAGATGGTGGTGTTTCTGGATACTGTTTATATCTGGAATTAACTTGCATTTATGGATGCAGTAATGAACTGTTTTCACAGACGATGGTTTTCTGAAGTGTTCCTGAGCCCATACAGTGATTTCCACTACAGACATGTGTCTGCTTTTAATGCAGTGTCACCTGAGGGCCTGAAGATCACAGGCATCCAATGTCAGTTTTCAGCCTTGTCTCTTGCATACAGAGATTTCTCCAGATTCTCTTAATCTTTTCATGATATTATGTACCATAGATGATGTGATCCCCAAATTCTTTACAACTTTACATTGAGGAATGTTATTCTTAAATTGTTGCATTGTTTGCCCATGCAGTCTTTCACAGAGCGGTGAACCCATCCCCATCTTTACTTCTGAGAGACTCTGCCTCTCTGGGATGCTCTTTTTACACCCAATCATTTTACTGACCTGTTGCCAATAAACCAAATTAGTTTTTTTTTTTTTCACATGACAACTTTTTCAGTCTTTTGTTGCCCCTGTCCCAACTTTTCTGAAATGTGTTACTGACTTCAAATTCAAAATGAGCATATATTAAAAAAAAAAAAAAAACAATAAAATTTCTCAGTTTCAACATTTGATATGTTGTCTTGCTACTATTTTCAATGAAATACAGGGTTTCCCTGGTTGGCAAATCTTCACATTCTGTTTTTATTTACGTTTGACACAGTGTCCCAACTTTTTTTGGAGCGGGGTTTGCATTATTATCATTATTATAGCTAAACAGTTTCCACTTTTGGTGTAAATGCTTTGCAGGTGAATCAGTAAGAAATAAAACACTGCAGGTTATGCAGATCTATGAAAATAATCAACGATGGGGTGATGTGAATTAGTCAGAATTAGTGTTACCACCCTGAAATCTATTATTTTTACAATAAGAGCATGTCCTGAAACGTCTTACTTCCCATATACTGCAGCAATCTGCCATTCCAATTTTCCATTTATTGAAGAATATCGTCATACTTTTTATCAATTTATAGCTACTTTTAATGTTCTGGAAAGTCCACAAAACAAGTTTGTTCCGATTATGACTTGCACTCACTGGCCACTTTAATAGGAACGTGTTCTTGATTCTAAGATTCCTGTTCTTGGCTGCAGGAGTGGAACCCAATGTGGTCTTCTGCTGTTGCATGCTGAAATGCTTTTCTGCTCACCATGGTTATAAAGAGTTACTATGAGTTGCTATATCCTTCCTGGCAGCTCGGACCAATCTGGCCATTTTCCTCTGACCTCTCTTATCAACAAGGCGTTTCCACCCACAGAACTATCGCTCACTCAATGTTTTTTGTTTTTCACACCATTCTGTGTAAACTCTAGAGACTGTTGTGTGTGAAAACCCCAGGAGATCAGCAGTTTCTGAAATACTCAAACCAGTCCATCTGGCTCAAACCAACACCCATGCCACAGTGAAAGTCATACTTTGAGATCACAATTTTTCTCATTCAGATGTTTGAAGTGAACATTAACTGAAGCTCTTGGTTTGAATCTGCATGATTAGATAACTGCATAAAACAGCAGGTCTATGGGTGGACCTAATAAAATGGCTGGTGAGTGTATGTTATCTCATCTGTAAACAGGCACTTACTTCCTCTTGAAGTGAATAATACAGTACTTAAATATAAAACTTAACGTTGGTGGAAAACTTTACTTCAGACTGTTACAAAGCACTGGCACTGGAGACTCCTTTCAAAAAATTTCTTCATACAAAGCTTCACCATGTCATGAAGAATGGAAAAAGATCGATGTTTCAAAATGTCACCAACTTGTTCATTCCATGCCTAGAAGACTTGGTGCTGTCATTAAAAATCATGGAGGCCATACAAAGTACTAGATGTAGTAGTTTTTGTTGTGGGGTGTACTCATTTTTGCACCACCCTAATTTGAGTAAAACTGAAAAATGTGTAATCTAAGTTTATATTATTAACCTTACTTTCACGTTATAAGTTAGACGTTATATTAAACTTTGTCTTGTCAACATTTTGGAAATTGTTTGTGTTCATTGAGATAATATTGTTTAAAATGTTACTTTTCAAAGGGGGTGTACTCATTTACGCTGAGCACTGTACATGGTAAGACAGTGTACCACAGTTATACAGTGGCATTGTACAGCTTGACTGCAACAGGTACGAATGATTTCCTGTGTCTCTCAGTTGTGCAGCGTGGAAGAATCAGCTGTTTACTGAACGTGCTCCTGTGGCTGATCAGCTCCTCATGTAGAGGGTGGGAAGGACAGTCTAAGATTTGTTTTTATTTTGGACAGTGTCCTCTTCTCCAACACCACTGTCAGAGAGTCCAGTTCCTCGCCTACAACATGGCCGGCCTTCCTGATGATCTTATTGAGTATGTTAGTGTCCTTCACCTTCAAGCCATACTGTACTTACATAACTTTTTAGTGTATCTCTACTTTACCGAAGTATTTCTATTTGGGGAGACTTTATACTTTGACTCCACTACATTTCAAAGTCAAATGTTTTACTTTTTACTCCACTATATTATGCGAAACCTGTCGTTCCTTTTCAGAGGTGGAAAAACTGGACTGACAAAGTAAAAGTCCTGCTTAGGTTTTCCTTCTGCCTGTGTTCTCAACACAGGTGATTTCACCAATTAGCTCATCAACCTGGCTTAGGGGATGTGGTAATTAGGATCAGCTGGTTCATTGAACTGGCTGGAGCAAAAATGTGGCAGGGTTTTTACTTTCTGCACCCGGGTTTTTCCACCTCTGTTCCTTTTTACCAAAGTGGATTAAAAAAAAATGTAACAGGTCAAAACAACTGCACCACAAGCACACCAATCAGGAAACAGCGCACAATTTGCTCTGAACTTGTTTCGACATGTTATTTATACAGTCTGTGGTTGGAACATTGCCTCGTAGGTTGGCTATCCATCACGATACTTCTTCATTGCAGCATTTTGAGAATGCTTATGCCTACATAATTCGTTTAATGATGGAAGAAATGCCTGACACTGACTTGCTACAACACCTGTGGCCTTATTTGAGCGAATTTTTTTAAGTAGTTGAAAAGAAGAATGACTTATTTATTTTTAAGTGCCTTCTTTGCCTGTCTCAGCATCATACCATTTCCTCGTTCAAGAATTTGCCTTCCAATCTGAAGAAACACAGAGAGGTAAGTCATTTTCACTCTAGTGGGCATTTTCTCCACCGACTGACTAATCTAACTGTAGTTTGGAACAAACTCCATCCATCCATTATCTGTAGGTGCTTATCCTGTACAGGGTCACAGGCAGGCTGGAGCCTATCCCAGCTGACTATGGGTGAGAGGCAGGGTACACCCTGGACAAGTCGCCGGGTCATCGCAGGGCTAACATACAGACAAACAACCATTCACATTCACACCTATGGTCAATTTAGAGACACCAATTAGCCTAACCTGCATGTCTTTGGACTGTGGGGGAAACATCGAGGACTTGGACAAATACCAGTGATGGCTATTGGGACTGTAAGGTAATCAATACCTACAGTGGTGCTTGAAAGTTTGTGAACCCTTTAGAATTTTCGATATTTCTGCATAAAGATGACCTAAAACATCATCAGATTTTCACAAGTCCTAAAAGTAGATAAAGAGAACCCAGTGAAACAAATGAGACATAAATATTATACTTGGTCATTTATGTATTGAGGAAAATGATCCAATATTACATATCTGTGAGTGGCAAAAGTATGTGAACCTCTAGGATTAGCAGGTAATTTGAAGGTGAAATTAGAGTCTGGTGTTTTCAATCAATGGGATGACAATCAGGTGTGAGTGGGCACCCGGTTTTATTTAAAGAACAGGGATCTATCAAAGTCTGATCTTCACAACACATGTTTGTGGAAGTGTATCATGGCACGAACAAAGGAGATTTCTGAGGACCTCAGAAAAAGCGTTGTTGATACTCATCAGGCTGGAAAAGGTTACAAAACCATCTCTAAAGAGTTTGGACTCCACCAATCCACAGTCAGACAGATTGTGTACAAATGGAGGAAATTCAAGACCATTGTTACCCTCCCCAGGAGTGGTCAACCAACAAAGATCACTCCAAGAGCAAGGCATGTAATAGTCACAAAGGACCCCAGGGTAACTTCTAAGCAACTGAAGGCCTCTCTCACATTGGCTAATGTTTATGGTCATGAGTCCACCATCAGGAGAACACTGAACAACAATGGTGTGCATGGCAGGGTTGCAAGGAGAAAGCCACTGCTCTCCAAAAAGAACATTGCTGCTTGTCTGCAGTTTACTAAAGATCACAGGGACAAGCCAGAAGGCTATTGGAAAGTGTTTTGTGGATGGATGAGACTAAAATAGAACTTTTTGGTTTAAATGAGAAGCGTTATGTTTGGAGAAAGGAAAACACTGCATTCCAGCATGAGAACCTTATCCCATCTGTGAAACATGGTGGTGGCAGTATCATGGTTTGGGCCTGTTATGCTGCATCTGGGCCAGGATGCTTGCCATCATTGATGGAACAATGAATTCTGAACTATACCAGCGAATTTTAAAGGAAAATGTCAGGACATCTGTCCAGGAACTGAATCTCAAGAGAAGGCGGGTCATGCAGCAAGACAACGACCCTAAGCACACAAGTAATTCTACCAAAGAATGGTTAAAGAAGAATAAAGTTAATGTTTTGGAATGGCCAAGTCAAAGTCCTGACCTTAATCCAATCGAAATGTTGTGGAAGGACCTGAAGCAAGCAGTGCATGTGAGGAAACCCACCAACATCCCAGAGTTGAAGCTGTTCTGTACAGAGGAATGGGCTAAAATTCCTCCAAGCCGGTGTGCAGGACTGATCAACAGTTACTGGAAACGTTTAGTTGCAGTTATTGCTGCACAAGGGGGTCACACCAGATACTGAAAGCAAAGGTTCACATATTTTTGCCACTCACAGATATGTAATATTGGATCATTTTCCTCAATAAATAAATGACCAAGTCTAATATTTTTATCTAATTTGTTTAACTGGGTTCTCTTTATCTACTTTTAGGACTTGTGTGAAAACCTGATGATGTTTTAGGTCATATTTATGTAGAAATGTAGAAAATTCTAAAGGGTTCACAAACTTTCAAGCACCACTGTACGTGACACTACACCAAACTCAACCATGACACACACCAAAATAACTTTTTCATCCATTACTCGGAACACTACTCGGCTAACGCAAATGCTTGTTGATTATTAAAACCTGGAACTGAAACCACATGAATTCACTGACCATAAACTATTGGATATAGAAAATGACATAGACCAGGACAATAACTTTTTTTCTCAACCGTTAATGATAATTGCCACTATTACACAGAGGAACAGTACAATCAGTCCACTAAGGCTGTGGGATAAATAAATTGTGTATTATTGATAAATAAATTATCAATAATACACTTCAACAGCAGAAGCATGTACACTAACTTCAAACACATCAAGAAATACTTAAGTCAGTTTACTTATCCATTCAACATAATTGCCATATTGAAGACCTGGATTGACATGGAGAAAGGAGTGGATTTCGAACTGACTGGATATGAATTTAATTATATAAACAGGAAAAATAAAGGTGGAGGAGGAGTGGCGGTGTATGTGGACTGTAATTTGAATTATAAGTTAATAGATGGCATGACAACTGTGATTGATAATTTATTAGAATATTTAACAATTGAAATTAATATTGAAAAAAGTAGAAATGTATTAATTATATATATATATATATATATATATATATATATATATATCTCGTCTCGTCTCGTCTTCTTCCGCTTATCCGGGACCGGGTCGCAGAGGCAGCAGTCTAAGCATGGAAGCCCAAACTTCCCTTTCCCCAGACACCTCGGCCAGCTCCTCGGGAAGAACACCGAGGCGTTCCCAGGCCAGCCGAGAGACATAGTCCCTCCAGCGTGTCCTGGGTCTTCCCCGGGGCCTCCTCCCGGGGGGACATGCCTGGAACACCTCCCCAGGGAGGCGTCCAGGAGGCATCCGAAAAAGATGCCCGAGCCACCTCAGCTGGTTCCTCTCGATGTGGAGGAGCAGCGGCTCTACTCCGAGCTCCTCCCGAGTGACTGTGCTTCTCACCCTATCTCTAAGGGAGCGCCCAGCCACCCTGCGAAGGAAACTCATTTCGGCCGCTTGTATCCGCGATCTTGTTCTTTCTGTCATTACCCAAAGCTCATGACCATAGGTGAGAGTCGGAACGTAGATCGACCGGTAAATTGAGAGCTTCGCCTTTTGGCTCAGCTCCTTCTTCACCACGACGGACCGGTAAAGCGACCGTATCACTGCGGAGGCTGCACCGATCCGCCTGTCGATCTCACGCTCCATCCTTCCCTCACTCGTGAACAAGATCCCGAGATACTTAAACTCCTCCACTTGAGGCAGGACTTCTCCACCAACCTGGAGAGGGCAAGCCACCCTTTTCCGGTCGAGAACCATGGCCTCGGACTTGGAGGTGCTGATTCTCATCCCAGCCGCTTCACACTCGACTGCAAACCACCCCAGTGCATGCTGAAGGTCCTGGTTTGAAGAAGCCAACAGGACAACATCATCCGCAAAAAGCAGAGATGAAATCCTGTGGTTCCCAAACAGGATTCCTTCCGGCCCCTGGCTGCGCCTAGAAATTCTGTCCATAAAAATTATGAACAGAACCGGTGACAAAGGGCAGCCCTGCCGGAGTCCAACATGCACTGGGAACAGGTCTGACTTACTGCCGGCAATGCGAACCAGACTCCTGCTCCGTTCGTACAGGGACCGGACAGCCCTTAGCAAAGAGCCCCGAACCCCATACTCCCGAAGCACCCCCCACAGAATACCACGGGGGACATGGTCGAATGCCTTCTCCAGATCCACAAAGCACATGTGGACTGGTTGGGCAAACTCCCATGAACCCTCGAGCACCCTATGAAGGGTATAGAGCTGGTCCAGTGTTCCGCGACCAGGACGAAAACCGCATTGTTCCTCCTGGATCCGAGGTTCGACTATCGGTCGAATTCTCCTCTCCAGTACCCTGGAGTAAACTTTCCCTGGGAGGCTGAGAAGTGTGATTCCCCTATAATTGGAGCACACTCTCCGGTCCCCTTTCTTAAAAAGAGGGACCACCACCCCAGTCTGCCACTCCAGAGGCACTGTCCCCGACCGCCACGCGATGCTGCAGAGGCGTGTCAACCAAGACAGCCCCACAACATCCAGAGACTTGAGATACTCAGGGCGGATCTCATCCACCCCCGGTGCCTTGCCACCGAGGAGCTTGCAAACCACCTCAGTGACTTCGGCTTGGGTAATGGACGAGTCCACCTCTGAGTCATCAGCCTCAGTCTCCTCAGTGGAAGACATGATGGTGGGATTGAGGAGATCCTCAAAGTATTCCTTCCACCGCCCGACAATGTCCCCAGTCGAGGTCAACAGCTCCCCACCCGCACTGTAAACAGTGTTGGCAGAGTACTGCTTCCCCCTCCTGAGGCGCCGGACGGTTTGCCAGAATTTCTTCGAGGCCGACCGATAGTCCTTCTCCATGGCCTCCCCGAACTCCTCCCAGTTCTGAGTTTTTGCCTCCGCAACTGCCCGAGCTGCAGCACGCCTGGCCTGCCGATACCCATCAGCTGCCTCAGGAGTCCCGGAGGTCAACATGGCCCGATAGGACTCCTTCTTCAGCTTGACGGCATCCCTTACTTCCGGTGTCCACCACCGGGTTCGGGGATTGCCGCCACGACAGGCACCGGAGACCTTGCGGCCACAGCTCCGAACAGCTGCGTCCACAATGGAGGTAGAGAACATGGTCCACTCAGACTCAATGTCCCCCGCCTCCCTCGGAAGCTGGGAAAAGCTCTCCCGGAGGTGGGAGTTAAAGACCTCCCCAACAGAGTGCTCGGCCAGACGTTCCCAGCAGACCCTCACCATACGTTTGGGCCTGCCAGGTCTGTCCAGCTTCCTCCTCCGCCAGCGGATCCAACTCACCACCAGGTGGTGATCAGTTGACAGCTCAGCCCCTCTCTTCACCCGAGTGTCCAAAACATAGGGCCGGAGATCAGATGAAACGACTACAAAGTCGATCATCGACCTCCGACCTAAGGTGTCCTGGTGCCACATGCACTTATGGACACCCCTATGCTCGAACATGGTGTTCGTTATGGACAAACCGTGACTAGCACAGAAGTCCAATAACAAAACACCATAACTCGGGTTCAGATCGGGGAGGCCGTTCCTCCCAACCACGCCCCTCCAGGTGTCACTGTCGTCGCCCACGTGAGCATTGAAGTCCCCCAGTAGCACAATGGAGTCCCCAGTCTGAGCACCCCTCAGTACCTCTCCCAGGGACTCCAAGAAGGCCGGATACTCTATACTGCTATTTGGCCCGTAGGCACAAACAACAGCAAGAGCCCTCTCCCCAATCCGAAGGCGCAGAGAGGCGACCCTCTCGTTCACTGGGGTAAACTCCAACACATGGCGGCTGAGCTGGGGAGCTATAAGCAAGCCCACACCAGCCCGCCGCCGCTCACCACGGGCGACTCCAGAGAAGTGGAAAGTCCAGCCCCTCTCGAGGAGCTGGGTTCCAGAGCCCAAGCTATGCATGGAGGTGAGCCCGACTATCTCTAGCCGGTACCTCTCAACCTCCCGCACAAGCTCAGGCTCCTTCCCCCCCAGCGAAGTGACATTCCATGTCCCAACAGCCAGCCACTGTGTCCGGGGATCAGGTCGTCGAGGCCCCTGCCTTCGACTGCCACCCAATCCACATTGCACCAAACCCCTACTGCTACCTCTGTGGGTGGTGAACCCACAGGAGGTCGGGCCCACGTCACCTCTTCGGGCTGAGCCCGGCCGGGCCCCATGGGCAAAGGCCCGGCCACCAAGCGCTCGCATACGAGCCCCAACCCCGGGCCTGGCTCCAGGGTGGGGCCCCGGCTGCGTCCTACCGGGCGACGTCACGGTCCTGGATTTTTTCTCCATAGGGGGTTTTTGGTGAACTGCTCTTGGTCTGGCCTGTCAACTAGGACCTGTCTGCCTTGGGAAACCCTACCAGGGGCATAATGCCCCCGACAACATAGCTCCTAGGATCATTCAAGCACACAAACCCCTCCACCACAATAAGGTGGCAGTTCTAGGAGGGTATATACACACACACACACACACACACTAGTGCATCTCAAAAAATTTGAATATTGTGAAAAAGTTCAATATTTTCCATCAGTTATTTAAGAAAGTGAAAATGTTATATATTATAGACTCATTACACATAAACTAAAATGTTTCAAGCATTTTTCTATTTTAATTTTAATCAGTATGGCATACAGTACAAAAACATAAAAAATACATTTCAAAATATTAGAATATTTAATTTCGAGTTTGAGTAAAACAGTATGAACACAGTGTATCTCTCGGTTTAGTTCAGTACACATGACCACAATCATGGGGAAGACTGCTGACTTGACTGTTGTCCAGAAGATGATCACTGATGCCCTCCACAAGGAGGGTAAGCCACAAAAGGTCATTGCTGAAAAGGGTGGCTGGAAAAGGTGCACAAGCAACAGGGATAGCCGCAGTCTTGAGAGGACTGTCAAGAAAAGTTGATTCAAGGACTTGGGAGAGCTTCACAAGGAGTGGACTGAGGCTGGTGTCAGTGTATCAAGACCCATCACGAACAGACATCTTCAAGAAAGGGGATACAACTTTTGCATTCCTAATATCAAGCTACTCCTGAGCCAGAGACAATGTCAGAAGTGTCTTATCTGGGCTAAGGAGAGAAAGAAATGGACTGTTGCTCAGTGGTCCAAGTCCTCTTTTCAGATGAAAGTACATTTTGCATTTAATTTGGAAATCACGGTTCTAAGAGTCTGGAGGAAGAGTGGAGAGGCACAGAATCCAAGGTGTTTGAAGCCCAGTGTGAAGTTTCCACAGTCTGTGATGATTTGGGGTGCCATGTCATCTGCTGGTGTTGGTGTTGTATTTTATCAAGTCCAAAGTCAACACAGCCATCTACCAGGAGATTTTAGAGCACTTCATGCTTCCATCTGCTGACGAGCTTTTTGGAGATGCTGATTTCCTTTTCCAGCAGGACTTAGCACCTACCCACAGTGCCAAAACTACTACCAAATGGTTTGCTGACCATGATATTACTGTGTTTGATTGGCCAGCCAATTTGCCTGACCTGAACCCCATAGAGAATCTATGGGGTATTTTCAAGAGGAAGATGAGAAACACCCAACCCAAAAATACAGATACGCTGAAGGCCACTATCAAAGCAACCTGGGCTTCAATAACACCTCAGAAGTGCCACAGACTGATCACCTCCATACCACACCGCATTGATACAGTAATTCATGGTAAAGGAGCCCCAACCAAGTATTGAGTGTATAACTGAATATACTTTTCAGAAGTTGGACATTTCTGTATTGTAAATCCTTTTTTTGATTGATCTTAGGGAATATTCTAATAATTTGAGATACTGGATTTCTGATTTTCATGAGCTATAAGCCATAATCATCAAAATAAAAAAAGGCTTTAAATATTTCACTTTACGTGTAATGAATATATATGAAAGTTTACCTTTTTGAATTAAATTATGAAAAAAAGGAACTTTTTCATGGTATTCTAATTTTTTGAGATGCACTTGTGTGTATAGTATAGAGGCGTTTAAGGACTGGGTAGAAAAGACATTTACAGTAGATAACAAAAAAAAGTTATCTTCATTTGTGGGGATACAAATATTGATCTGTTGAACCCTAATAAGCACAGTATGACGGAGGAATTTATTAATACCATGTACAGTATGAGTCACCCAAAAATTACCAGGCCCACCAGAATTACTGACCATAGTGCTACTTTAATAGATAATATTTACCAGTGACATAGATAATAACATCTCATCTCATTATCTCTAGCTGCTTTATCCTTCTACAGGGTCGCAGGCAAGCTGGAGCCTATCCCAGCTGACTACGGGCGAAAGGCGGGGTACACCCTGGACAAGTCGCCAGGTCATCACAGGGCTGACACATAGACACAGACAACCATTCACACTCACATTCACACCTACGGTCAATTTAGAGTCACCAGTTAACCTAACCTGCATGTCTTTGGACTGTGGGGGAAACCGGAGCACCCGGAGGAAACCCACGCGGACACGGGGAGAACATGCAAACTCCACACAGAAAGGCCCTCGCCGGCCCCGGGGCTCGAACCCAGGACCTTCTTGCTGTGAGGCGACAGCGCTAACCACTACACCACCGTGCCGCCCTTAAACTGTTCATTCTTTATATAAATGATATGTACAATGTATCTAAGGTATTTAAGATGGTATTATTTGCAGATGACATGAATGTTTTGTTCTGGAACAAATTTACATGAGTTAGAAAACATAATCTCTTCAGAATTGTGCAGGTTAAAAAGTTGGTTTGATCTAAATAAATGATCATTAAATCTGTCAAACAAAAATCATCTCATCTCATCATCTCTAGCCGCTTTATCCTGTTCTACAGGGTCGCAGGCAAGCTGGAGCCTATCCCAGCTGACTACGGGCGAAAGGCGGGGTACACCCTGGACAAGTCGCCAGGTCATCACAGGGCTGACACATAGACACAGACAACCTTTCACACTCACATTCACACCTACGGTCAATTTAGAGTCACCAGCTAACCTAACCTGCATGTCTTTGGACTGTGGGGGAAACCAGAGCACCCGGAGGAAACCCACGCGGACACGGGGAGAACATGCAAACTCCGCACAGAAAGGCCCTCGCCGGCCATGGGGCTCGAACCCGGACCTTCTTGCTGTGAGGCGACAGCGCTAACCACTACACCACCGTGCCACCCCCAACAAAAATCATGTAATTTAATAATTATAAAATAAATAAGGCAGTAAATGTACAGGTATATGATGTTGACATTGAAAGAGTTTCTAATAATAAATTTCTTGGGGTAATAATAGATGATAGAATTACTTGGAAATCATGTATAAAATACATACTAATTAAACTATCAAGAAGCATATCTGTTTTGAGTAAAGCATGTCCTGGACTATAATTCACTCCGCATTCTTTACTGTTCCCTGGTTTTACCATACTTAAATTACTGCTCAGAGGTGTGGGGAAATATGTATAAATGTTCACTTCATGCAATAACTATAATTCAAAAAAGAGCCATAAGAATAATTCATAGTGCTGGTTACCGAGATCATACTAATTCACTATTCTTAAATTCAAAATGTTTAAAATTCAGGGATATTATCTCATCTCATCTCATTATCTCTAGCCGCTTTATCCTGTTCTACAGGGTCACAGGCAAGCTGGAGCCTATCCCAGCTGACTACGGGCGAAAGGCAGGGTACACCCTGGACAAGTCGCCAGGTCATCACAGGGCTGACACATAGACACAGACAACCATTCACACTCACATTCACACCTATGGTCAATTTAGAGTCACCAGTTAACCTAACCTGCACGTCTTTGGACTGTGGGGGAAACCAGAGCACCCGGAGGAAACCCACGCAGACACGGGGAGAACATGCAAACTCCGCACAGAAAGGCCCTCGCCGGCCATGGGGCTCGAACCTGGACCTTCTTGCTGTGCAGCGACAGTGCTAACCACTACACCACCGTACCGCCCATTCAGGGATATTATAGAATATAAAACTGCCTTAATAATGTACAAAGTAAGGAATTATAAAGTACCAAGGAATATCCAAACAATGTTCTCAGATAGAGAGGGGGGCTATAATTTGAGGGGGGAAATGAAATTTAAAATTTGCAGTGCTAGGACAACATTATAAATGTTCAGTATCTCTATTTGTGGAGTAAAGCTATGGAACAGTTTGTATGTGGAGCTCATGAAATGTTCAACAATAAACCAGTTCAAAAAAAGGTATAAGGAACAGATCTTTATGAGGTACAGTGGTGCTTGAAAGTTTGTGAACCCTTTAGAATTTTCTATATTTCTGCATAAATATGACCTAAAACATCATCAGATTTTCACACAAGTCCTAAAAGTAGATAAAGAGAACCCAGTTAAACAAATGAGACAAAAATATTATTCTTGGTCATTTATTTATTGAGTAAAATGATCCAATATTACATATCTGCGAGTGGCAAAAGTATTTGAACCTCTAGGATTAGCAGTTAATTTGAAGGTGAAATTAGAGTGAGGTGTTTTCAATCAATGGGATGACAATCAGGTGTGAGTGGGCACCCTGTTTTATTTAAAGAACAGGGATCTATCAAAGTCTGATCTTCACAACACATGTTTGTGGAAGTGTATCATGGCACGAACAAAGGAGATTTCTGAGGACCTCAGAAAAAGCGTTGTTGATGCTCGTCAGGCTGGAAAAGGTTACAAAACCATCTCTAAAGAGTTTGGACTCCACCAATCCACAGTCAGACAGACTGTGTACAAATGGAGGAAATTCAAGACCATTGTTACCCTCCCCAGGAGTGGTAGACCAACAAAGATCACTCCAAGAGCAAGGCATGTAATAGTCGGCGAGGTCACAAAGGACCCCAGGGTAACTTCTAAGCAACTGAAGGCCCCTCTCACATTGGCTAATGTTAATGTTCACGAGTCCACCATCAGGAGAACACTGAACAACAATGGTCTGCATGGCAGGGTTGCAAGGAATGGGCTAAAATTCCTCCAAGCTGGTGTGCAGGACTGATCAACAGTTACCAGAAACCTTTAGTTGCAGTTATTGCTGCACAAGGGGGTCACACCAGATACTGAAAGCAAAGATTCACATACTTTTGCCACTCACAAATATATAATATTGGCTCATTTTCCTCAATAAATAAATGACCAAGTATAATATTTTTGTCTCATTTGTTTAATTGGGTTCTCTTGATCTACTTTTAGGACTTGTGTGAAAATCTGATGATGTTTTAGGTCATATTTATGCAGAAATATGGAAAATCCTAAAGGGTTCACAAACTTTCAAGCACCACTGTATAGGGAGGAGGAATTACAATATCATTCTATTGATGATATTTGTATATATGTGTGTATGGGTATATATATATATATATATATATATATATATATATATATATAATATATATATATATATATATATATATATATAATATATATATATATATATATATATATATATATATATATATATATATATATAAAACCCCGATTCCAAAAAAGTTGGGACAAAGTACAAATTGTAAATAAAAATGGAATGCAATAATTTACAAATCTCAAAAAACTGATATTGTATTCACAATAGAACATAGACAACATATCAAATGTCGAAAGTGAGACATTTTGAAATTTCATGCCAAATATTGGCTCATTTGAAATTTCATGACAGCAACACATCTCAAAGAAGTTGGGACAGGCGCAATAAAAGGCTGGAAAAGTTAAAGGTACAAAAAAGGAACAGCTGGAGGACCAAATTGCAACTCATTAGGTCAATTGGCAATAGGTCATTAACATGACTGGGTATAAAAAGAGCATCTTGGAGTGGCAGTGGCTCTCAGAAGTAAAGATGGGAAGAGGATCACCAATCCCCCTAATTCTGCGCCGACAAATAGTGGAGCAATATCAGAAAGGAGTTCAACAGTGTAAAATTGCAAAGAGTTTGAACATATCATCATCTACAGTGCATAATATCATCAAAAGATTCAGAGAATCTGGAAGAATCTCTGTGTGTAAGGGTCCAGGCCGGAAAACCATACTGGGTGCCCGTGATCTTCAGGCCCTTAGTCGACAATGCATCACATACAGGCATGCTTATGTATTGGAAATCACAAAATGGACTCAGGAATATTTCCAGAGAACATTATCTGTGAACACAATTCACCGTGCCATCCGCCGTTGCCAGCTAAAACTCTATAGTTCAAAGAAGAAGCCGTATCTAAACATGATCCAGAAGTGCAGACATCTTCTCTGGGCCAAGGCTCATTTAAAATAGACTGTGGCAAAGTGGAAAACTGTTCTGTGGTCAGACGAATCAAAATTTGAAGTTCTTTATGGAAATCAGGGACGCCATGTCATTTGGACTAAAGAGGAGAAGGACGACCCAAGTTGTTATCAGCGCTCAGTTCAGAAGCCTGCATCTCTGATGGTATGGGGTTGCATTAGTGCGTGTGGCATGGGCAGCTTACACATCTGGAAAGACACCATCAATGCTGAAAGGTATATCCAGGTTCTAGAGCAACATATGCTCCCATCCAGAAGACGTCTCTTTCAGGGAAGACCTTGCATTTTCCAACATGACAATGCCAAACCACATACTGCATCAATTACAGCATCATGGCTGCGTAGAAGAAGGGTCCGGGTACTGAACTGGCCAGCCTGCAGTCCAGATCTTTCACCCATAGAAAACATTTGGCGCATCATAAAACGGAAGATACGACAAAAAAGACCTAAGACAGTTGAGCAGCTAGAATCCTACATTAGACAAGAATGGGTTAACATTCCTATCCCTAAACTTGAGCAACTTGTCTCCTCAGTCCCCAGACGTTTACAGACTGTTGTAAAGAGAAAAGGGGATGTCTCACAGTGGTAAACATGGCCTTGTCCCAACTTTTTTGAGATGTGTTGTTGTCATGAAATTTAAAATCACCTAATTTTTCTCTTTAAATGATACATTTTCTCAGTTTAAACATTTGATATGTCATCTATGTTCTATTCTGAATAAAATATGGAATTTTGAAACTTCCATATCATTGCATTCTGATTTTATTTACAATTTGTACTTTGTCCCAACTTTTTTGGAATCGGGGTTGTGTGTGTGTGTGTGTGTGTGTGTGTATATATATATATATATATATATATATATATATATATATATATATATATGTATCATGAGTAGTGTGTGTGTGTGTGTGTGTATATATGTGCGTAATTATATGATGTCTGTGCATGTATGGATATGTGTATAGTTATATGTATGTGTATGTATATGTGTATATGTATGTACTGTATCTATGTATTGTATTTGTGTATATATGTATAACATAATAAATATCTGTATATATGATTGATTTGGTCTATATTATACCATGTTGGTATGTCTTGGTATGTTGGTATGTTTTCTTTTTTGTTTGTTGCTTTTGTTTTTTTATATATATTTTTATTATGGCGGAAAGTGACGTTTGATTAGCGGTGGTATAGAGGGTTAGGATTTGATAAGTTATTTACTTCTTCCTAATCCTTTCCGAACATTATTATGTTATTGCCTTGTGGCTATGTTATTCTGTTTGTTCATCATGATGTTTTGATTATTGTATTTTTTTTTCCTTTACTGTTCAGAATAAAGCAATCAGTCAAACCAGAGCACCCAGAGGAAACCCACGCAGAGACGGGGAGAACACGTAAACTCCACACAGAAAGGCCCTCGTCGGCTGCTGGGCTTGAACCCAGGACCTTCTTGCTGTGAGTGCTAACCACTACACCACCGTGCTGCCCTGGAACAAGCTGAATTATTTTAAAAACGTACACGCACAACTAAACATACAGTGGTGCTTGAAAGTTTGTGAACCCTTTAGAATTTTCTATATTTCTGCATAAATATGACCTAAAACATCATCAGATTTTCACACAAGTCCTAAAAGTAGATAAACAGAACCCAGTTAAACAAATGAGACAAAAATATTATACTTGGTCATTTATTTATTGAGGAAAATGATCCGATATTACATATCTGTGAGTGGCAAAAGTATGTGAACCTTTGCTTTCAGTATCTGGTGTGACCCCCTTGTGCAGCAATAACTGCAACTAAACGTTTGCGGTAACTGTTGATCAGTCCTGCACACCGGCTTGGAGGAATTTTAGCCCATTCCTCCGTACAGAACAGCTTCAACTGTGGGATGTTGGTGGGTTTCCTCATATGAACTGATCGCTTCAGGTCCTTCCACAACATTTCGATTGGATTAAGGTCAGGACTTTGACTTGGCCATTCCAAAACATTAACTTTATTCTTCTTTAACCATTCTTTGGTAGAACGACTTGTGTGCTTAGGGTCGTTGTCTTGCTGCATGACCCATCTTCTCTTGAGATTCAGTTCATGGACAGATGTCCTGACATTTTCCTTTAGAATTCGCTGGTATAATTCAGAATTCATTGTTCCATCAATGATGGCAAGCCGTCCTGGCCCAGATGCAGCAAAACAGGCCCAAACCATGATACTACCACCACCATGTTTCACAGATGGGATAAGGTTCTTATGCTGGAATGCAGTGTTTTCCTTTCTCCAAACATAACGCTTCTCATTTAAACCAAAAGTTCTATTTTGATCTCCTCCGTCCACAAAACATTGTTCCAATAGCCTTCTGGCTTGTCCATGTGCTCTTTAGCAAACTGCAGATGAGCAGCAATGTTCTTTTTGGAGAGCAGTGGCTTTCTCCTTGCAACTCTGTCATGCACACCATTGTTGTTCAGTGTTCTCCTGGTGGTGGACTCATGAACATGAACATTAGTCAATGTGAGAGAGGCCTTCAGTTGCTTAGAAGTTACCCTGGGGTCCTTTGTGACCTCGCCGACTATTACACGCCTTACTCTTGGAGTGATCTTTGTTGGTCGACCACTCCTGGGGAGGGTAACAAGGGACTTGAATTTCCTCCATTTGTACACAATCTGTCTGACTGTGGATTGGTGGAGTCCAAACTCTTTAGAGATGGTTTTGTAACCTTTTCCAGCCTGATGAGCATCAAGAATGCTTTTTCTGAGGTCCTCAGAAATCTCCTTTGTTCGTGCCATGATACACTTCCACAAACATGTGTTTTGAAGATCAGACTTTGATAGATCCCTGTTCTTTAAATAAAACAGGGTGCCCACTCACACCTGATTGTCATCCTGTTGATTGAAAACACCTCACTCTAATTTCACCTTCAAATTGACTGCTAATCCTAGAGGTTCACATACTTTTGCCACTCACAGATATGTAATATCGGATCATTTTCCTCAATAAATAAATGACCAAGTATAATATTTTTGTCTCATTTGTTTAACTGGGTTCTGTTTATCTACTTTTAGACTTGTGTGAAAATCTGATGATGTTTTAGGTCATATTTATGCAGAAATATAGAAAATTCTAAAGGGTTCACAAACTTTCAAGCACCACTGTACATTGCCTAAACATTGTGTGCATTTGTGTGCTTGGCTAAGTTAGTTAACTCTAGGCTAGCTCGGTAACACCACTCAAAGCGACATAGCAACACAGGCTCGAGTTATTTTATTCAAAAGATGAGCTATGATAAAAATATCAACATACTCTGTAGCCTACATCTTGGGCATGCCAAAACTCATGAAATGCATATTGTATTTATCAGAAAGAAGGATATTAGTATGTAGATATGTTGTTAATGATCAGAATGAGGAAGCATAAAAGTCACATGGGTAGATACGATGCTCTGACAGCCCCACGGAAAAGAAAAGCAGAAAGCCAGGTGGCTCTTTCAACCCCTTGAAGCTTGGTGAAACGACTCAGAGGAATGTTGATCGTGCGGTATTGAATTTTGTAACCCAGAGTCTCCAACCCTTTAGTATGGTGGACCAGCCAGCATTTCAAGCTTTCATGCTAGATCTTCAGGCCAACTCCTCTCTGATATCAAGGACCACCTTGCGGCATAAGATAGACCAGGCTGCACTTGAAATCAAGAGGAATATAAAAAAAAGCAATGCCAACGATAGATTTCATTGCTATGACAACAGACTGTTGGAGGACAAGGAGAAGAGGTTTTCTTGGTGTCACTGCCCACTGGATTGATCCTAATAGTTTGGAGAGATGCTCAGTAGTGCTAGCATGCAGGCAGCTCAAAGGTTCACACACTTTCGATGTCTTGGGTAGTGCATTAAATGACATACATTCTGAATTTGGCAAACAGAACAAGATTGTACGAACTACCACAGGCAATGGGTCCAATTTCTTAAAGGCATTCCGAATATATGGAAATCAAGATGAGAACAACAACTCTGCTTCAGGTGAGGCTGAAGATAATGCATTAAGGCCAAGTTTACATTAGACCGTATCTGTCTCATTTTCTTCGCGGATGCACTGTCCATTTACATTAAACCGCCTGGAAACGCCGGGAAACGGGAATCCACCAGGGTCCACGTATTCAATCTAGATCATGTCAGCTCCGGTGCTGTGTAAACATTGAGAATACGCGGATACGCTGTGCTGAGCTCTAGCTGGCGTCGTCATTGGACAACGTCACTGTGACATCCACCTTCCTGATTCGCTGGCGTTGGTCATGTGACGCGACTGCTGAAAAATTGTGCAGACTTCCGCCTTGTATTACCTTTCATTAAAGAGTATAAAAGTATGAAAATACTGCAAATACTGATGCAAATACTGCCCATTGTGTAGTTATGATTGTCTTTAGGCTTGCCATCCTTCCACTTGCAAGTGGTAAGTGATCTGCGCTGGGATCACACACACAGCGGCTCAGTCCCGAATCACTGCTTGTGCACTACACTCGCGCTCTCTGTGAGCTGCGCAGGGCCGGAGTGCGCACCCTCCAGAGGGCACTCGCTGTTCAGGGCGGAGTGATTTGGAGCGCAGGATGCCTGCGGAGCCGAGCGTATCCGTGTATTGGTGTTGCTGTGTGCACGCAAATCGTGTATTGGTGTTGCTGTGTGCACACTAATCGTTTTAAAAACGTTAATCTGATGATCCGCTGATACGGTCTAATGTAAACCCCACCTTAGTGAGGAGGTGGGTGATGAGGACCAGGAAGTGGATGGAGTCTAAATGGACTTTGTTGAGGTCACATCTATCTTAAATGTAGATGATGGTTTACAATTTCAACTCCACAAGCATCATCGATGTGCCTGCCACTTATTAAACCTTTTCTCCACAGTGGATGCGGCAAACCTCAAATGATGCATACAAAAGGCTGTCTCAATCAGCTTTCTCAAAATGCCATGCACTGTGGAACAAATGTGGAAGATCTTTCGCTGCTGCAGAGATTATAGAGGATGTGTGCAAAATTCAGTTGATCTGCCCCACGTAACAAGGTGGAATTCCTTGTTTCTTGCCGTTGAGAGAATCATTCGAATTGTTACAGATCAGGGAGAGGGGGTTCTCAGAACTTTATGCCCTTCACTCAAGTTGCCTATGTAAGTGTTGTTTTTGGAGTTTCTTTTAAATTCATGTACTGCTTCAAATTCATTCCATCCATCCATGATCTGTAGACGCTTATCCTGTTCTACAGGGTTGCAGGCAAGCTGGAGCCTATCCCAGCTGACTATGGGCGAGAGGTGGGGTACACCCTGGACAAGTCGCTAGATCATTGCGGGGCTGACACAGAGACAAACAACCATTCACACTCACATTCACACTTACGATCAATTTAGAGCCACCAATTAGCCTAACCTGCATGTCTTTGGACTGTGGGGGAAACCGGAGCACCCGGAGGAAACCCATGCAGACACAGGGAGAACATGCAAACTCCACACAGAAAGGCCCCTGTCAGCCGCTGGGCTTGAACCCAGGACCTTCTTGCTGTGAGGCAACAGTGCTAACCACTACACCACCGTGCTGCCCCCTTTGCAAAACCTATTACTTTCAATTGTTGCATAACTACTCAGTGATCAGTAGGTAAAGTGGAAATAGAGCACTAGCTGAGCAATGTCACTAAACGACCCCCCCCCCACCACACACACACACACACACACGCGCACACTCTTTTAAAAGTGTGATCATATGAAACGATGAATTGTTGTTCCTTGAATGTCTGTTAGGTTGAATCCAATTGAAATCGCCTTTCTGGAGGAGTATGCCAGAACCATGAGCCCACTCTTCAAAGCCCTCAACATTCTTCAAGCCGAAACCGATGTTCAGATGGAATGGCTTCTGCCTACTCTGACACTTCTCATCATGAAGCTTGACCGAATCCATATTAATTCTAAGTACTGCAAACCTCTGGTGAATGCTGTCCAAGAGGGCCTACAGCAGCGCTTTGGAGACATGCTTGTGGAACCAGAGTTTAATCGCTGCTGCAATCCTTGTCCCAAAATTTAAGACATCATGGACAATGGATGAAAACATAGTCAAACTAGGTAAGACTATATTAGTGATCCAGTATTATTTCAGAAAAGTGTCACAAGTTAGATTCACAGAAACAAAGTAAACAAATCACTTTAAAAAGCTATCAAACTCAACTGGGTTTATGATAGTTTTAAATGCACCTTCAAAATACAGTGGTGTTTGAAAGTTTGTGAACCCTTTAGAATTTTCTATATTTCTGCATAAATATGAGACAAAAATATTATACTTGGTCATTTATTTATTGAGGAAAATGAGCCAATATTACATATCTGTGAGTGGCAAAAGTATGTGAATCTCTAGGATTAGCAATTAATTTGAAGGTGAAATGAGAGTCAGATGTTTTCAGTCAATGGGATGACAATCAGGTGTGAGTGGGCACCCTGTTTTATTTAATCCACAGTCAGACAGACTGTGTACAAATGGAGGAAATTCAAGATCATTGTTACCCTCCCCAGGAGTGGTTGACCAACAAAGATCACTCCAAGAGCAAGGCGTGTAATAGTCGGCGAGGTCACAAAGGACCCCAGGGTAACTTCTCAGCAACTGAAGGCCTCTCTCACATTGGCTAATGTTAATGTTCATGAGTCCACCATCAGGAGAATACTGAACAACAATGGTGTGCATGGCAGGGTTGCAAGGAGAAAGCCACTGCTCTCCAAAAAGAACATTGCTGCTCATCTGCAGTTTGCTAAAGATCACATGGACAAGCCAGAAGGCTATTGGAAAAATGCTTTGTGGAAGGATGAGACCAAAATGGAACTTTTTGGTTTAAATGAGAAGCATTATGTTTGGAGAAAGGAAAAGACTGTATTCCAGCATAAGAACCTTATCCCATCTGTGAAACATGGTGGTGGTAGTACCATGGTTTGGTCTTGTTTTGCTGCATCTGGGCCAGGACGGCTTGCCATCATTGATGGAACAATGAATTCTGAATTATACCAGCGAATTCTAAAGGAAAATGTCAGGACATCTGTCCATGAACTGAATCTCAAGAGAAGGTGGGTCATGCGGCAAGACAACGACCCACCAACATCCCAGAGTTGAAGCTGTTCTTTACAGAGGAATGGGCTAAAATTCCTCCAAGCCGGTGTGCAGGACTGATCAACAGTTACCAGAAACATTTAGTTGCCGTTATTGCTGCATAAGGGGCTCACACCTGATACTGAAAGCAAAGGTTCACATACTTTTGCCACTCACAGATATGTAATATTGGATAATTTTCCTCAATAAATAAATGACCAAGTATAATATTTTTGTCTCATTTGTTTAACTGGGTTCTCTTTATCTACTTTTAGGACTTGTGTGAAAATCTGATAATGTTTTGGTCATATTTATGCAGAAATATAGAAAATTCTAAAGGGTTCACAAACTTTTAAGCACCAATGTACATGATTACTATGACTTGATTTTTGGCATCTGTGGAAATATCCATTTTCAGGCCTGGACTACATCAAGGACCATCTGGAGGAAGAGTCTAAACATCAGTCGCCAGCCAATGGTTCAGTTGCTTCAGATGATGAGGACTTTTTTGCAAGCATGAAGACAACTCATGGGCAGGAAAGTATAAAACAATTAGAAGGCTACCTTGCCTCAAAAATGGACAACAAAGAGATACTGCAGTCTTATCCTGCAGTGTGTAAATTGTCTCTGAAAATCAACACTGCGTTACTGGCCTCTGCTGCCTGCGAACGTCTTTTTAGCACCGCTGGACTGATTTTCAGTCCAAGGAGGGCAAGGTTGGATGCCACAAATTTTGAGAATTAGCTCCTCTCCAAACTAAATAAAAAATATTTTAGCTTTAGGTAGGTCATTTAGTGAACAACTCACTGCCATTTTAGGCTTGCTGTTTTAGCACGTCACTTGTGATGTCTGGTTAAGTAGTTTGTTTTGACTTTCTTCTATGTTTGTACCAGAGTATCACTAGATACTACTTTATAGTCTTCCACGCAAACTGATATAATGGTTCCTGATTTTGTGGAATTTATGCAAACACTAGTTCCTGTAATAGTATATAAAGATTTGTTTACACACAGACATACAGATGTGAAAAAGTAAAGGAAAACTCATTTGTGAAAACTTGCAACTACCTCACAAATACATCTTAAATTGAATCCCTGTGTCCGAAATCACTCCCTACTCACTATATAGGGCACTATATAGTGGAGATGCCATTTTGTAGTGCTGTCCGAAACCTTAGTGAGGATTATTTACACCCAATATAGTGCACTCAAAGTATCCCACAATGCATCATGAAAAGTAGTATACAATGATGGTCACTAACCAAAGCAATATATCCCATCATGCATTGCGGTCACGCTGAAAGAAATCAAATTAAAAGTCTCAAATTTGATTTAATAAAAAGCAGCGGCAAAGAAGAAAGTATTCAGCCTTGGTTTAAAAAAAACTGAAAGATGCAGGTACTTTGTATTTATTAATATGGGAAATACGCAGAGTATAATATGTATTTATTATTTTGAAAACCCACCAGCTGACTGATCTGGCACGTTTTAATTGTGCGACAGTAATGGCATAAATACCAGCGCGATGGACTAGTGTCCGAAAGTGTTTTTTTATTTTACCAATTAGCTCACTATATAGTCCTCTATATAGTAATTCCCTACATAGGGAGTAGTGAACGAGTGGGCGATTTCGGACACAGGAAATGTCTTTTCTCAAATCTTGTTATTTCATAACCACTTGGTTCTACCTAATGGAAATGGTTTACCTTCAGTGTTTTGTGCTTATGATCACTTTAATAGACATCAATGTCAGACAAATGAATAACATTCTATTTAAAGATTGGTGTGCCAAGAGTGGCATTAGTCTTTTCACCTAAAATGAGTTGATTGAGAGAGTTTTGGTGCGAAAATGATAATAGGACATTGGAACCATAATACATCAAGGTACTTTTACTTTTGATACTTAAAGCAAGGCGGTCTTTCGATTTTTATAAAATCGGTGAAATTTAGTTCCCTCTGAAATTTGGTCTTTGTGATATATATTCATCTCATTATCTGTAGCCGCTTTATCCTGTTCTACAGGGTCGCAGGCAAGCTGGAGCCTATCCCAGCTGACTATGGGCGAAAGGCGGGGTACACCCTGGACAAGTCTCCAGGTCATCACAGGGCTGACACATAGACACAGACAACCATTCACACTCACACCTACGGTCAATTTAGAGTCACCAGTTAACCTAACCTGCATGTCTTTGGACTGTGGGGGAAACCGGAGCACCCGGAGGAAACCCACGCGGACACGGGGAGAACATGCAAACTCCGCACAGAAAGGCCCTCGCCGGCCACGGGGATCGAACCCAGGACCTTCTTGTTGTGAGGTGACAGTGCTAACCACTACACCACCGTGCCGCCTGATATATATTTATTTCTGTAATATCTAAAAAAAAACCCAGACCATTCTGTGGCTGGAAAGTTATTTATTTTGAGGGCATTCTCTAGCAAATAATGTGCATGTAATCACGTGCTTCATGCAGTCAAGCAGAGAGAGGTAGTCCGGTGTGCGCATGCGCAGGTTTTCATTGACTTTGCACTAACCCAGCTATGTCATTTTGCCATGAGACGAGGAGCTAATCATAACATTCGCATTGCAAGTTCAGTACTCAAGTTGTGACAGAAAATATCACCGAGCCAATGGATCCTACACATCAAATGCTGGTTAGTATGTTTCTCCCTATTGTAAATATTGTAATTAGTGAATTACATGCTGCAATTAGCCCAAATATGTATCCTTTTGAGGTGAACTTGAGCCTAGTCACTCATCTTGTTGAAATCCATTTCTCATTGAGCGTATTTCAGCCAATATTTGTTTGTCATAACAAACATTACATATTGATTCCACAATGTAAAGATAGTTTACACAGAAGGTCCTTTTTTTATCATTGCGATGGTGAAGACCGCTGAGCGAAAATGTGTGTAATTAGATTATACACCTATATTGCACAACTTCTGGTGAACAGCCTCACGATTTGCTATCATACTGTGCAGTTTATTTCGTTGAGCAAGACAGTATACGGTTCTTTTTCACCGTGGCAGCGGGGGTGTGGTCAAGCGCCAGTGTTCTGATAAACGGTCCTACATCCGCGAAGCGTCCTACGGTAGGAGGGGATGTCAGACATGTCTGTCGAGCAGTCCTACATTGCAGGAAATCCTACAGTGTGATTCAACTTTAACTTTTAGTCATAGTTCGCGGTTTTTCCCTCTGCAAAGAACATGCTTTTACATTGATATAACGTCCACCAACCCTGTCAGAATTCATATGAATGTAGGACGTCCTGACAATTCAAACGACTCCATCAGAATATGCTTTTACATTCATATATTAATGTAGGACGTCCTGACAATTCAAACGACTCCATCAGCCCTGTGATGACCTGGTGACTTGTCCAGGGTGTACCTTGCCTTTCGCCCGTAGTCAGCTGGGATAGGCTCCAGCTTGCCTGCGACCCTGTAGAACAGGATAAAGCGGCTAGAGATAATGAGATGAGATGAGATGAATCTAGGACGCTCTGACTCTTCAGTTGACCCTGTCAGAATATGTAGAATTAATAGGTTTTTTTGTCACTATTCACAAGTACCATTTGCTCTATTAAAATGAGTGTAGGACATTATTACAATTCAAATGACGCCACAGGACGTTCTCACAACTCATATGACCCCATCAGAATATGCTTCTACATTAATAAATGAATGTAGGATGTTCTGACAATTCAAAAGACCCCTTCAGAATATGCTTCTACATTAAAATATATGAGTGTAGGATGTTCTTACAATTCAAATGATGCTGCAGGACGTTCTGACAACTCGTATGACCACATCAGAATATGCTTCTACCGTAAGTAGGACGTTCTGACTATTCAAATGACCATTGGAATATGTTTTTACAATATATGAATGTAGGGTGTTCTGACATATGCTTCTACATTAAAATAGGAATGTAGGACGTTCTGACAGTTCAAACGACCTCGTCAGAATATTCTTTTACTTTAATATATGAATGCAGGACTTTCTGACAACTCAATGACCATCAGAATATGCCTTTACATTAACATATGAATGTAGGAAGTTTTGACAATTCAAATGACCCCACCAGAATATACTACACTCACTGTAAAAAATAACAAGTTAAGCTTACTTGAAAAAAAAGGTGGAAACTTGTTGCCTCAAATAAATGAAGTAATATAACTTGTTCTCTTTCAAGTTATCTTTACGTTTAAAAGTAATCTCCACTGAAAATGTGTTATCCTTACTTGGAACTTGAATGTTGAGGTTGCTTAAAACCAACTAGTAATGTTTACTTCATACCAGCTAGTAAAGGTTACTTGGAGCAAAGTTGTGTTTACTGGTGTTAAATGGGTTTCTCTTACTTTCAGCTGTGTAATGGGTACCTAATTCCTGATTGTAAGGTTTACTTGCAGAATCTACACCTTACTTATAGTTTGTAAGTGTTAGCAACTTGAACAATTAATGTCTCACTTACACAATGTAATGTAATTAAATGTTATATTATTTTTATTGCAAGACATAAAACGGCATAACAGCATATTGGAGCATCAATACAGTTTTCATTCAGTCAATAACTTTTTTTTAAAGCTTACTTTCATTTAACACATCCAACCCAGAGAAGCATAACATTCCACTTAAAGTGTCAGTCCACCATTTCTGGAATTAAACTCATTTTCTCCACCTTCACTCGAGTTAAATAACTGAGTAACCTTTCTCCTATTCATCCAGCCGTTCTCCTTGTCTGGCGACGCAACAGCACACAGAAAACAAACTTCCACAACTAATTTTGAATGATTTCATTTTATTGGAACACTTCAAGATGGCCAACTATTTGTTTTGAACAGGTTTATGGATTAAGTAGTAAAGATTGAATGCACGCCGTTAATCTGCACCGTTTATAGCACAGTTGATGTAGGACAAAAATCTGTTCAAATGCCAAGAAATTACGTTTTGTGCTCTGCGCATGTGCAGTGGGGCTTTGTAGGACGCATTGACGTGTAGGACAGTTTATCAGAACACCTTTTTGTGAATGGAGCGCAAGGCGGAGGAAGGTGCTCTGTGTGTGTGCTGTGAGAAGGAGCAGGGATTGAGGATCTCTTCCCCTGGCTGAAATCACGTTGGTGCAGTGGCACACAGTTTATTTTGAAACTGCTGAACAGCATGTTTTGTGTTAAGTGACAGTTTAAAAAAATAAAAACGAAAGTGACATTGATCCCACCTGTTTTTTTCAGTGTCCACTATATCGGACTGTTATATCCACTGTTACATTCATCTTTTTGATTTTTGTGTTTGTGAATGTTTTTGCCATTTAGTGATCAGAAGTAATAGTTTTGGGAATACGGACACTCCACTATCTTTGTAATGCCACGAATAGACTTTCCTAAACTCGACTTTAGTAGAACCTCATGAATTCCCGATATAACCCACACGTTTCAGACATGAGCCTGAGGAGAGAAAAAAAATCTCTAAAATTTGATTGAAGGAGTGATGGGATATATATGGTTGTGGTCAGAAGTTTACATACAGTGACATGAATGTCATCTTGGATATGAATGTCATGGCAATATTTGGGCTTTCAGTAATTTCTTTGAACTGTTCTTTTTCTGTGGGAGAATGATTGTACAGCATACATCTTTAATTAAAAAAAAAAACACTGGAATTCGGTGCACAAGTTTTAATTTTCTTTGGGTTTTCTGAAATCAACACAGGGTCAAAAATATACATACAGCCCACCTAATATTTGGGTAAAATGTCTCTTCGCAAGATTCACCTTGACCAAACATTTTTGTTTACCATGAACAAGCTTCTGGCAGAATTCTGGTTGGATATTTCACAACTCTTCATGGTAGAATTGGTAGAATTCAGTTCTTCTTGGCATGGACTTGACTTATAAGCACGGTCCATATATTTTCAATAGGGTTGAAGTCAGGACTTGTTTTAAGCTTAATGTTAGCCTGCTTTATCCTCCACAACCAGCTCTGATGCGTGTTTGGGTTCATTGTCCTGTTGTAAGTCCCAAGTCGTGTTCAAGTTTCTGATGGTTTATGCTGAAGAATTCTGAGGTAGTCCTCCTCCTTCATAATTCCATCCACTTTGTGCAATGAACCACTTCCACCTGCAGCAAATCAGCCCCAGAGCATGATGATCCTACCACCACCACCAGCTGGTACAGTGTCCCTCTGTACATGGTGGTCATTGTGGCCAAACAACTCAATGTTTGTCTCATCTGATCATACAGTTATCCTCCAGAAGGCGTTTTCTTTGTCCATGTGGTCAGTTTCAAATTTTAGTTAAGCTTGAAGGTGTCAATTTTGGAGAAGGGGGTTATTTCTTGGATAGTGGCCTCTTAGTCCATGGTGATCTAAACTGTAGACAGTGATCCATCAGCTTCCAGTTCATGGCAGGGCTGTGAAATGGTGGTTCCCAGGTTGTTCCTGACCATCCAAACCAATTCCTTTCAGCTGAGGGTGACAGTTTGGGTTTTCTTGAAGCAAAGTGGCCTGGCAAAGTGACGACACCTCACAATAACTTGGATACAATTGTTTGAACTGATCTTGGAATTTGCAGCTGTTTAGAAATGGCTCCAAGAGACATTCCGGAGCTGTGTATATCTGTGATCCTCTTTCTCAGATCTGCACTGAGCTCCTTGGACTTTCCCATTTTACTGTGTGTTGGTCAATCCAATGAGTGCTGTAAACAAACCCTTTTTATGAAGGCACAGAGAAGCTACCAGCTGTAGTCAATCATGATCACTAACAGGAAGTTAAGAGACCTTGGCCTTGGCAAGATAAGAGACATTTTGGAAGTTTCAGCACCTCTGATTTAATAATCTAAGCGAGTGTGTGCAAATTTTTGACCCTGTATGTATAATTTTGACCCTGTGTTGATTTCAGAAAACCCAAAGAAAATTAAAACTTGTGCACCAAATTCTAGTGTTTTTTTTTTATTAAAGATGTATGCTGTACAATCATTCTGCCACAGAAAAAGAACAGTTCAAACAAATTAATGAAAGCCCAAATATTGCCATGACATTCATATCCAAAATGACATTCATGTCATGTAAACTTCTGACTACAACTGTGTGTTCTACTGTAGCCGGTCTTCTGTGTTTCATGCACACACTCACGTGCTCCGTTGTTCTTTCAGGTTGCAAAATTGCATCAAACAATGCGTTGCGAACTGGGCAACCCCACCATGTCATGCATGATGTAGTATCTTGGTTTACCGTAGGTCACGGTGAGGCAAGAAAAAAATGGTGGAGAATTTAGGGCTATAGGGCTCTAAATTCATTAATTGTTCTTTTAGGGAAAAAAAGTAATACAATTTGAAGTCTGTGATTCGAATTCAGTAGCTTTCGGTCCACTAAAAAAAAATTGGGTGTCAGGGAAAATTCTTTTTATGGCCCAAATTCTAAAAATCTGAAAGGGAGTCTACCTTTAAGTACATTTGACGGCACATACTTTTATACTTTTACTCAAGTGGAAGTTTAAAGGGAGTACTTCCACTTTTACTGAGTAATATTTTACATTAGGTATTTCTAATTTAACTCAAGTACATAATTTGTGTACTTTGTCCAGTCCACTGTAATTTTCACATCCAGTGACATCAGCACTAGTTTTATATCCAATCTTAAACTTGTAACACTGTTTGACTAACTGTATGATGAAATACACAGTTGACTTGGTGGATGTACTGTGTGTGTGTGTGTGTGTGTGTGTGTGTGTGTGTGTGTGTTTTATAGGGCATCCTCTCTTACCCGTGGTTATAAGCGATGGACAGATGTGTGTTGGACATGCAGCTGGAAAAGCCGCTTGTTAGAGATCTCGCATTGGGCCGTCACCGCCCAGACCATCTTGTACAGCAGAGAACAGAACCTACAATACACACACAATATAACAAAATAGTTCAATCAACACATATGGTATGCTGAACAAATATTCTAAGAGAAAAAGTAAAATATTTTGGGTAATCGTTTTTTGATCAGTCTGTACTGAAGGAGGTTGAATTGACAGAGTATGATCTAGGAAGGTAGACCTCTGCTGCCTAGAAGATTCTGCCTAATGGATATATCCAGGAGCAAACAGTCACTGACGCAGACATCGCCCATCAGTTTTTGTTCAGAGATGTTTTTCAGTTTATCATAGGACAAACATGAGTATATATCCGCATTCAAGAGTGCGTTGTAGCTATGTGATTGGATGAGGAAGATGTGACTGATGAAACTAAGTTATCTACAGTGGTGCTTGAAAGTTTGTGAACCCTTTAGAATTTTCTATATTTCTGCATAAATATGACCTAAAACATCATCAGATTTTCACACAAATCCTAAAAGTAGATAAAGAGAACCCAGTTAAACAAATGAGAGAAAAATATTATACTTGGTCATTTATTTATTGAGGAAAATGATCCAATATTACATATCTGTAAATGGCAAAAGTATGTGAACCTCTAGGATTAGCAGTTAATTTGAAGGTGAAATTAGAGTCAGGTGTTTTCAACCAATGGGATGGCAATCAGGTGTGAGTGGGCACCGTTTTATTTAAAGAATCATTAATTTATATCAAAGTCTGATCTTCACAACACATGCTTGTGAAAGTGTATCATGGCACGAACAAAGGAGATTTCTGAGGACCTCAGAAAAAGCGTTGTTGATGCTCATCAGGCTGGAAAAGGTTACGAAACCATCTCTAAAGAGTTTGGACTCCACCAATCCACAGTCAGACAGATTGTGTACAAATGGAGGAAATTCAAGACCATTGTTACCCTCCCCAGGAGTGGTCGACCAACAAAGATCATTCCAAGAGCAAGGCATGTAATAGTCGGCGAGGTCACAAAGGACCCCAGGGTAACTTCTAAGCAACTGAAGGCCTCTCTCACGTTGACTAATGTTAATGTTCATGAGTCCACCATCAGGAGAACACTGAACAACAATGGTGTACATGGCAGGGTTGCAAGGAGAAAGCCACTGCTCTCCAAACAGAACATTGCTGCTTGTCTGCAGTTTGCTAAAGATCACATGGACAAGCCAGAAGGCTCTTGGAAAACTGTTTTGTGGACGGATGAGACCAAAATAGAACTTTTTGGTTTAAACCGGAAATGTTTAGTTGCAGTTATTGCTGCAGAAGGGGGTCACACCAGATACTGAAAGTAAAAGGTTCACATACTTTTGCCACTCACAGATATGTAATATTGGATCATTTTCCTCAATAAATAAATGACCAAGTGTAATATTTTTGTCTAATTTGTTTAACTGGGTTCTCTTTATCTACTTTTAGGACTTGTGTGAAAATCTGATGATGTTTTAAGTCATATTTATGCAGAAATATAGAAAATCCTAAAGGGTTCACAAACTTTCAAGCACCACTGTATGTATGACAGGGTTACAGAAATGGGTAATGAAGCATTACATCACTGGTCAGGATAGCCTTATGGGAACGGAGAGCAAATATGTGAGTGAAGATAAATCTCAATGCTTGAACTAGCCACAACAATTAGCAAATCAGGACAGCCTGTAGCAATTTCAAGCATGCCAAATAGATATCGCAATCAAAAAATAGTGATAAAACAGAGATAAGCCTCACAAAAAAAAATTGAGTTGTGAATATTTATGACATTAAAGATAGCGATGTCTCAAAACGGCAAAATTGTAAGATAAATAATTAAACAAATCTCATAACTTGAGTTACACAGTTGAAGGACAAGAATAAGGTTAGCGTTCGTACCATTTCTTGGAACTTAATTCATATAATATATGCAGTGTTGTAGTCGAGTCACTAAACCTCGAGTCCGAGTCCAGTCTTGAGTCCCCAGTGTTCAAGTCCGAGTCAAGTCCAAGTCATTTAAAAAAAAAATTTGAGTCGAGTCTGAGAACAAGACTCCAACTGCACCATTTGACGGTGGCCGCTTCAGCACCATTAACATTAGTTTGTCCCTGAACATGACGTATGAACAGGTGAATGTGCATTCTCTTTGTCAGGGAGTGCGGAGTATTCTGTTAGAGATGATTGGGAGACAGATGTAAGTGCAGAAGGTGCATTTATTAATACCAGTGAAGACAGATAAACAATCCAGAATGGCAGGCAAAATCATAAAACGGTGAAATAGCAATAGGTCGAGCGAGGCACAAACAGGCTATCGTAGACTCGGCAGACTCAAAGACGAGAAACAGGAAATCAGGGATCAGGACACCAAACAAGGAAATAAGGCTCGGTAATGTGTCAGCAATGCAACTCAATACTTCGCAAAGTAAGTGTGTTTTCACAGTTTTTATATAGGTGTGCTGATTGCGCTTTAATCTCGTGCAGGTGTGAGTTGTCTACGGCGCGCGTGCTGTCCGGAGCACACCTGAGATTCTATCTGATGCATGTGCCAAGACACACAGGTGTGACACTCTTGCATAAAATTAGTATAAGAATTAATGTAGATATAAATATCTTATGCCAAATTATTATGGCATGTTACAAAACATAAAGAAAAAATCAGAGTCCTTGTCTCCAATTTACGAGTCCTAATGCAGCTAATGCATGAGTCCAAGTCTGAGTCATCAGTGCTCAAGTCCAAGTCGAGTCATGAGTCCTTAAAATTAGGGTACGAGTCGGACTCGAGTCCGAGTCCTGGACTTGAGTACTACAAGCCTGGAATATAGATCACCATTCAATTAAATTCCAAACACACTAATCTTGGGAATTTGAAAACAACTTTCTAACAGGATCAACTTGAATACAATATTGATATATATTATATGGACACGAGTATTTTTAATACGAGCTACATCTGGGACATGGAGATCCAAAACCATGACGTCACACAAGAGGAAATCGATGAATGGTTTTAATAAATTTGGGTACTTTCTGTTTGTGAATGTGTCCATATAATAAAAAGAACATCACATGTTGGCTTGAAGATATGAAGTTTATCTTCTTGTGTTGAAAAACTTGCATTTTTCATATGAAATACATCACGGATCTGAGTGACATATTTAAATAATATATTTAATTCAGCTAGCATGATATTGAACAAGTTGAAGATAAGTTCAATATCATGCTAGCTGGATGGAATATATCTGATATACCACTCAACGCCAGCCAATATTATTATTATGATACATACACATTCGATGTTTGTTTACAAATTACCACAGTCGCTCGCTAATGTGGTAGTTTTACATGTAATACATTTCTTATGGCGTTTTCAATTCACTCCGACAGTTTACTGTGGGCGCTGCTGGCGAACAAAGACATGGTTCTGCATGTGCGCATCAGAAAACTCTCTCATTGAATTTTCTCAACAGCTCCGATGTGTGACGTCATGTTTTCTTGACCACCGTGCAATATCGTAAACCATATTCAACGTTCATTCTCCATTGGTAGAGTGTCATAATATACGTAGGATAAACAATATGCTAACAATATTGCATGCTATCGAACCAAATGAATGAAACCCTCTAGAAAGGAAGAGAATACATGTTTTTATTCCATCAAAAAAGTGTCCTCTGTATATAATAATTCCTGATATTTCACTCCGATTATGTCACTCCCAGTGTTTTCCCGCTGACTACAACCCTGATTCCAAAAAAGTTGGGACAAAGTACAAATTGTAAATAAAAATGGAATGCAATGATGTGGAAGTTTCAAAATTCCATATTTTATTCAGAATAGAACATAGATGACATATCAAATGTTTAAACTGAGAAAATGTATCATTTAAAGAGAAAAATTAGGTGATTTTAAATTTCATGACAACAACCCATCTCAAAAAAGTTGGGACAAGGCCATGTTTACCACTGTGAGACATCCCCTTTTCTCTTTACAACAGTCTGTAAACGTCTGGGGACTGAGGAGACAAGTTGCTCAAGTTTAGGGATAGGAATGTTAACCCATTCTTGTCTAATGTAGGATTCTAGTTGCTCAACTGTCTTAGGTCTTTTTTGTTGTATCTTCCGTTTTATGATGCGCCAAATGTTTTCTATGGGTGAAAGATCTGGACTGCAGGCTGGCCAGTTCAGTACCCGGACCCTTCTTCTACGCAGCCATGATGCTGTAATTGATGCAGTATGTGGTTTGGCATTGTCATGTTGGAAAATGCAAGGTCTTCCCTGAAAGAGACGTCGTCTGGATGGGAGCATATGTTGCTCTAGAACCTGGATATACCTTTCAGCATTGATGGTGTCTTTCCAGATGTGTAAGCTGCCCATGCCACACGCACTAATGCAACCCCATACCATCAGAGATGCAGGCTTCTGAACTGAGCGCTGATAACAACTTGGGTCGTCCTTCTCCTCTTTAGTCCAAATGACGCGACGTCCCTGATTTCCATAAAAAACTTCAAATTTTGATTCGTCTGACCACAGAACAGTTTTCCACTTTGCCACAGTCCATTTTAAATGAGCCTTGGCCCAGAGAAGACGTCTGCGCTTCTGGATCATGTTTAGATACGGCTTCTTCTTTGAACTATAGAGTTTAAGCTGGTAACGGCGGATGGCACGGTGAATTGTGTTCACAGATAATGTTCTCTGAAAATATTCCTGAGCCCATTTTATGATTTCCAATACAGAAGCATGCCTGTATGTGATGCAGTGCCGTCTAAGGGCCCGAAGATCACGGGCACCCAGTATGGTTTTCCGGCCTTGACCCTTACACACAGAGATTCTTCCAGATTCTCTGAATCTTTTGATGATATTATGCACTGTAGATGATGATATGTTCAAACTCTTTGCAATTTTACACTGTCGAACTCCTTTCTGATATTGCTCCACTATTTGTTGACACAGAATTAGGGGGATTGGTGATCCTCTTCCCATCCTTACTTCTGAGAGCCGCTGCCACTCCAAGATGTTCTTTTTATACCCAGTCATGTTAATGACCTATTGCCAGTTGACCTAATGAGTTGCAATTTGGTCCTCCAGCTGTTCCTTTTTTGTACCTTTAACTTTTCCAGCCTCTTATTGCCCCTGTCCCAACTTTTTTGAGATGTGTTGCTGTCATGAAATTTCAAATGAGCCAATATTTGGCATGAAATTTCAAAATGTCTCACTTTCGACATTTGATATGTTGTCGATGTTCTATTGTGAATACAATATCAGTTTTTGAGATTTGTAAATTATTGCATTCCGTTTTTATTTACAATTTGTACTTTGTCCTAACTTTTTTGGAATCGGCGCAGAGGTGGAAAAACCCGGGTGCAGAAAGTAAAAACCCTGCCACATTTTTGCTCCAGCCAATTCAATGAACCAGCTGATCCTAATTACCACATCCCCTAAACCAGGTTGATGAGCTAATTGGTGAAATCACCTGTGTTGAGAGCACAGGCAGAAAGAAAACCTAAGCAGGACTTTTACTTTGTCAATCCAGTTTTTCCACCTCTGGAATCGGGGTTGTAGATGTGCATTGTCAAAGTGGCAAATTGGTTCAAAATTAAAACTGTTTTGATTAACTTGTGCATTTTTTTTTTTTGTGGATGTGTCCATATAATATAAAGAACATTACAAGGTGGCACGAAGATATGAAGTTTATCTCCTCGTGTTGAAAATATTTTTCACACATTCGCTGCACTCACTCGTGAATATATTCACCACTTGAAGATAAACTTCATATCTTCACGTAACTCTGTAATATCCTCTCTCCCACTGCCTCATAATATGATAACACGAAGAGTCCGACTTGACAGTTTATTGGGTCATGTTTCATTTAAATAATGATGAATGACTTTGTTCCATAACATTTTGAATTGAAATGCATCCCGACTCTGTGTGTGTGTGTGTCCGTGCGTGCTATTGTTTAAATGTTGATTTGAACTCCCTCATATTTGGTTTAAGTGAAGAGCAACAGGAACTGACAGAATGGAAATGCAGTGTCTTGCAAAAGTATTCATCCCCCTTGGTGTTTGTCCTGTTTTGTCGCATTACAAGCTGGAATTAAAATGGATTTTTGGGGGATTAGCACCATTTGATTTACACAACATGACTATCACTTTAAAGGTGCAGACTGTTTTTTATTGTGACAAAAACAGACATCATGTGACAGATCATGTGACACTTTGATTGCACACAGGTGGATCTTAAATCAACTAATTATGTGACTTATGAAGTGAATTGGTTGGACCAGCTCTTATTTCAGGGTTTCATATGAAAGGGAGTGAATACTTATGCACACTCCAGATTTCTGTTTTTCATCTCATCTCATTATCTGTAGCCGCTTTATCCTGTTCTACAGGGTCGCAGGCAAGCTGGAGCCTATCCCAGCTGACTACAGGCGAAAGGCGGGGTACACCCTGGACAAGTCGCCAGGTCATCACAGGGCTGACACATAGACACAGACAACCATTCACACTCACATTCACACCTACGCTCAATTTAGAGTCACCAGTTAACCTAACCTGCATGTCTTTGGACTGTGGGGGAAACCGGAGCACCCGGGGGAAACCTACGCGGACACGGGGAGAACATGCAAACTCTGCACAGAAAGGCCCTCGCCGGCCATGGGGCTCAAACCCAGACCTTCTTGCTGTGAGGCGACAGCACTAACCACTACACCACCGTGCCGCAGATTTCTGGGTTTTTTTCTTAATTATTATTTGTGTCACATTGAAAAAAAAAACATTTTCACCTTTAAAGTGGTAGGCATGTTGCGTAAATCAAATGGTGCTAACCCTCCAAAAATCCATTTTAATTCCAGCTTGTAATGTGACAAAACAGGACAAACACCAAGGGGGATGAATACTTTTGCAAGACAGTGTAGATTATGAACATAAGTTTAGACACATCTCCAATGGAAACCAGCATCAGCTGAGCGGATCTTGTGTTTAATAAATCTATCTATCTATCTATCTATCTATCTATCTATCTATCTATCTATCTATCTATCTATCTATACAACCCCGATTCCAAAAAAGTTGGGACAAAGTACAATTTGTAAATAAAAACGGAATGCAATGATGTGGAAGTTTCAAAATTCCATATTTTATTCAGAATAGAACATAGATGACATATCAAATGTTTAAACTGAGAAAATGTATCATTTAAAGAGAAAAATTAGGTGATTTTTAAATTTCATGACAACAACACATCTCAAAAAAGTTGGGACAAGGCCATGTTTACCACTGTGAGACATCCCCTTTTCTCTTTACAACAGTCTGTAAACGTCTGGGGACTGAGGAGACAAGTTGCTCAAGTTTAGCGATAGGAATGTTAACCCATTCTTGTCTAATGTAGGATTCTAGTTGCTCAAGTGTCTTAGGTCTTTTTTGTCGTATCTTCCATTTTATTGCGCCAAATGTGTTCTATGGGTGAAAGATCTGGACTGCAGGCTGGCCAGTTCAGTACCCGGACCCTTCTTCTACGCAGCCATGATGCTGTAATTGATGCAGTATGTGGTTTGGCATTGTCATGTCAGAAAATGCAAGGTCTTCCCTGAAAGAGACGTCGTCTGGATGGGAGCATATGTTGCTCTAGAACCTGCATTGATGGTGTCTTTCCGGATGTGTAAGCTGCCCATGCCACACGCACTAATGCAACCCCATACCATCAGAGATGCAGGCTTCTGAACTGAGCGCTGATAACAACTTGGGTCGTCCTTCTCCTCTTTAGTCCGAATGACATGGCGTCCCTGATTTCCATAAAGAACTTCAAATTTTGATTCGTCTGACCACAGAACAGTTTTCCACTTTGCCACAGTCCATTTTAAATGAGCCTTGGCCCAGAGAAGACGTCTGCGCTTCTGGATCATGTTTAGATACGGCTTCTTCTTTGAACTATGGACCCTTTTCACGTGACGTCACAACAAACGCGGCCGCCATTTTGGACATGTACTACCAGTAGTTTACCACAGCCAGCATTGAGGAACGGCAGCAAAGAAAGTTTTTACTTTCAGAAAGACTTCCATCATGCCACTATATTGTTGTGCACCTGGATGTAGTAACCATCAACAAACAAGGCAAGGTTTATCATTTTATCGGATCCCGACGGAGAAGATGGATAGCGGCCATTAACAGATTGGCAGCCCTCGGCATACCAACGCTTGTGTAGTGACCACTTTGTTGGAGGTAAGACGAATAAAATTAGCCAGAAAAGGCATTACATTGCTGTTAACATTCTGTGGCGGCGAGTGTGTAACCAAATAGGTTAAAATAACCCCATTGTAACCTCTTTGTTCTTCTGTAGTAGCTATTGTTGACTAGCTAATGTCAACAAGTAGCTGGTATGTTACTGTAGCAATGTTTACGTTCAGTCATTTGGATGACTGTTAAAACCTTTCAGTCTCAAGTTTTTCCTTTACTGTATTTACTAGTTTACTGTAATTATGATCCGGCAGCTATTTACACCGGATCCAGTGTAAATAGCTGCCGGAGCCAACGTCCGAGGTTCCGGAGCGCGCTCCGGCTTGCTCTCCCTCAAATTAAGCAGCGCGCGCCGGATTGCTCCCGGAGTGCTCCGGCCAAGGTTCCCATCAAATTAAGCAGCGCGCGCCGGCTTGCTCCTGGAGTGCTCCGGCCGAGGTTCCCCTCAAATTAAGCAGCGCGCACCGGCTTGCTTCCGGAGTGCTCCGGCCGAGGTTCCCCTCAAATTAAGCAGTGCGCACCGGCTTGCTCCCGGAGTGCTCCGGCCGAGGTTCTGGAGCACACTCCGGCCGAGGTTGCCCTCAAATTAAGCAGCGCGCTCCGTAACCTCGGCCGGAGCACTCCTGGAGCAAGCCGGAGCGCGCTCCGTAACCTCGGCCGGAGCACTCCTGGAGCAAGCCGGAGCGCGCTCCGTAACCTCGGCCGGAGCACTCCTGGAGCAAGCCGGAGCGCGCTCCGGAACCTCGGACGTTGGCGTGTATGTGTATGACGATGGGTTTTTAATGACATAGGTATACAGATCATGTGGGCCGAAGTCAGGTAAAGACGAGGGCTTCGTGTACTTCCGTACGTCAGTGAACAATCCTGGTGGAAGCAGGTAAACGTCGTTCTTTAAGCCTGCTAACCTCAATTTTTGCAAATATCTCTCCCTCTGCTCGCCCTGTAAATGCCCTACGTCGCTGGATAGTGAAGGTGTTTTCTGCATCTCGCTCCTTTTTCTTTTATGTTTTACGTTTGTCGCCTTCCTTGCATTCAAACTGATTCGAGCCGAAGTCCACTACATGTCCAAAATGGCGTTCACGTTTACAAAGGTCACGTGACTGAAAAGGGTCTATAGAGTTTTAGCTGGCAATGGCGGCTGGCACGGTGAATTGTGTTCACAGATAATGTTCTCTGGAAATATTCCTGAGCCCATTTTGTGATTTCCAATACAGAAGCATGCCTGTATGTGATGCAGTGCCGTCTAAGGGCCCGAAGATCACGGGCACCCAGTATGGTTTTCCGGCCTTGACCCTTACGCAGAGAGATTCTTCCAGATTCTCTGAATCTTTTGATGATATTATGCACTGTAGATGATGATATGTTCAAACTCTTTGCAATTTTACACTGTCGAACTCCTTTCTGACATTGCTCCACTATTTGTCGGCACAGAATTAGGGGGATTGGTGATCCTCTTCCCATCCTTACTTCTGAGAGCTGATGCCACTCCAAGATGTTCTTTTTATACCCAGTCATGTTAATGACCTATTGCCAATTGACCTAACGAGTTGCAATTTGGTCCTCCAGCTGTTCCTTTTTTGTACCTTTAACTTTTCCAGCCTCTTATTGTCCCTGTCCCAACTTTTTTGAGATGTGTTGCTGTCATGGAATTTCAAATGAGCCAGTATTTGGCATGAAATTTCAAAATGTCTCACTTTCGACATTTGATATGTTGTCTATGTTCTATTATAAATACAATATCAGTTTTTGAGATTTGTAAATTATTGCATTCCGTTTTTATTTACAATTTGTACTTTGTCCCAACTTTTTTGGAATTGGGGTTGTATCTATCTTTAAAGTAATATTGTAAAATAGTAATAGTGATAACAAACACATGCAACCAGGAGCCAATTTTCTCACTTATTCGAGAGAGGAGCTGCTGGCCCTGAAAATAATGGGACGAGCCGGGATACGACACCCCATCCCAGCGGAGCTGAGGAGGAAACCCAGGGGCTGTAGGGCTGGAGCTAAGCTAAAGGCTAGGCTAGCGGACAACCGGTGGCGCTACAAACCATCCATTCCCTCCGTTATCATGGGGAATGTGAACTCGCTGCCAAATAAAGTCGACAAGCTTTCCGCTCTGAACAACCAGCGGATTTACCGGGAGAGCAGCTTGTTTATCTTTACGGAGACATGGCTAACACACCTTGTACCGGATGCTAACGTGGACCTGCGGGGATTCACTGCTGTGAGAGCCGACAGAGACACTAACACGTGGGGAAAAGCAAAGGTGGTTGATACAGGACACTCATCATTTATGTCAACAATCGCTGGTGTAACCCGGGACATATCTCCGTAAAGACAGTTTTATGTTGCCCCGACTTGGAGCTGCTAGCCGTTAGCCTGCGGCCATATTATCTGCCGGGGGAGTTCAGTCATGTGATCACCATCTGTGTTTACATCCCTCCAAGGGCTAACGCAGCCACTGAATGTGAGAGGATTCACTCTGTCACAGCAAGGCTGCAGACACAGCACCCTGAGGCATTTATGATCATTTCTGGAGACTTTAATCATGCTACTTTGGACTCTACTTTGGCTGCTTTTTACCAGGTTGTGGACTGTCCAACAAGGAACAACAGGACAATTGACTTGCTGTATGCTAATGTGAGGGATGCATACAGAGTCACACCCCTCCCCCCACTAGGGAAGTCTGACCACAACCTGGTTCTTCTACAGCCGAAGTACACCCCCCTGGTTCAAAGGCAGCCTGCAACAACTAGCTCCATCAGGAGGTGGTCCCCTGAAATGGAAGATGCCCTCAGAGACTGCTATGACATCACGGACTGGGATGTGTTGCTTTGCCCACACTGTGAGGACATAGAGGGGCTGACACACTGTCTGACAGATTACCTCAACTTCTGTGCAGATGTGGTCTCCCCCACTAAGACTGTACGGTGTTACCCTAATAACAAGCCATGGGTAACACAGGAAGTCAAAGCTGTCCTCAACAGGAAGAAGGCCGCCTTCAGGAGCAGGGATAGGGAGGCGGTGAAAGCAGCACAGCAGGAGGTGAAATGCTGCATGAGGGAAGCTAAGAACAGCTACAGGAGAAAGGTGGAGCAGAAGCTGAAGGAGAACAGCATGAGGGAGGTCTGGGAAGGTGTGAAAACCATCACAGGCCACAATACAAAGACCAGAGTCATTGAGGGGACAGTGGAGAGGGCGAACGAGTTGAATGACTTCAATCGGTTCAACCAGCCCACGTCCCCCCCACCCTCTCCCTCACTGCAGCCATCTCTCCTCCTTCCCTCAACACACCTCCCCCCAGTCATCACAGTAGCCCCCTCCTCCCCCACCTCAACACAGACTCCTCTATGCATTACTGCAGACCAGGTCAGAGGTCAACTGAGGAAGCTTCACCCCAGGAAAGCAGCAGGCCCGGACAAGGTGTGTCCACGAGTACTGAAGACCTGTGCTGCTGAACTGGGTGAACCACTCCAATGCATCTTCAACCTCAGCCTGCAGCTGGGGAGAGTGCCAACCCTCTGGAAGACATCATGTATCATTCCAGTTCCCAAAAAGAATCGGCCTAGCGAGCTGAACGACTTCCGACTGGTGGCGCTCACTTCACATCTGATGAAGACGTTGGAGTGGCTCTTCCTCAGCCTCCTCAGACCCCAGGTACAACATGCCCAGGACTGTCTGCAGTTTGCATACCCGGCAGGTGTTGGTGTGGAAGACGCCATCCTCTACCTGCTACACCGAGCCCACTCGCATCTGGATAAGGGAAATGGCACAGTGAGGATCCTCTTCTTGGACTTCTTGAGTGCCTTCAACACCATCCAGCCTCTATTGTTTCAGGACAAACTGAACAGGATGCGAGTGGACCCCTGCCTGGTTATCTGGATCTCCAGCTACCTCACCGACAAGCCGCAGTACGTCAGGCTGAAGGACATCATGCCCTACACTGTAATTAGCAGCACTGGAGCACCCCAGGGCACAGTGCTGGCCCCTCTTCTCTTCACCCTGTACACCGTGGACTTCTGCTACAACTCGGAGCTGTGTCACATTCAGAAGTTTGCCGATGACAGCCATCGTTGGGTGTATCAGTGACAACAGAGAGGAGGAGTATAGGAGCCTGGTGAGGGACTATGCTGTGTGGTGCAACAGGAACCATCTGCAGCTCAACACCTCGAAGACCAAGGAGCTGGTCATTGACTTTGGGAGGTCCAGACCAAGGCCACGACCAGTTCTGATCGAGGGAATCAAGGTGGAGGCTGTGGATTCCTACAAGTACCTCGGGCTGTGGCTGGACAGCAAGCTGGACTGGACTTATAACACCAATCACTTATACAGGAAGGGACAGAGCAGGCTATACTTCCTTAGGAGGCTGCGGTCCTTTAACATCTGCAGGAAACTCCTGTGGATGTTCTATCAGTCTGTGGTCGCCAGTGTCCTGTTTTACACTGTGGTGTGCTGGGGGGGCAGCACATCCAAGAAGGACACGTCCAGGCTGGACAAACTGATCAGGCGGACCGGCTCTGTGGTTGGCATGAAGCTGGACTCTCTGGTGATGGTGGCAGAGAAGAGGTCTATGGACAAACTATTGAACATCATGGACGATGCCAGTCACCCTCTGCACACCGTGATCAGCAACCAGAGGAGCCTGTTCAGTGACAGAATGCTCCTTCCGAAGTGCAGGACGAACAGACTCAAAAGCTCCTTTGTCCCTCACGCCATCAAATTGTACAACTCCTCTCTGGGGGGAGGAGGGGTAACAGGAGGACAGAGGACGGGAAGGAGCAGTAGCCTAGCTTAGCCTAACAATAAGCAATACCGGATAATGTGCAATATAAAATGCAATATCTTTCCTGCCCCCCACACATACTTCCCCTAACCCCACTTCTCCCCCCTTCCTCTCTTCCCCATATCTTATTCTTTTATATTTGTATATGTAAATACTTAACTTATTTTAATTTATCTAGAAGTTTTTCTCTATTTCTTTTCTCTGTTTATCTGTAATGATGCTGCTGGAATCTTAATTTCCCTGAGGGAACCCTCCCAAAGGGATCAATAAAGTTTTATCTAATCTAATCTAATCTAATAATAAGGGAAATGCAATGCAGTTCAACAGTGTCAGAGAGAAATGCTTTCATTTCAAAATTCTAAGATGTATTCCTTTCGTCAAGATGATTGTTAGTGTGGCACAATGGTTTAGTGGTTAGCGCTGTTGCCTCACAGCAAGAAGGTTCTGGGTTTGAGCCCAGTGGCTGATGGGGGGCCTTTCTGTTGCCCCTTTTCCACCAAAGCAGTTCCAGGGCTGGTTTGGGGCCAGTGCTTAGTTTGGAACCGGGTTTTCTGTTTCCACTGACAAAGAACTGGCTCTGGGGCCAGAAAAACCGGCACCAACTCTCTGCTGGGCAAGAGGAAAGAACCGCTTATGTCAGCGGAGGGGGCGGAGTTGTTAAGACCGACAACAATAACAAGACCGCGAAAGATCACCATTTTTAAGCGACGAGAAGCAGCAGCTGTACAAACGCGAAGTAATTTATTATTATTGTTGTTGCCGCCGCTGCTTCTTCTGTGTTGTTTTTGCTTTGATATTCGCGCCAAGGTTTATGCAAACGTAGCGCCGTAACTTCCGTATACAGCGACGTAACTGACGTATACAGCGACGTAATGACGTATGCAGCGACATAATGACGTGGCTCCACTTAGCCCCGCGAGCTATGGAAAAGCAAACTGGTTCTCAGCTGGCTCGCAAGTTGAACGAGTTGTGAACCAGCACCAGCACTGGCTCCAAACCAGCCCTGGAACTGATTTGGTGGAAAAGGGGTATGTGTGGAGTTTGCATGCTCTCCCCATGTCTTTGTGGGTTTCCTCTGGGTGCTCCAGTTTCCCCCACAGTCCAAAGACATGAAGATTAGGTTAATTGGTGGCTCTAAATTGACTGTAGGTGTGAATGTGAGTGTAAATGGTTGTTTGTCTCTGTGTGTCAGCCCTGCGATGATCTGGTGACTTGTCCAGGGTGTACCCCGCCTCTCGCCCGTAGTCAGCTGGGATGGGCTCCAGCTTGGCCGCGACCCTGCACAGGATGAGCGGCTACAGATAATGGATGGATGGAAGGTTAAGGTTAGGGCATCGTGCCTTAAACAAAACTTTGAGAATAGTCGGGAAACACCAGACAGGATTGTGTGAAGTGTATCAGGAAGAGGAGTCAGTGGAACATGTCATTCTGAACTGTATAAGGTATGGGGCACAGAGAGAGGTTATGAGAAACAACTTGAGGGAACTAGGACTGTGGGAATTCATGTTAAAAGGATTACTGAGCACAGTTCAGGGCACTGTTAACTTTCTTAAGAGATAAAGGGTTTCTTTATAGGATTTAAGGTAATAGGGCACTGGGGTGAATGACATGGGTAGGAACTTATTAGTAGGGTCAAGAGGAAAGCATGTGTTTAGGTGGTTTTGGGGAATCTGGATTGTAAACTGAGGCTACATCCACACGACAACGGCAACGAGATGTTATTTAAAAATATATCGCGTCCAAATGGGCAACAATCAGTAAAATATCAGGTCCATATGGCAACGCAACGCTTGCTGAAAACGATGCAATACACATGCCACACCTCTAGGGGCGCTGTAAGACGGTCCCTTCGGAGACACCAGAACAATAGAAGAAGTAACGACGCATGCGCATAAACTATTATGCGCGAGACTTCATATTAGCCACAAAGTCAGAAAAATCTGTTTGTAAAATTACATTATAATGACCAAATACAATGAAAAGTATTTTTCCAGTCTCACCTGTGAAAGGTAATCCCATGTGATCTCGTTTGGACAGAAAACCTGTTGGTACAATTAAACGCAGCTAATCTTTATTCTCCGCTTTGACCTATCCAAAATGGCGGCGAGGATGACGTATGATTCTACGCGGAAGGCGGCGTCTTCAATGGTCCGGAATAAATTGAATGATACACATTGATGGATTAATTTGTTGTTTCTCACCTGTGAAAGGTAATCCCATATGATCTCGTTTGGACGGTAAACCTGTTGGTACAGTTAAACGCAGCTAATCTTTATTCTCCGCTTTGACCTCTCCAATATGGCGGCGAGGATGACGTATGATTCTACGCGGAAGGCGGCGTCTTTAATGGTCCGGAATAAATTAGATTAATTTGCTCCTCTACGCCCTTTTTGAGGAATGTATTGTCAGACTTAAATCAACATCTGAAGAGGTGAGATCGCTCCTTTTTTCCCCTATTTTTGCTGGCGGGATTGCACCATTACACAATAAATATTCACAGTGAAAATATTTTGTAAGCGCGTTTCATGAACCAAGTTATAGGATTTGTTGACAACTCGCATCGCATCGCAATGAGAAGATCATTGGCACTACTGGTGTTAAGAATCAGACCATTTCATAAATGAATATTTTGCTGTAGAGCTGCAGTGTTTGTACAATTGCATGTTTTTGCTTCACTATTACTGTCACTATTCTGCTTCTTGCATTACTACTGTGAACTAACACTGAACATAATAATAATAATAATAATAATAATATCCAAGCTCGTGTTTCACTCTCACTAGTGCTCTGTAAGGCTTTTTCCTGGTGATATTCGTTACACTTCTACCCGGCGTGAAGCACTCACAGTCATGTGGTTGTGACGTCATCGTAAACAAATCCATTCTATTCATCCAGACGACTTCACAATGGCAACGTTGCCAGATCTTTCCACTCTGGAACCCGTTCTCAAAATGATTGTGTTTTGGGCACCCAAAACGCCGGTGCCGTGTGGACGCCAGGCCTAAACGATAAGCAATTGTATCGGAGTCACCTGAATCCATTGCCGTGTGGACAGGGCCTGAGTCTCTGATTCACGCTCCAGAACAGAAGGTGGCGGTAATGCACTAATAAGCTGGATGCCAACTGCCATCAAGGAAGACTTTTCAGCTATGTACATTTCTCAGAATGCACAGCAGCCAGGAAGAGGAAAATAGCGTAATTGACTGTTGCACTTCCTGGATGCAATGGGAAATGAATGTATAAACCACACAGCTTTGTCTTAGCTGTTTATACACTCACTGGCCACTTTAATAGGAACTTGTTCTTGAGTCTAAGCTTCCTGTTCTTGGCTGGCAAGAATGGAACCCAATGTGGTCTCCTGCTGTTGTATGCTGAGATGCTTTTCTGTTCACCACGGTTGTAAAGAGTGATTATATGAGTCACTTTATCCTTCCTGGCAGCTCGAAACAATCTGGCCATTTTCCTTTGACCGCTCTCATCAACAAGACGTTTGTTTCCACCCACAGAACTGTCACTCATTCAATGTTTTTTGTTTTTCACACCATTCCGTGTAAACTCTAGGGACTGTTGTGTGTGAAAACTCCAGATCAGCAGTTTCTGAAATACTCAAAGCAGTCCATCTGGCTCATACCAACACCCATGCCACAGTGAAAGTCACACTTTGAGATCACAATTTTTCCCATTCTGATGTTTCAAGTGAACATTAACTGAAGCTCTTGATTTGTATCTGCATTATTTGATGCATTGTGCTTATTAGAGAACTGCATAAAACAGCAGGTGGATGGGTGTTCCTAATAAAGTGATCAGTGAGTGTAAATGTATAATTATAGTGTTAATAGTTTCCTGTTACTTTCAGTATGTCGATTCTTCTCATGTGCACAAATCAGCTGAGCCAAGACTTATAGTGAATGCAGTCTTTCCGCCTCAATTGTGCAATATCAAAGAATAAAATGTGAAGAAATTTTCTCATACGTTTCCCAGAATGCATTGCACCCAAGAAGCTAAGAAGCATGGGAGGGGTTTTTTTCCCTCATAAATTTGTGATTTCTTAATCTTGGAATTTCTGACATTTTATTTTCAGAATTTCTGAATTTTATCTCATACGTTTTTTTACGTTAATCTCAGAAATTCTGAGGTTTTTCTCAGAATATTATTTTAACTACAATGACCCTAAGACAGCTTCGTAGTAAAGCCTTCAAAACTGACAAAATGAACATATTTTTCTTTTAATGATCAAATGTATTCACAATGCAGTTAACAATCATATTCCATCCATCCATTATCTGTAACCTTAACCTTCATGTTGAATGCTTGAACAACCAGTTGATTATTTTCCATTTTTAAACTGACTTCTACTGTACTGTTAATCACTCCTGCTATAATAAATATTCCTAATTGCTTGCTTATCTGCATACATCCTTTCAAGTTTTATTTATTTATTTATTTATTTATTTTTAGCTGTTGGACTCCCATTGATCCCTGCCCACTGGTATATTTACTTTGTTCTTTTATCACTCTTACTGCTTCTGCATAAGTGATCCTGTTTTCCAATTAATTTTTCAATGTTATTTTCCTGTTTCATGACATCATCTGCTATAGAGATCTTGCAGTCACGTGACCGGAAAGTACACAACCGCCATCTTGTCGGTCAAAAACACCACTGAATACTGCTGCACTCCTGTACAGAATGGATAAATTTCAACCGACGGACTACACGGCTCATTTTTCTAATGAACAGATAACTAGATATATGTCTAAAATAAACGATCTACAGATTAGTGACCCTTATGGCTTACCAGATGGAGTTTTCACGACTGGATTTTGAACTGCCAGCGGAATACCCAGACGTGTATAATTACCTCATTAACTTTCCCTCGCTGTTCAGTGGTGAAGCACTGCGTGCTTATAAATCTCTGGACAGTTATCTTTACAGAAATTCAGGATTTGTCAGCGACTCAGATGTGGCATCTTGTAAACAAGAATCCTCATTGGATGGGTAAGTCACTTAAGTATTGAGTATAGCACTGACCAGCCGATTATAGAATAGAATAAGGTAATTCCAGCTGTAATTCCAAATCGTCCGTCTTGTTTACATGGATCTGGCGTTGGAGAGGTAGAGGCTTAGCAGTGGAGATTTGAGTGGCTGTTTTCTGAGCTTAGTCAACAGGCCGGCTCTGCAGCCTCGCTTTTGCTTCCGCTCCTGGCGCCGCCTCCTTCGCTTTGCCTCCGATAACAATCCACGGAGACCCCGCTGGTCTCACTATCTTACTATCTTACTGGAAACCAATGTCCAGTAAGTCCATACGGTTGTAGTGGATATTGAAGTCCGGTACAGATGAACAACACGCAAAAATACACACAAAAAGCATAAAAAACGTGCACAGGTAGGGAGAGCTTGTAGCCGCAGCCGTTGTAGTAGAATTGTATATAGTAGGGTTTTCCAGAAGAAAAGGTAGAAGTAGAAGCAGAAGTAGAACCAGAAGTAGAAGCAGAAGGCGGAATATGGCGTTTGACCGACAAGATGGCGTCTGTCACAATCTGGATCGGCTGTGACGTCACATGCAAGTGCTCCATATGCTACATTTTGAGCGCCTTCACAGTCGCAGCAGTTTGGTTGCTCCCCACTTTCCATACAAATGATTGCACCTACTTCTAGCACATCTCCTCTATTCTTTACAGCAGTTGGCTGTGTGTCAAAATCTTTGGCAATAATAGCACCTTCGAGGTTTTGGGACATGTATTCTCATTGGTTAGACAAAAAACAAAACAAAGCAACCTTCTTTGGTCAAATATCATCTTCAAAATCAATAAATATGATTTTATCATATTAAGACTTGACTTCTACTGTACTGTTAATTACTCCTGTAGAAGTAATTAGAAGTAATCCTTTCTTACTCCCTCTTTCATTATTTTCAATCTCTGTACATTCATTTCCCCCATTTAATGTTCCACTTTAGTTCCTCCATTTCTACATTCCAGTGGCGAACCATTACTATTCGAGCTGGGACTTGAGGTCAGCCAAAACTTATCCAGACACCAAAAAAGCAACACGGCAAAGGATTTTGCAAAGGATTAGTGGCAGGCTGCCAGGTCGCTCCGTTGTGTGTAGCTGTCGATGTTGATTTTAAAAGTAACTAAGTAAATTACACAGGGAAATGAATACTTAAGTCCGAGTGAAAAATACTGTCGCGAGTGTGCGTGGAAGAAGAGTCTGAAGACAGAAATCTTAGTTTCTCGGTCGTTAGTCTGTGCTACTTGCTCTCGATAACACTGGCTTGACTGCTTTATTAGCATTCGCTACTGATGAATGCTGCACCAGCTGGAAGGCGACATCACTGCTGCGCTGACTCACGGTTAAACTCATGCTGGCCTTCCAGAGGGCTGAGGGTGATAAATTTTTGGTCCCTCCCACTGTAAATGAAAATCTGATTGGTTAATTCATCTGTCACCCAACATAAACATACACTGCCATGGCCTTCTGTCCTGGCAATGAAGTCCTAACCAATGAGTGAGCCAGCTCTCAACTCTTCTCAGCCTAGAGACAACAACAACAAAAAAATCTCATTAGATAACTCTATTTTAATTATTTCAGGACAGTAACCCTTTCATTTCTGAAGCAAATTTGATAGAAAATGAGGCCAAAATAGAATTAGAAGAGAATAATTACAATGAAATTATGAAAGAATGAAAGAAATTAAATATAACATTTGAAATTCTGATATGTTTGGGCTTTCCCGGAAGGCCTAGAAGTCCCTGACGGTTTGCCTCTGCTTCATTCATTGGCACCCCCATGATCACTCCTTTACATCCACCACATTTTCATGCTCCCACCTTCCCAGTGCTTTCCACTTTCTTTCAGTTTAAGATCTTTCTGAAGTTGTTCTTCATTTTCACATCTCACCAATAGCTTACCATCAAGAACGACTTTTACATATAAAGCCTCACTCACAACCGCTGTAAGTGTTTTGGACACACACGAGTCGCAGGGTTTGGTAGCTCACAGCCGTGCCGCAGGGTCGCGGTGAACCCGGGGGGAAAGTTTGGGAGAGGAGTACAGGCAAAGTACTTGTCAAGTGCAGGTTGCACACCTGACTTCCTCGAGGCGTGGGAAAAATTGCGCCGTTAGCCCGTGGAAAGCGTCTGTTTGACGTGTGTGTTCAGTGAGTGTGGAGTGTGTGAGACTTGCATTTTGCCAGTTTCCTGCACTCCGAGTTCGGGCCGCACTTGTGAAGTGTGTGTGACGCATGTGATTAGCACGTTACAATCACTCATAACTTGCATGTGATGCAAGCCAGGAGTGGGTATAAAACCAGCGTGTCTGCAGCATTCTGCATCTGTCTTTCGGCTGAAGAACATTGGATATTTTGTGGGAAAAATGTAAAAATTTTCAGTTTAAAGTTTAGAAAATGGGACCCAAGAAGAAGCGAGCGAAAGTGAAGTAACCCAGCCTGAAACAGCAGAGGGGGAGGAGGAGGAAGAATCTGATGATGATGGTAGCAGCACCGGCGAGCCCTGCATGGACAGGGAGAAGTTTGCCTTCAAGCCGGCAGAAGGCACAGCACCCTGCCAGAGGTATTTTCACAGGTAAATACACAAGCTTTAAACATTAATTTCAGTATCTATATGCTTACAGTATGTAATTAATATTATATATGCTGATTTTCATGTATGTTTCAGCTAATGACACCCAGAAGTGAGGACACTGCAATCCCTTCATCACTGTCAGGCCATTGTGCCATGCTCAGTGATGAGGGCAAGGACATCCCGACACCCCGTCCCATCACTCAGCAGGAGTAGGAGCAGGACAGTAGCTCGGAGTCAAAGTGTGTTTCAGTGCCCAAACCGTTGGGCTATTTAGTTGGGATTTTTTACAGTGTAATAAAATGTGTTATTCCCTTATACTTATGTTTTATTATTTGACATTTGCATGGTAAATTAACATATACTCAAATAAAAACAGCAAATGAGGTGGTCTTCTTCCTTTCTACAATGCTACTCGCTACATGATTGGTTCCTCCCCAATATATATACCCAGAGTCTTGCCCCTCATGTCGCGTGCAGGTCACGTTCTCTGCGTGCAGGTCTCGTGCGCTGCGTGCAGGTCGCGTGCGCTGTGTGCACACCACACATGGGGTAGAAAGTGAGATGTACTTCTGTCTTGCGGGCCAAATAGGAAGTGTGGAATACTTGTGGAGTACTTCTGAGGTACGTCACTCATACAATGACCGTGCGTCACTCATGCGTCTTACTGTCATCGCAAAAAGCCACGCTGCTGACTTGGTTCAGGCGTACAAAAGGACTACGGGTCCCGTATGTACTGTAGTGTATACGTTCTTGATTTGTTGCAAGACCCGTAGAATTTGCATGTGCAGGACCAAAATTCTCCACGGACAGTCTGCGACCTTCTGGGACACTGAACACACGCAAGTGTCACACAAGTCTCAAGCATGGTTTTGCCAAATTTTTACCGTAGACCGCCCGTAGCAGCACGTACAGCGGGTTGTGAGTGAGCCTTAATATCTCCCCTGTCTTGTTCGCACAAATGGGTTAGTTTTCTTCATGCATCCCTGGCTCTTCTTGTTAAATCTTATTAGTATAAATACATAGGTGACTATAGAAAATTGTGTGTGCTGATTGGTCGAGAAATTTGGACTATTTCGCAATAATCACCTCGAGCAACTTGGCAAAATGGCAGCCAATCGTTTTGTCACTGTAAGTGGGGAAGAATTACAAATGATGAAAGAAAATGCTGTTCCTAAAAGCACTAAAGATGCTTTAGTTTTTGGTTTAAAACTAAGGTAAAGTAGGATTGTGATTAATTTTATCGATTTCAAAACAAAGTATTTTATGTGAATCGGCGTACATAAATGACAAGTCTGCACCATGCCTTTATTACATTTTCATGCTACTTTCAAAGTTTGAATAAATTATTTAAATTTTTTTTGGCATAATCACCTGTGTATTTATACGAAAACAATTATCCACCTCAAGTTCAGTGAATATCGGTGAATAATAACCTCGACTTTTCACCAATATTCACTTCGCCTTCAGCGAATAATTGTTAATTATAGCTATATATTTCTCAAAACTTTCCCTCTGATCTTGCTCCTGCCCATCTTCCTCACTTTCAGATCTCTCATTTCTTAGACTTTTAAGCCTTTTGCCTTGATCTTCATTTGTCCGTGCTCTCAGTCTCCTGTCATTTTCTTCACCATTTTCTTTGTAGCAATTCACTTCTGCCTAACTGTCTATCTCTGATCCATTCATGGTACAGTCATGCTCAGCTGTCGTCAAGCAATTATCCTCAACTCAGTCTGAATTTCCCACATCTTCCCGGCTATGGTTCCTTCGCCCTGCTGACGGCGAAGATGATATTCCCTTTCGACCCCAAGTTGAAAATCTCTTAATGCTTTATTTTTTTGTATGACATGATCGATGAGGATAGACTGCATTTCCTATAACTCTCAGCTCAGTCACAGAATCTGTCATGTGATGATGTTGGGGCGGCATGGTGGTGTAAGTGGTTAGCACAGTCACCTCACAGGAAGAAGGTTCTGGGTTTAAGCACAGTGGCCGATGTAGGCCTTTCTGTGTGGAGTTTGCATGTTCTGCGTGGGTTTCCCCCACAGTTCAAAGACATGCGGTTAGGTTAATATGGGATGGCCTTGGGCTGAGGTGACCTTGAGCGAGGCACCTACAGTGGTAATTGAAAGTTTGTGAACCCTTTAGAATTTTCTATATCTCTGCATAAATATGACCTAAAACATCATCAGATTTTCACACAAGTCCTAAAAGTAGATAAAGAGAACCTACTTAAAAAAAAGGGACAAAAATATTATACTTGGTCATTTATTTATTGAGGAAAATGATTCAATATTACATATCTGTGAGTGGCAAAAGTATGTGAACCTCTAGGATTAACAGTTAATTTGAAGGTGAAATTAGAGTCAGGTGTTTTCAATCAATGGGATGACAATCAGGTGTGAGTGGGCACCCTGTTTTATTTAAAGAACAGGGATCTATCAAAGTCTGATCCTCACAATACATTTGTGGAAGTGTATCATGGCACGAACAAAGGAGATTTCTGAGGACCTCAGAAAAAGCATTGTTGATGCTCATCAGGCTGGAAAAGGTTACAAAACCATCTCTAAAGAGTTTGGACTCCACTAATCCACAGTCAGACAGATTGTGTACAAATGGAGGAAATTCAAGACCATTGTTACCCTCCCCAGGAGTGGTCGACCAACAAAGATCACTCCAAGAGCAAGGCGTGTAATAGTCGGCGAGGTCACAAAGGACCCCAGGGTAATTTCTAAGCAACTGAAGGCCTCTCTCACATTGGCTAATGTTAATGTTCATGAGTCCACCATCAGGAGAACACTGAACAGCAATGGTGTGCATGGCAGGGTTGCAAGGAGAAAGCCACTGTTCTCCCAAAAGAACATTGCTGCTCGTCTGCAGTTTGCTAAAGATCATGTGGACAAGCCAGAAGGCTCTTGGAAAAATGTTTTTTGGATGGATGAGACCAAAATAGAACTTTTTGGTTTAAATGAGAAACGTTATGTTTGGAGAAAGGAAAAGACTGTATTCCAGCATAAGAACCTTATCCCATCTGTGAAACATGGTGGTGGTAGTATCATGGTTTGGGCCTGTTTTGCTGCATCTGGGCCAGGACGGCTTGCCATCATTGATGGAACAATGAATTCTGAATTATACCAGCGAATTCTAAAGGAAAATATCAGGACATCTGTCCATGAACTGAATCTCAAGAGAAGGTGGGTCATGCAGCAAGACAACGACCCTAAGCACACAAGTCGTTCTACCAAAGAATGGTTAAAGAAGAATAAAGTTAATGTTTTGGAATGGCCAAGTCAAAGTCCTGACCTTAATCCAGTCGAAATGTTGTGGAAGGACCTGAAGTGAGCAGTTCATGTGAGGAAACCCACCAACATCTCAGAGTTGAAGCTGTTCTGTACGGAGGAATGGGCTAAAATTCCTCCAAGCCGGTGTGCAGGACTGATCAACAGTTACCAGAAACATTTAGTTGTAGTTATTGCTGCACAAGGGGGTCACACCAGATACTGAAAGTAAAGGTTCACATACTTTTGCCACATGTAATATTGGCTCATTTTCCTCAATAAATAAATGACCAAGTATAATATTTTTGTCTCATTTGTTTAACTGGATTCTCTTTACTTTTAGGACTTGTGTGAAAATCTGATGATGTTTTATGTCATATTTATGTAGAAATATAGAAAATTCTAAAGGGTTCACAAACTTTCAAGCACCACTGTAACTCCCATCTGCTCCCCGGGCGCTGTTAGCATGGCTGCCCACTGCTCTGGGGGTATGTGTGTGTACTCATTGCTCATGTGTGTGTGCATGTGTGTTCACTGCTTCAGATGGGTTAAATACAGAGAGGAATTTCACAAGTGTGTGATGAATAAAGTTCTTCTTTTTCTTCTTCTAACCATGCAATGTGATTCCTTGACAAAAAAAATAAAAAAATATATTATTATTATTCCCCCCCAAGTTTTTTTTTCTCATAAATTTGTGACTTTTTAATCTTGGAATTTCTGTTTTTTTTATCACCCAGATTGTTAGGTTTATATAAGTATTAATTCTTGGCCAAGAATTCAGCAAAATTATTCTGTGTCAAAATTATATTAGTTGAAACGACCTTAGGTCCAGCTGGACATTGTTTGGGAACATTTTGTTTATGAAATGTGTATTTTGAACAGAGAAGTGTCTGAAGGTCTGTTTTGGTGTCAGATCGACTCACACACACCCTGAAATGGTAGAATTAAAGTTCATGTTTATGTTAATCCATTCAGTTGAAACTTAGGTCATAGCTTCATAAAAGCTATGAAATATACTGAAATATATTGAAATATACTATGGTAGTGATTTGGATCCCGTAATTAATGAATGCATTCCGTGATTAATGTTAGTTTTATAGTTTTAGATTAGTTTCATAATGACATTATAATTATAGTTAAGATCTTATGATTCTAAGGGTTTTTAGTTTAAAAGCATTAACCTAATTTAGTTATGAGTTTAATCCTGTTAGTTGTTTAATTGTTCTCTCTCTTTCAAACATATTCTCATTGTTCTTGTGGTTAAGTTGTTCTTATTTTTAATGTTTATTTTCTTATAACATTCTTTGTTTTAGCATTATTAAAGACATAGTTATTTGTTATTTTGCTTATGTTGATGAAATCAAGATGTAATTTACTGACTTAACACACATTTATGTGTTAAGGAGTTATGTTAAATTATTAGATCCTTTCTGTGCAAACGTGTCTTTGACCTTCTCTGAATAGACTCCGTAGACTAGACATTCTGTGTTTAGACATTCCATGCTGATATCTATCTGTACCTTACTGTCATCAGAAATATGTTTTTATATTATGATTGATTCAAGATCATTACACACTTCCACATAGACACACACCCATTACACACACACACACACGAAGACAAAACATAAACACAGAAACACTATAAGACGTTTCCAAAGATGTTTTCATTTTGACGAAGTGACTGTGCGAATAAACTGACATGTGAATCTCTGATTCTGATTGTCTGTTTCTCTCGACCTGATCATTCTCGTCCTCGGCCGAGGGTGGCCCACGAAGGAATCGGGGTCTCTTTCTGGGTGAACCCAACAATTTGGTGTCAGAAGTGCGATACTGCCAACCAGGTGAGTAAATTATTTGAATTTTATAATTTGATTGGTTATTGATTGGTTGACCGCCTGGTTGGTAGTAATTTCAAAAATAGAGACCCGTAAATTCAGGTTGGTAATCCTCGTGTGGAGGCACGGGACGTAAGGAACCTCGTAGACTGAAGATTAGATTAGACACCTTTATTTATTTTAGACTCTTGTTTACGGGACGAGACGGGGCTAGTAGAGCCACGGGATTGGGCTGGTAAACCTCGTAATTTGTTTACGGGACGGTGAGCCTCGTGAAGACACTTCAAGGGGGAGAACTGTCACGAGAAGAGCGCGCTTTTAATCTTTGATTCCTTCGTGCAGCCACCATGGGGGGAAAAATTGTATTATAAAAATTGTATTATATTAATTGTATTATATTAATTGTATTATTGTATTAAGGTACCCGGACCCCGAGAAAAAAAACCACGGGATTGGATGTGGTTTAGCATTCTACACAGATTCTAGACAATTTGGCCGGCTCAGTTTTGATTTATCCTCATCCAGGTATTTGCAATCTCTAGGAGCTGTGTAATGTATCTTTAATTGTTTTAGCATTTATATAAGGCATTACTGGATATGCACAAAATAATGAAACAACAAATCAGTACTCTGGACATGAACAGTTAGAACTGTGTTCCTGGTGTGCATAAATGTGAAACCTTTGGTCAATCAAACCTGTATAACCAACTTCCAAAGTCCTTATTCCCTTTATAAAGTCCTTATAAGATGCAAATTAAAATGATTTACCTAAAATTTGAATGATAATTAACAATGATATATCCCAGGTACTTTTTAATAATAAACTTTAAGAATGAATACAAAGCTTCAATGTTTGACAAAAAACTACAAAGTGTAAATGTTATGTGCTCTTTTATCATTGTGGGAATTGATTATAGCTCTAAATAAATATTGAAGTGTTTTTTTTTTGTTAAAAAGAATCCGTATAACTTTATTTGTACGCCTGTATACTATGTTTATTGAATCAAATCCGTATAAAATACGGACATTCTGTGTATTGTGCATTATGATCTCAACGAAAGCTTTACTGAATCGATTCTTTAGAACAAACTCGCATGCGTGTGAATCAATTTACTTGATTCACTCTTGATTCTTCAGAAACTACGGAAACCTTATTTGTATTCCTGTTTTCAAATTGTAAACAATAATCACACTTTCATGCTGCATGAAATTAAAGTATGAACTTTCCTCAACCCATTACGTGTGCATGAACTCAACAAATGCAGTCCATGCGTCTGTATCGATTCGCTCGATCGAGTCATTTATGTTTCCCGAAGAAGATCCGAATCGTTTATGAATCTCATCACTTCCCTTATCATCAGAGGAAAAATCTGCTTCTTAATCAATTAGTTTCAGCGTTTGGTGAGTAGATCATCTGCATTTTATTTTATATTCATTGTGTGTTGATAGTCCGAAACTTGTAACTGGAAAGTTATCAGGAAAGTCGCGAGTGGTCTGTGAGGTGATCTCTGAACAGGTCCGCGAGCACTCTACAAGACTATTAATGTTTTAATAATTAATAGTGCAGCTATTAATGCAGTTTCATGTCTTAATCTTATAAATGATGAATACGAAGTTTTCAAAATTATGAGAACTCCAGTTCCCATGATGCTTGTGAACTGGGCATGCGCACTGGATGAAAGAAAAAGCAGCTCTTTTGGGCAATTATGCATTCAGACCTTAAATAATGAAATAACTGTACAAGCAAATACAACACAAATTTTTAAAACATTCACTTAAATTAAACAGACATGGTAAAAAACAGAAGAAATATAGTTAAGGCCAAATCAAATATCACTTTCAGATTTGAAGATATTTATCAGGAATCATTTTTAAAATATTGAGTATTATACCACTTCCTGTTTAAAGGTATAATAAAAGGCACCAAATATATTTACCCTACGTGTGAAGGGAAATGCCGAAAAGTTTAATGTTTAACCTAATGTTTAATGATGATCTAAAACATTTTAAAACTGATCGTGTGGTGGTCTAGTGGTTAGGATTCGGCGCTCTCACCGCCGCTGGTGTAGTGGGATTTTTATTAATCATATGTAATTCTAACCTTTAAATATCCTATATACTCCTGTTTCTGACGCGTTTTAGCGAACTTGTCTTGTCTGGGAAGCATGCAACTAGTTCAACAGCGAGCTAACCCGCTTTTTACTTCATTTTTGACATTTTTTGAATAATTGTCGTCATAATATTTAATATAAATAATATTTGAATAATTGTTCCGTAGCAATATGCTCTGTCTCTTTCTCAGTGAACATTGAGATAAGGACTCCCAGACTGTTACAGAGAGCTATAATATAAACAACTCATGCAAGAACAGCAGGCAAGGACACAGAAATCTGCAATGGGCAGAGAAAATCATTATTTTTGGCGCTTTCTCACAATAATAAATTTAATAAGTAATCTCTTTATATTATTAGGTAAATTCCATATACATAAAGTCAAAATGTCCAATACAACCAATTCTCATTCTCATTAATACTGTTAATTGAATTAAAAATGTATTTTCAGTCTCTGTCACATATCGAATCCAACAAAGAGTGCTTATCAGCTATTCAATTTTATTCAAATTACATTCAGTGAAATTGTTTGTCATTTCAATTTGCCCCGTTTTTTTTTTTTTTTTTTATTTATCTCCTTATCTTTCTTTAAACTACTTGCTACTTATGAGGCTAAGCTTAACTATGTTCCTCCTAATTTCGAACTATTGATATGAAATGCTCTGATTAACTGTTTGCTCCATACTTTTGCCTTTAAAAACCACAGAGGATATGGAATGGATAGGTTAATGTATTTAGTTAACCATAATTTCTTTCAGCAAGAAACAGTTAACAAACGTTTACTTGAATAACTTTTTGTTTATAAATCGGAGACTTGGGTTTATACATTAAGTATTCATTGTCCTTGAACCTTTCCGCACTTAAATTGACATGAAACTACACAAAATATGATTTAATAAGCAATACCTCTCTCTCTGGATGTCATCCTACAGTCTCTTCTCGAGCAAGGCGTGGCGAGACACTTTACACAAGATTAATGAATTGATTGTTTCTTCTGTAATATCACAGGTTCCTGCCATTAATGATCTCTGTTCTGTCTTTTTTTTCCACGCACATGAGGAGATAGCGTTTGGACTCAAGGTTTCATTTGACTCTCCTGCTGTTTTTTTTTTTTTCCAGCTGTAATTCATAACGTGCTCTGTGACCTTCTCCCTCCCTCAGGACTCTGTGGTCTGTGTGTTCTGGTGTCTGCTGAGTCACCAGAAATCTGCCAAGACACTGACACTTGCGCCTGCTTCAACATCTGGTGCATAAGGGCTTTAAGGTTTCCAGAACTAAGCTGCAATATTGCATGGACACTTAAGTATTTGAACTTTCTCAAGGCTGTCATTCTAGACACAAAACCTCCTCCACTGCAACATCCTTTGACCTGGACTGATGCTATGGTGGTCGCTTATCACTCCCTCAGAAGCACCCTTTGTTCCGCCCCTGGGTCACCTGCTCACTTCAAGCCCTTCCACCTCTGTGCCTGTGGACACCGGGGCACGGCCTCTGGGGAACGTGAGGGGGGGGAAATGCATCATTGTGCGTTTTTATCCAAAACATTAGACATTGTTGCTCAAGGCTTACCTGTGCATCTGGGGGCTGTCTCCGCATGTGCTTTGATGGTTTGATGGTAAAATTTACAGACCCATTAAATTAATTAATGAGTAATTTAATAGATAATTAAATTAACATATGACTATTTATTCTCTGTTCTACTAACAATCTCGAAATTCGTGTCACATCCTCTTTTGATAATGTAGGTCGCGCTCTCGCACGCCTCCTTAATTCTCGGGATGATACTTGGGATGACTGATATTGTCTGTCTAAAAATCGTACATACTACTAGTATCAGGTCTGATCTCTTCCCTCCAGCCCTCTAGAGATCTTTGTTAATGGTTCTTGTTCTAAACCCTCAGACGGTTCTTGTTTTATAATTTATAATATCACACCTCTGTGGTTATTCTGTGTTCAATCAATATATCAGCCTGATATTCTGCATGAGACATACGCTCTTTCTTTCTCATTTGATTTTTGTCATCTTGATTGTGGACAAATTCTCTAAATGGGTAGAAGTTTTTCCCTGTTTTCGAGAGAACACGAAGGTAGTTACTCGTTTTAATTTTATTTATAAGTGCCTTTCAAAGTACCTAAGAACACTGGACAGTAAAAAAGAAAGACAAACAATAAAAGCAGAACAACAAAACTACAATAAAATAATAAGAAATCAATAATAATAATTATTATTGTTATAGTTATGGGGTTTCAAATGCCATAGACTCAGACAAGGGTACCCGTTTTACCTCAAAAGTCACACAAAACCTTTGTAAGTATCTCTAAACTATACTGGTGTTTTGACACTCCTAAATCCTCTGGTATCGTAGAACGTACTAATCGAACATTGAAAGACAAATTAAGGTCATGCAGGACACAGGTTTGGTTCTGTAATCCATAATTCATTCTGGCTGAAATTCGTGTGACACCAAGAAATTATTCTCCCCTGGAAGAACTCCGGCTCCGAGTACCTCTGATTTGAAAATGCATATGGATGAGTATTCTGCAGCCCTTATAGATAAGTTGCATAAAATTTGTACCAAGGTCAATAATACAACATTATCTCCACCACACACCCCTTTCACGTGGGAGACAGGTGCTGGTGTGATCTTTTTTTAAAGTAATGATTTGGACACTTGGGAAAACAATATAATGGGCCTGCAGACATAGTCGCCATTACTTTTGCTGCTGTTTTAACTGATCTTTTTCCACAGTGGATCCATGCCACTCGATTGAAGAAGGCTCCATAACAAAGTTGTGTTACAATAACAAGTTTGCTGCTATTAACGCTTTTTGTGTCCCTATCTAGTCTCTCTCTGGCCAGTTTTCTCTCTCTCTCTCTCTCTCTCTCTATTTCTGAGCTCTACACAGATTTGACTGAGAATCCTCAAGATGTTGTGAACAAAGAGGGGAAGAGATCTTGCGCCCCATTTGGAACCAATCATCCTCACTACAACCATGACAGTCCTCATCACGGGTTTCGTGACTTCATTGCTCGGGGCAGGGCTACCCGCCCGAGCCTTCATGACTTCATCATTGCTCGGGGCAGGGTTACCCGCCCGAGCCTTCAGGACCACTTCATTGCTCGGAGCAGGGTTACCCGCTCGAGCTGGACTTCGAGACAACATCTTCTGGACTAACTTCGCTAACTGGACCACACGAATGTGTTATGTCTTTCATCTGATGCCGTTTTCTACTATTATTACACATCTCTATGCTCTAAAACTCTGTATTCTTACAGGACTCTGTTCTCACTATAGGTCGATATGCCTTCTAATTTCATTTTCCCCCCCCACTGTTTTAGAACAAATTACTCTGAAGGAAGTAGCGTGTATCTGGGAATTAAGAGGTTTTGAGTTTCTCTAAGCTCCGGATGTATGACTTTATAATTTCAGAGAATATCTGATTTTTTTTCTTAAACATTTCCTTCTTTAATTTCAGAAATTCTGAGGTTTTTCCCCCCATAATATTACCCCATCCCTCAGGTCTGTATTTTTTATTTTATTTTTTTAACCTACATTGGCCCTAATATGCTGTTATACTTTACTACATTGTGTCTTTGGCAGGAAACAAATGAGAAGATATGTTGATATCAATTTATTAATAGCCTTGTCTTCAAATCATAATTAAACTCACAAGCTGGAGCTTCAGAAGCTTGTTACTGACCTTTACCTTTTCAAAATAGTTGAGGACTGGACATTCAGTGGTTGATAATGCATTACCTTTATTGCATTATTAATGCACCAACTGTTTTGTCTAACTGACTGAAGGCTTTTATTATGACCCTGCAGCCTGACATAACGTGTTAGTTCTGTAAAACATAATGATTATTTTGGTTGTGGAAAATAGAAGACCGTCTGATGAGCATGTGATGGCATCATGAGTTTTCTAATCGAGATTTGTTGAGGCAGATCTGGTCTTGTTGTTGCTGATGTTACAGCCAAGCAATCACCCAGGTGATGTCTGGATGCCTGCGGCAATACTCTGTGTGCTAGAGAAATAAATGTGCATCCCCCAGTCAGGGCACAGGTGGAGTGGAGGAGGTGGAGTTCAAATATCTGTCAATTTCCTCCTTCCCTGAATGGGTGATGCATGTATGTCATCAGCAAAAGCATGTGGACAAGAATGCTAAGCATCACAGGCTGAGTTACAGACCTCAAGAATCAATGTCTGAGATGGTCTGAACATCAGGAAGACCTAACCAGCTGTGAAGAAATCATCAGCTAACTGGTGGCTAACCAGTTGTCAAAGAGATTACTGGTGTACGACAATCACAGTTCAAGGCACAAGCTGCTAATTTAACAGCGATGACTCTGCCATGTTCATGACACGGAGACACTCTGAATCTTTATTACGCAGAAGACCAGCAAGGCAACTCTGTTCAAATAATAATGTCTTATCTCCACTGTGTCTCCAGAACATGCTGATTCAGACACGCTTGCTAGTGTTTGGGTCGCAGAACAAAGAGGAAGCTTAATTAAGAGCCGCCTGTATACTTAGCAGCTCATTTCTGAAGTCTAGCCGCTGCTTTGAATATGTTTCAGTAATGACTAGAGCTTCCCTGTGGAAAGGAGTCACAATAGGTCATTATTGACATGCCTGTCACTTTATCTGCACATGTCAGCAAAGGTGAAATTTGAAAGTGATGGATTGATTTTAGATGCGAGACACTGCTTTAACTCAAAGGACAATGTACAAAAACGAGCATCACTATCAATGGACCAAAAAAAAAATTATTTCTTTTCTCGTGCTTGATTACACCTCTTCTCGCCTGAATACCAGAGGCAATCATCCTGTCAGGTGAGGACACTATCAGTATCTTGAGATAAGTGGATGGAAATTTCCTTAGATGTGTATATACCCGTATATATATGTCAAAGTCAAAGTCCCTCCTATGCCAGGACCTGGTCTTCTCAGACAGTCTCCATGTACTAACCAGGCCCTTAAGGCACATTGGGTGGTGCTGATCTCTGTTACTATAGTCCTCAGCCTGTCACCTATTACATAGCTAGGGTTACAGTGGGGGGCTAGTCCCTATTCCCTACTCACATGTCTGTTGCGATGTGCCTCTCCAGATGGCAGTAGGTACCATTTTTATGATGGTCTTTGGTATGACCCAACCGCAAGTAGAACTCATGATTGAGAGGTGGACAAGCTAACCACTGCCCCTTTTCCACCAAAGCAGTTCCAGGTCTGGTTCGGGGCCAGTGCTTAGTTTGGAACCGGGTTTTCTGTTTCCACTGACAAAGAACTGGCTCTGGGGACAGAAAAACCGGTTCCAGGCTAGCACCAACTCTCTGCTGGGCCAGAGGAAAGAACCGCTTACGTCAGCGGGGGGGCGGAGTTGTTAAGACCAACAACAATAACAAGACTGCGAAAGATCGCCATTTTTAAGCGACGAGAAGCAGCAGCTGTACAAACGCGAAGTCATCCATTATTATTGTTGTTGTTGCCGCTGCTGCTTCTTCCGTGTTGTTTTTGCTTTGATATTCGCGCCAAGGTTTATGTAAATGTAGCGCCATAACTGATGTATACAGCGATGTAACTGACATATACAGCGACATAATGACGTATACAGCGACGTAATGACGTGGCTCCGTTTAGCACCGCGAGCTATGGAAAAGCAAACTGGTTCTCAGCTGGCTCGCAAGTTGAACGAGTTGTGAACCAGCACTGGCCCTGAACCAGCCTGGAACTGATTTGGTGGAAAAGGGATACACTAGGCCACCATGTACATATTTAACAGTTACTCCATGAAATCAAGTTGTATGCAAGCTGATAGCCAACGAGGCGCTATCAGCCATGTAGGACGAGATTGAGTGGAATAACTGTTTTATTCTATCCACATTCACGAGATTTTGAGAAACACAGAATTTTTATTTTTTGCAAATTTGATAAATAAAACTTTATACAAAATGTATCCAAAAATGTATACAAAATCATTTCCATTTAGAATATAAACAAAGCGGCGAAATCACAGGAGCAATTTGTGAAAATGCGATAATAATTCTTGAAAAATAAAAAAAAGATACATTCTTACTATCAAATACTTTTATTCCATATTTTGTTGCTTTTTTTTGTATTTTTTGGGGTTTTGTTTTCAAATACAGTTTTTTATTTCATCCTCGGTTGGTTCAGTAATATGCTCTGCCATTTTCTTCTTCTTTAGGTTTTTTTTTTGGCAGTTGGTAAACCAGCTTAAAGGTGCATTAACGCCACTGACTGGGCTGGAGTGTGGAACAGGAGATGGGGGGGGGGACCTATATTCTTTTAGCTATTTCTGTTTCTTTTAAATACTTGATAACAAAGTGATAGATCTGACTTGATGCGCGCCACCATTTTGTTTTTCTCTACTTGCGTTATATAGGAGCTGATAGCCTAGTAGTACCCAATCAGAGCGTGCGATTGCTCATATCCAGTGAATGTGGATAGAATAAATATAAATACACCGATCAGCCATAACATTAAAACCACTGATAAGTGAAGTGAATAACATTAATTATCTCTTTACAATGGCACTTGTTCAGGGGTGGGATATATTAGACAGCAAGAGTCTTGAAGTTGATGTGTTGGAAGCAGGAAAAATGAGCAAGCATAAGGATCTGAGTGACTTTGACAAGAACCAAATTGTGATGGCTAGATGACTGGTTCTGAGCATCTACAAATGGTACATTTTATGTGGTGTTCCCGGTATGCAGTGGTTAGTACCTACCAAAAGTGGTCCAAAGAAGGACAACTGGTGAACTGGCGACAGGGTCATGGGTGTCGAAGGCTCATTGTTTTGCATAGGGCACGAAGGCTCGTCTATAGGGTCCAATCCCACAGAACAGCTACTGTAGCACAAACTACTGAAAAAGTTAAGGCTGATAAAACCTTTCTGTTTTTTAATGTATTCGTATTCAGTTACTTCCTTAATATGTACAATAATATTTTGGTAATAATATATTTTTGGAGCCATCAAGCTTTTTTATTCCTGAACTTTCAACTGACAGAGCACAATTTATTATGAATTATGATACATTACACAAATTATTAATTTATTAAAATAATTAGGGTTGGTTATGGTTAATCATGTATCTTCAGAAGGTTGTTACAGGTAAATGTGTTAAATTACTACCTCTAAGCCACCTATAGCATGTTCATATCATACATGATAGCCATCAAACACAAAGCTCAGCAGCATGCAACCTTTCCTGTGTCTTTCGGCTTGTCATGATAACGCGATAAATACTGATAATGTAAGAGATTTTATTGAAGGTGTTCTCAAAAAAAAAAGGACAACACTGAAGGTATTTGATCTTCTTGTTTTATTGATATCAAGATGCTGAAAGAGCTTTTTTTTTGTACAAAGATTTCCTTTCTTTTCACCCAGTTGCGTTTTTTCAATGGTTGATTAAATTTCATAAATAGATTTAGATTTTTTTTCATCTTATTTTAAAATTATATTCATCCAGGTGCTTGGTCTGCTGACATCATACCATAATCTGGTGCTATTGATGGATACGACTGATTCTATATTTGGAAAAAACTCCTGAAGGAAGTTCTGGACTTCTATTTATCCTATTTGTCCTGTAACCTCATCTACTTTATATATAAGCTGCCTAATAAGCCATCATCATTAGAGGCTGCTCTGTGATCATGCATCCATCGGCAGTCTTCCCTTCACTGCTGTACTTCTCCACACACACATACACAGCTTTATTTACAGGACACTAGAGAGAAAAAGCTTTGAGCACGATTTACTCTGACCTCTTAGACCACAAACATAAAAATGAAAAGAGCAAACAGGTCAAACCAGGCAGAGAGGGTTTTTCAGCCAGAGGATTCACAGGGAATGCACAAAATGCAGGATGCTCAGAGAATACATCATTGAGAGAAGGGGGGAAAAACAAGCACATAGACTGATATTCTCCAAGGAGGTTTTGCATTTCGATAGACAGACTCGCCGATCCAGCATACACCACAGTCGCCACATGCCCCAGTACACAATCCTTCTCGGTCTTCTTTTCCTACAAGTTATGACATGGAAAAATCCCCAAAGCTGTAATTCATGAACGGTCTACTCCACATACGCTCTGTCGGTCTCCGTTTGATCACAAAACAATAAAGATTTCCCGAATCAACATTTCAGCGACTTCAAATCAATATTAGTTTCCCCTGCTGCCAAGTTTCTGAATCGAGCTGAAAAGCTGCCATGATTGAAACTCACATGATTGGATTCCTGCATGCGGATTGGCCAAAGTTCGAACAATGTTCATGAACCTTACACGCTGTGCTGTTTTATCTATCAGTATCCCCCAATCAGCGCATGTAAATAAAATAAGCTTCAGAATAATGATTTGAAGCCACATCATAAATTAAACATCATGAATTTCGACTTTGTATACTACTTGTTTAATTTCCAACCCTTCCATACCATGACATGGTGTGCCGTGAGCCTTTAGTCCCGTTTTTTTTTTTTAAACTCATTTTGACAGGACATACTTAAAACACTGATGCGTGGTTTCTTGCAGATGATTTCAACATCACTCATCTTTCAACCAATCAGCACGCAGCAATGCATCATGTGATTTCCAAAATGGCAGCACCGGTGGAGTAGACTGAAAGTTTTCTTCTTAGGTGAAAAAAATCAACCATTTGGATCAATATTATTGACTTGAATCAAATAACATGTTGGGTCGAGTAACATTTATTGATTCATGATCAAAATAAGGTTGGTGGACTGGCCGTGGAGCTGGCAGTCTACGAAATACATGACTTCTAACATGGGAACCTCCAGCTTTGGGGATTTTTCCATGTCATAGCTTGTAGGAAAAGAAGGCCAAGGAGGATTGTGTATTGGGGCATGTACTGATTGTGGCATATACTAGAGCAGTGGCTACAATTATCGACACCTTAATGATCTTTTGGCCGTTGCAAAAGTAGAAAAAGACTCTCAATACGTAAATTGTGCATGAATAATTACTCAAACTTCCACTGGGGGAAAAAAAAAAGAGTTGATTCCTGATTACTTAGCGTATCAGATCACGTGACACCGTTCCACAATTACTGACACCTTTATCCATAGTTATCGACACTGTTCCACAATTATCAACATCCAGATGATTATTTATTAAAAAATGATCGGTGTGTAGTATTAAGTTAACAAAACATAGTTTTTATTTAAAATTTGTTTTACATAGACTTATATTTAGTACAAAATATCTGTTATATAAATATATCTATGTCGGTGTTTATGTAAATGAGGAAGTAATTCTAATGTGTTAGGACTGGGACTGTTTTGGCCTCTAGAGGCCGCTGTTATTTCCTTTTCTGGTCATGTTTGTTTTGGCCTCTAGAGGTCACCACTGTGTTCTGTGTTTTGTTTTTGTCTTATTGCCTGTTTCCTGCCCCGCCCTGTCCTTAATTAGTTTGTGTATTTAGACCCCTGAGTTCAGTCCTCTTGTCACGGAGTCTTTGTGCTGTTATGTTTAGCTCCAGTTTCCTCTGTACTGTGTTCCTTGCCTTTGTCTTTTTGGTTTTGCACTTTGCTTTTCTTTTTGGACTTTTTGGACCTAGTATTTACTGTTTTTGGATCTTCTGAGCGTTGGTATTTTTGCCTTTTCTTTTCTGTTTTTTTGGCTTTTGTTTGACTTTTGTACTTTGGATATTTCTTATTTTTCCCTTCATCTTCTGAGCATTTTGGATTATTTCTTTTGGACTGTATATATTGTAAATAAACCTTTTGATACTTTTTCTACTTCTGCCTCATGCCTCTGCATTTGCATCATCCCCTTGGTGGCCTAGTGGGGGTTTGCTGGATTATCACACCAGTGAACCAGGTTCGAATCCCAGCAAAACCCTAACATAATGTTTGTAAACAAATGAACTGATAATGTTGAACCTGTCTCAGAAAATCTTTTTATTCCACTTTCGAAGTATTTCTGTAGATCACATTTTGTGAATCATTTGTTGTTGTTTGTATTAATTTCTAGTTTTGTGGTTTACCAAGAAATGTCAACAGGCAATTGACATTGTAACCACATGAAAATCCAGGTCACAGGTCGCATGTCATTCCTCAAACGAAAATATAAAATATCTACTGATATTGTAATGTGTGGTAGATATTTACAACAAACTGAAGAAAAATTCTAAATTGAAGAGAAAAATCTCAATATTTCAGGCATGTGATTTTTTTTATTTTTATATGCTAGGAATTTAATTCTGGTCTAATTCTGTTTATTGCGATATGATTCCAAATACTCTATAAACATTCCTTTCTGTTATCTCATCTCATTATCTCTAGCCGCTTTATCCTTCTACAGGGTCGCAGGCAAGCTGGAGCCTATCCCAGCTGACTACGGGCGAAAGGCGGGGTACACCCTGGACAAGTCGCCAGGTCATCACAGGGCTGACACATAGACACAGACAACCATTCACACTCACATTCACACCTACGGTCAATTTAGAGTCACCAGTTAACCTAACCTGCATGTCTTTGGACTGTGGGGGAAACCGGAGCACCCAGAGGAAACCCACGCGGACACGGGGAGAACATGCAAACTCCACACAGAAAGGCCCTCACCGGCCATGGGGCTCGAACCCGGACCTTCTTGCTGTGAGGCGACAGCACTAAACACTACACCACCGTGCCGCCCCCCTTTCTGTTATGAATCAGAAAAAAAATATTATAAATCACAGAATTTTTATTGTTTTAAAGGAGAACTGAAGTCATTTTTAAACTTGCTTTATTTCTTAATTACCATGTTATTCAATTATGTTTTCGGTTTTAGTAACCTTATATTGTGACTCGTATTGGCAACTAATTGCAAATAAATATTATATTTATTTGCCTATTTGGTTTTTAGCCATGTTGAATTTAGTTTGTTTGGTTCACGGCAGGGTGGCACGGTGGTGTAGTGGTTAGCGCTGTCGCCTCACAGCAAGAAGGTCCAGGTTCGAGCCCCGTGGCTGTCGAGGGCCTTTCTGTGCGGAGTTTGCATGTTCTCCCTGTGTCCACGTGGGTTTCCTCCGGGTGCTCCGGTTTCCCCCACAGTCCGAAGACATGCAGGTTAGGTTAACTGGTGACTCTAAATTGACTGTCGGTGTGAATGTGAGTGTGAATGGTTGTCTGTGTCTATGTGTCAGCCCTGTGATGACCTGGCGACTTGTCCAGGGTGTACCCAGCCTTTCGCCCATAGTCAGCTGGGATAGGCTCCAGCTTGCCTGCAACCCTGTAGAACAGGATAAAGCGGCTAGAGATAATGAGATGAGATGAGATGGTTCACGGCAGGTGTCACTTATCTGCGCCATCTTCATGAGACTTGTGCGAGACTTCAAAAGGTGAAGTGTCAGCCAGGTGTTAGTACTGCCATTTTGAAAACTGTTTTTCAAATGAAATATTGCACAAAACAAGTTTAAATGACAAATTCTGCCTACTTTTTTCAAACTTTCCTGATTGCTATCAAAACAAACAAAACTTCCGGCTTGATTACGTCAGCATTCGAAAGGGGGCGCACGTGTCTTTTGACAACGTTGCCAGATGTCGGTCACTTTGATTTCCACTGTATATTTTACTTCCGTCCTATGATGTCTCAACGAATCCCGTTTACGGTTATTGCTTTGACATATGGACTGATATATTACATAGCGTATTTCAAACACTCATAACTTGCCATAGCAGTGACAAAATAGCTATCAAAAATGCATTCCTATATTTAATAAAATGAGAAATAGAATTTTGATAATAAAAAATTTGCCTTCAGTTCTCCTTTAAAGTACTTCATCTACTTCAACAATGTTTCACAAAGATTGATCCATAACAGTTGTAAATGTCATTTAATTCCACAGGGTGTCGATAATGGTGGACACCGGTGAAAGTGATCACTATTAACGACATGTCATGTGACTTCTCAAATACGTGTTTAGATGCAAAATGGCAACTGTCAAATGAAAGAGTAAGAAACAAAGTAGGTTTCGACAAGGCTATCATGAAATATTGGCGAATTTGATAAGTAAAAACATGTCCATGATCATTCCACCATGCTTATCTACGATGCTAATGTCCGGGTTTTTCTCAAATTGCTGATCGTGCTGAAAAATATTCCATCTCAGGTAACGAGCTGTGTAATCAGACAACAAGATCAAAGGGCGAGGGGGGGGTCTTCCGGTTGATTAATTAACCAATAATAACTGTTGTATGGTAACTGAAACTCAACTTTGTACAATTGTTTTTTATTGGTAAATCTGAAAAGGTGTCAATAATTATAGACTGTCAATAATTGTAGCCACCGCTCTAGCACAGTAGACCTGATTGAATGACTACATTCAGGACAAGTTAAAAAAAAAAAGTTTGATCTCTGGAGAACAACTGCATATCAATAAAAAAGAGGGATATGCGGATGATGCTCTTTGCTGTAGTGTGACAGTGAGCGATTTTCTGACAAATGGAAACCACATCAGGGAATAAAGCCGGTCTACAGACTCTGGACTGACTTTATTTATTAGAATATCCAACTTTTTTGACAGCTCAATACCACATTCTTATTTTTTGATTCAAGTCCAACACCATTATTAAGTCTACAGAATTTAACCTGCATGTTCTGTTCAGGCCAAAATGACCCATTTGAAACCTTTTATCTAATTTCAGAATATTACAGAAAAATGTCATTGTCATTTCCGTGTACTCGGCTCGAGCTGTCTAAGGAGCATTCAGATTCATTTTAGAGATGGAAGGTCACTCTGCTGAGCGTCCTCAAGCATCTGGAGGGCTTTTTGTGTGTTTGTTTATTTATTTATTTATTTATTTATTTATTTATATAATTAGGGGGTTTTCACTGAGCTCTTTAAAGAAAGTGCAGATTAAACTAGATTTGCATTTCCTGAAGGAAATCTAAGTGCTTGCAAAGCAAAAAAATACAAATTTTGTTACAGTGGTGCTTGAAAGTTTGTGAACCCTTTAGAATTTTCTATATCTCTGCATAAATATGACCTAAAACATTATCAGATTTTCACACAAGCCCTAAAAGTAGATAAAGAGAACCCAGTTAAAGAAATGAGACAAAAATATTATACTTGGTCATTTATTTATTGAGGAAAATGACCCAATATTACATATCTGTGAGTGGCAAAAGTTTGTGAACCTCTAGGATTAGCAGTTAATTTGAAGGTGAAATTAGAGTCAGGTGTTTTCAATCAATGGGATGACAATCAGGTGTGAGTGGGCACCCTGTTTTATTTAAAGAACAGGGATCTATCAAAGTCTGATCCTCACAACACATGTTTGTGGAAGTGTTATCATGGCACGAACAAAGGAGATTTCTGAGGACCTCAGAAAAAGCATTGTTGATGCTCATCAGGCTGGAAAAGGTTACAAAACCATATCTAAAGAGTTTGGACTCCACCAATCCACAGTCAGACAGACTGTGTACAAATGGAGGAAATTCAAGACCATTGTTACCCTCCCCAGGAGTGGTCGACCAACAAAGATCACTCCAAGAGCAAGGCGTGTAATAGTCGACGAGGTCACAAAGGACCCCAGGGTAATGTCTAAGCACCTGAAGGCCTCTCTCATATTGGCTAATGTTAATGTTCATGAGTCCACCATCAGGAGAACACTGAATAACAATGGTGTGCATGGCAGGGTTGCAAGGAGAAAGCCACTGCTCTCCAAAAAGAACATTGCTGCTCGTCTGCAGTTTGCTAAAGATCACGTGGACAAGCCAGAAGGCTATTGAGGTATTTCACCTGATGTCACAGGGTCACGTGACGCCCCGGTGTCCGCCATTTTGGACGGCAAGCTAGCTAATGTCAACAACAGTAGCTGGTATGTTACTGTAGCAATGTTTACGTTCAGTCATTTGGATGACTGTTAAAACCTTTCAGTCTCAAGTTTTTCCTTTACTGGATTTACTAGTTTACTGAACTAGCGCGCGCCGGCCGGCCGGCCGGCTAGCGTGTGCTAGCTCCCGGCCGGCAGGCTGGCTAGCGCGCGCTAGCTCCCGGCTTGCCCGAGCGCGCTAGCTCAGTAAACTAGTAAATCCAGTAAAGGAAAAACTTGAGACTGAAAGGTTTTAACAGTCATCCAAATGACTGAACGTAAACATTGCTACAGTAACATACCAGCTATGATGTTGTTGACATTAGCTAGTGCTAACAGCTAGTTGCTAATACACTGCTACAACTACACCGACCCTAATAATACAGTTCTTAGTCATTGCCTGGTAACAGCAAATTTATAACGGGCCATGTCTCAACAGACTAAGAAGTTCTTTCAATGACATTTAATAACATTTTGTTTATCCTGAGGACCGAAAGTAAATGAAAATGTGAACAAACCTTAGCTGTAATAAGATGGCGACCACCGGCTCCAGGGACGACCTGCTGATGTAGGCATGTTACCCAGCCTGACACAAAATATTTGTAGGTATCCAAACTCGTATACGCTTTCAGATCAATACCTGTGTATGGCGATGGGTTTTTAACGACATAGGTATACAGATCATGTGGGCTGAAGTCAGGTAAAGACGAGGGCTTCGTGTACTTCCGTATGTCAGTTAACAATCCTGGTGGAAGCAGGTAAACATCGTTCTCTAAGCCTGCTAACCTCAATTTTTGCAAATACCTCTCCCTCTGCTCGCCCTGTAAATGCCCTACGTCGCTGGATAGTGAAGGTGTTTTCTGCATCTCGCTCCTTTTTCTTTTATGTTTTTCGTTTGTCGCCTTCCTCCCATTCAAACTGATTCGAGCCGTGCCGTCCAAAATGGCAGCATCACATGACTTGGTCACGTGAGTGAAATACCTCAATAGAGTGCTTCGAGGTCAGCGCGCACCCGGCGGCGGCCATATTGGAAGTCAAAGCGCACTGTGTCAGTGCATTGTTGTTGTCCAGCGAAGCAAAAAGGGGTGACAATGCCGAATACGTGTGTCATTGTTGGCTGTAGTAGCCGGGGGGAAAAGGGTGGCAAAAGCTTCTACAGACTCCCTAAAGTCGTGACTAACCAGGGAATTGCAGCACAGGAGAAAAGCAAGCGGAGGAGACGACAGTGGCTGGCTGCCATTAACCGATCAAATTTAGGACAACTTGACTGTATCCGGATTTGTTCTGATCACTTTGTGACAGGTAGCTTAATATTGTCTTGAATTTCATAGTTACTAAAATAGTTATTTTAATTTCATAGTTACCGGTAGCATCCAGTATGCCGGCTGTTGTGTGACCGTCGTTCTTTCCCTCAGTCTCGTGACCGCTTCAACATAAAACAACAGGGAAGCAACATGGGAGCAACATTCCCCAAGTCCAGCAATGCAGTTGCAATGTGCACACAAAAAATAGCATGTCTCTTGTCAACTATTATCCAGGGGTGTAGACTAGGCTGGGATAGACTCTGCGAGTGTAACACTTTCCCTCTGATCACTTTTGTCTCTCCGTCTTCAGCAGTAAACACCGACACATCGCAGACCCAACCGGACACAAATCATGCTCTTGTATGCTTCCATGCTCTTGTAGTTCTGGAAATCCTTTAGTTCACAAAATGGACTTGGGTGAAACACTAGATAGTTCACAAGATCTATGTATGTTAAATGCGGCAACAAGCTGGGGTCAGCTTTCCATTCCTTCTCACTAACAGTGTATGGATCTACATTCCCAATGAAACGTACCTTCTCAGCATAATGCTCCCGTACCTACTTATCCAAACTTTCACAGTAGTGCTCCATCACTTCAGATGTCTAAATTCTTTAAAAAAAATCCAAGCTTTTAAGCCCTCTAACGCGGAAACGAATCGGTGAATGTGTACTCTATGATGTGTACTCTATGAGCACTCTGGAGCAAGTGACTTCCAAGATGGCCGCGCACGCGCAGTGTTACTATTTTTAGCATCATCTCAGAGCCCTCGAGAGGAAAAATGTTTTATGGATGGATGAGACCAAAATAGAACTTTTTGGTTTAAATGAGAAGCGTTATGTTTGGAGAATGGAAAAGACTGTATTCCAGCATAAGAACCTTATCCCATCTGTGAAACACGGTGGTGGTAGTATCATGGTTTGGGCCTGTTTTGCTGCATCTTGGCCAGGACGGCTTGATGGATCAATGAATTCTGAATTATACCAGTGAATTCTAAAGGAAAATGTCAGGACATCTGTCCATGAACTGAATCTCAAGAGAAGGTGGGTCATGCAGCAAGACAACGACCCTAAGCACACAAGTCATTCTACTAAAGAATGGTTAAAGAATAAAGTTAATGCTTTGGAATGGCCAAGTCAAAATCCTGACCTTAATCCAATTGAAATGTTGTGGAAGGACCTGAAGCAAGCAATCATGTGAGGAAACCCACCAACATCCCAGAGTTGAAGCTGTTCTGTACAGAGGAATGGGCTAAAATTCCTCCAAGCCGGTGTGCAGGACTGATCAACAGTTACCGGAAACGTTTAGTTGCAGTTATTGCTGCACAAGGGGGTCACACCAGAAACTGAAAGCAAAGGTTCACATACTTTTGCCACTCACAGACATGTAATATTGGATCATTTTCCTCAATGAATAAATGACCAAGTATAATATTTTTGTCTCATTTGTTTAAAGGAAAAGGCAACTTTTGTACAAAACCAGGTGTGTAATAGGAGAAAAACATATACGTAATCAATTCCGTTAATTATTTCCATTATATATCGAACATGAAAAAATATTTTTAACTTTGAAATCATGAATTGACACAGAGGAGTCGAAGTTGGAGGAGTCAGCCATTTTGAGATTGTGGGCAATGCGCCTCCCTCTGATCTGTGACGTCACTGGGCCCATGAAAACAGTGTTTACAAGCAGATCACTGTGATTAGGAGTCCCGGCGGGTGGCTTGTATTCGATTCGTTTATATCCCGACCTTGTCAGCTGTCAGATTTATGTTCATGGACCCGGTAAGCTGGTAAATAATATTTATTTATTTATTTACCAAATTCTAACAGAAAACGAGAGCGCCCGAAAGGGAAAACCGAGCCGAGCCGCTTCACGCATGCGCAGTAGGCTTGGTAGGACAAATCCAAATAGGAGTCATTCAGGATTCAGCCATGTTTTTGCTCCGTGTTTTTACTCAACCAAAGTTATACAGTATTATGAGCTTTAAGTTGCATAAATAAAACCACTTGGTGAATCTTTGAAGAAGCGATTGTACTGGTTTTTTACCTTATTACCATGAAGCACTGAAGAGTTCTTTTCAGTGGTGGGCCGTATGACGTCACGCAGTAGATCAATATGGCGGAACGCATCTTCGCTGAGCTCAGCGCAAGCCCATATTATTAAAAGTTAAAAGATACTGTTATGCGGTCTGTTCTTTCTCTATAAATTCCATGATTGATTACTTTATATATTTATCTATCTATTTGTGGTGATTTTGTACAAAAGTTGCCTTTTCCTTTAACTGGGTTCTCTTTATCTACTTTTAGAACTTGTGTGAAAATCTGATGATCTTTTAGGTAATATTTTATGCAGAAATATAGAAAATTCTAAAGGGTTCACAAACTTTCAAGCACCACTGTATAGATTTATTTGATGACTTCTACATTATCAAGTCAGGACAAAAATACTTCCAAACATTAATATTTCAGCACAATTGAACTGTTACAGAAAACTTTTGTATCTTATTAAAGAAAGCATCATATTACATAAGACATTTTTCAGACAAAAAAAAAAGTCTATTGGGTTTTGCAACTGTCAGGGTTGGGCAAAGTATTCGACCAGGGATGGTTGGAAACGGATGTATGTGCAGAAGGTGTTGTTTTTTAATAAAAATGAAACAGGCAAACAATCCAGAACGGCAGGCAAAATCGTAAATGGTACAACAGGCAATAGGCCGAGCGAGGCACAAACAGACTATCATGCCCTTGTGTCCGAAATCACTCGCTACTCACTATATCGTCGACTATATTGTGAGTTCGCCATTTTGTAGTGCTGTCCGAAAGTATAGTGAGAATTATTACCCCCTATATCGTGGACTCATAGTATCCCACAATGCACCATGAAAAGTAGCGTACAACCGATGGTCACTCACCAAGCAATATATACCATCATGCATTCTGGTCACGCTGAAGGAAAAAAAAGTGTGTTGGGGTGAATGGACAGAGGAAGAAACACATTATAAACAGACTTTCAAGTGCAATTAAAAATAGTAAGAGAATAGAAAAAAAGCTAAAATAAAATAAGACAGATAAAATACAAGAATAAAAGTTAGAGTGCAGAGTGAGGAATTATTCAAAAGCCTCAAATTTGATTTAATAAAAGGCAGTGGCAAAGAAGAAAATATTCAGCCTTGATTTAAAAGGACTGAAAGATGCAGCCGACACAAAGTCCTTTGTGTTTATTCATGTGGGAAATATGCTCAGTATAATATGTATTTATCACAAAAATACAAGCATGTATTTATTATATTGAAAACCCACCAGCCCACTGATCTGGAATGTTTTAATTCTGTGACAGTAATGACGTAGATAACGGCGTGGCGCAGTAGTGTCCGAAAGTGGTTTTTTTTTTTACCATCTCATTCATCTCATTATCTCTAGCCGCTTTATCCTGTTCTACAGGGTCGCAGGCAAGCTGGAGCCTATCCCAGCTGACTACGGGCGAAAAGCGGGGTACACCCTGGACAAGTCGCCAGGTCATCACAGGGCTGACACATAGACACAGACAACCATTCACACTCACATTCACACCTACGGTCAATTTAGAGTCACCAGTTAACCTAACCTGCATGTCTTTGGACTGTGGGAGAAATCGGAGCACCCAGAGGAAACCCATGTGGACACGGGGAGAACATGCAAACTCTGCACAGAAAGGCCCTCGCCGGCCACAGGGCTCGAACCCGGACCTTCTTGCTTGAGGCGACAGCGCTAACCACTACACCACCGTGCCGCCCTTTATTTTACCAATGAGTTCAATATATAGTCCTCTACATAGAATTCTCTAGATGGTGATTAGGGAGTAGTGAATGAGTGAGTGATTTTGGACACTGCCATAGACTAAGCAGGACCAGAACGAGAAATCAGGGATCAGGAAAACAGGAGAACAATAAAAAACAAGGTTCGGGAATGTGTCAACAATGCAATACTTCAAAAAGTGAATGTGCTTTCACAGTCCTTATATAGGCGCGCTGATTGTGCCTTAATTCCGTGCAGGTATGAGTCATTAACGGTGCATGTGCAAGAGTCCCTTTGGAGTGTGCACTGTCCGGAGGGTGCCCGAGAGTCTGTCTGTTGCACGCTCCAAGGTGCGCAGGTGTGACCGCTACAAAATTAAGAAGCAAGTGTGACAGTCAAAGTGTCCAGAAGAACTGTGGCTAGTTCTGCAAGATGCTCAGTAAAACCTACAGCTCATTTCCTTATAAAGCTGCACTCATTGTATCCCATTTATTACTGGTTACTGCTCTTTATAATATTTTTTAATGTAGAAATGCTTTAATTCATTGTTTTTGAAGGCATCTTTGCTCTATTTCTTTACACGTGCCTAAGACATTTGCACACTTCTCACTATACATTGCTGTGAAATCAAAATAAATGGTTGACATCAGTAATTCTTCCATTGCTAAAGTAAGCAGAACCTGAGGATTAAGACATGAAATGGAGAGTGTTTAACCAGTGGTGATATTGTCTGCTACTTAATGTTAGTATTGCATCAGGTACAAATTTCTGTGTAATTATATGGTTTGATTGGCTCTGATAAGCATTTTTATTCAGCTCTGACTGGCTTTTTCATTCTCAATAAAAGGCAAGGAAGCAGGAGGTGATGAAGACTGATGGTGAGGGGCTTGTCTAAGTCAAACACACTGCCTCAGGGCTGGTGAAAAATTAAACGATGAGCAGAGCCCTGAATCTGGGAAGCCGCGGCGCTGCAACTCTTATTCTTTTAGTGTAGTTAATACTGTAGGGGAGAGCAGAGAGACTTGCGATGGGGGAGACTTGGGATATTTTATATTCACAGAAATTAATTTCAACCAATCAGGTTTTAGATTGCATCAGAAGTTAGATGTTGCCCCTGAGAGTAACCTACTTTCTTTGTTGCCATGAAGCTTGATACTGCAGTAAGGTTTGTGCAGTTCAAAATTTTATCAACCAAAACTTATATTTTCTACTTCACCTCCACCGTCATTCTATGGTGTGATGTACGCGGGTGAATTGGGGATTTGTTAGGAATTAAAGTAGGTAGCCTAGAGTTATCGTATATAGCAGAGGTGGGCAAACTACGGCTCGCGGGCCACATCCGGCCCGTTGGCATTTTTAATCCGGCCCACGGAAGACAATCATATAAACACAATTGAGCAGATCTATAAACTATAAGCGTCAGTGTTATCATGTAGACAGGTGTTCTAGAGATCCGTATTTCCAGTCAGTCGTATTCACGCAAGATTACATTTGCAGAGTGGTGCAGTGTGTGCCATGGAAGTCATTCTGGCGCCCGTGCCACTGATGATCTCGAGAACACAGGATAAAACTTTACAATGAGTGGTCCTAAAAAAAGAAAAGTGGACAGTGAGTGCAGGGTGTTCAATAAAGAATGGACAACTAAGTATTTTTTTGCTGAAGTCCGATCAAAGGCTGTATGCCTTATTTGCAAAGAAACCGTTGCAGTTTTAAAGGAATATAACATCAAACGGCACTTTTCGTCCAAGCATGCTAATTATGCTAACAACCAGTCAGCGCAAGAACGGACGAATACAGCTCAGCGGTTGCTGAGTGAATGTGAGTATTAACACTTTCTCTTTTTAAAACTATGTTGGAGCTGTAATAAGATGGTAGTCACATGTTTACAGACATAATAATATAAAAAGTATAACTCTTAGTAATTTTGGTTATCGCGGGTGGCTGCTGTAGTGCTGGTGTTTGTTTTTAAGTACCGTGTGCTTTTGGGTGTCTGCTCCGCCCCTCATTTATGTCCCTGTCTGCTATTATAGGTGTATTATGAGCAGCTGACCTTGCTTCTGCTTATATCTGTTCCTGGACTTTTGCCTGTGGAGGTTATTCTGATCTATGAGTGGCCTTTTGGAATATGAAAACCTGTTTGGAACCTGTGTTTTGATTTTTTGAGGACTGGAAATATTTCAGTGAGTGACTTTGAACCTGAAAACCAGTTTGGAGTTTTTTGCTTTCTTGAGCCGTTTTGTTTGATTTTGTGGGCTGGATGGATCCAGTGCCAAACCACTGAACTGCAAACATGTTGGCATGGTGTGGTACCCAAACTGTTGAACTGCAAACATTTTGGAATGGTGTGGTACCTCTCCTACTAATGGTGGTTGGTTGTACTGGCAGGCTGGAAGTGGATGGTTAAAAAAAACACTCAGGTGTAAATCTACGAGTTCAGTGAAATGTACAAAAATTATATGTACTGATATGTAATTTAGTTCAATTTAATGATATGCAATTTAGTTCTCATCTCATCTCATTATCTGTAGCCGCTTTATCCTTCTACAGGGTCGCAGGCAAGCTGGAGCCTATCCCAGCTGACTACGGGCGAAAGGCGGGGTACACCCTGGACAAGTCGCCAGGTCATCACAGGGCTGACACATAGACACAGACAACCATTCACACTCACATTCACACCTACGGTCAATTTAGAGTCACCAGTTAACCTAACCTGCATGTCTTTGGACTGTGGGGGAAACCGGAGCACCCGGAGGAAACCCACGCGGACACGGGGAGAACATGCAAACTCCGCACAGAAAGGCCCTCGCCGGCCCCGGGGCTCGAACCCAGGACCTTCTTGCTGTGCGGCGACAGCGCTAACCACTACACCACCGTGCCGCCTGCAATTTAGTTGTATGTATAAAATGATACAAATACAGTACACTGGCATCCTACTCATCCTGGCAGCTCAAAGATGTAATTTAAGAATTAAGTGTGCTACTTTTCTTACTGTCATGTGTGTGTGTGTGTGTGTGTGTGTGTGTATTACTTTTCTGGATAGATCCAGTGCCAATCTATTGAACTGCAAGCATTTTTCTGCTCTGCCTTTGTTGACTGAGAACTAAAATAAATGTCAATCTGATCTGCATTTGGGTCTCTGTCAGTGAAGGCCTTACAATAACACTAAAGCTTTTCCGGTTTATATTCGATATGTATGAATTTGGTGTTGGCCCGGCCCGCCTGGCAAATTTCAAAAGTCAATGTGGCCCCTGAGCCAAAAAGTTTGCCCACCCCTGGTATATAGTATTATTTATTAAACTTAAGTTCTGGGGAAAAAAACATTTAAAGATAGACTGCCTTTCAGATTTTTCAAGTGTAGGTCATAAAAAGAATTTTCCCTGACACCCAATTATTTTTGTTTAGTTGACCAAAAGCTACTGAATTCGAATCACAGACTTCCAATTTTATTAGTTTTTTAAAAATAGAACAATTAACAAATTTAGGGCGGCGTGGCCTGAAATTCTCTGTTATTTTTTCCTGCTTCACCATGACCCAATTCAAGATACTATGTCATGCATCACAGTGGGCTTTCCCCGTTCGCACAAGGCATTGTGGGATACAAATTTGAAACAGGAGAGAAAAATGGAGGACGTGAGTGTGCGAATGAAATGTGAAAGACCGACTACAGTAACGGAAAGCGAGAAGAAAAGACGTTATGTTATATATGAAGGAAATTAAACGCAGGATCAAACTAATAAATATCGGCGGTCAGCGAGCACTTCGGTGTGATCAGCTGTTCGTTTAGCGACAGAATGATGTAACTGTCAGGGCACGGTTAAAGGTAAACCTGTAGATGGCAGTAATGCAACACTGTGGATGCCAGCTGCCGTAAAACCCAAAAGAAGAAGGTAAACCTGCGCATGCGCACAAGGACTTCCTCTGTCTGCTTGACTGCGTGAAGTGAGCGATTTCATGCATATTATTTGCTAGGGAAATAAGCCCCTCAAATTATATAACTTCCCATCCACAGAATGGCCTGTTTTTGTTATTTTGAGATAGTACAGAAATAAGCATGCATCACAGTGACCAAATTTAAGAAGGAACTAAATTTCACTGATTTTATGACATCGAAAGGCCATCTAGCTTTAAGGATTTTTTTTTTTTTCAAAATGGCCAGATGGGAGAGTTGGGACAGTTCATCATGTTACAAGTTTGTTCTTGTGGTTTAGAAATATAAAATTGTTTAAACATTTTTGTTAACAATGTGGGCGTGTCCCTGCATGAGGATTAAAATTTTTTTCATTCCTTCTTGAGAATGAAACTGCTTTGTCTCATCAGGTTTGGGGTAAACTGACATTTTTCTATCACTGCACAGCATTGTGTGTTCATACAGTTCATATGGTACAAGTTTTGATAATAAATAAAAATTAAACATGTAGGCCTATGAATTTTATTTTTGTTCCATGTCTCCCCACTGTGTCCCGAGTCTCCGAACATAATGTCTCATGTCTCCGTGCAAAACATAATGACAGAAAAAATGAAACCTGAAGGCCAGTGTATGTGACAAGCTGAGAAACTAATGTTGTGGTAAGAGGGTGTAGTAAATCCTCTCTAATGCAGTATGAATGTGATGCTACCTGCAAAGAATTTCACACAATCTACAGAAGCCATAAACTTGTCCCAAGTGTTCCAGCTCTCTTTACCACAACATTGCTAAATTCTCAAACCAGATTGGTCAGATGTTTATTCATTTTCTACAGCAGCAGATATGAAAGGAGTTCGAACTGCAAGACAAATCACCGGTTTATATTAATACTCTCATTCTTATATATTATCGTTTCAACAGCAAAAACTAATTTACAGCAAGGCCATTTTACATGGTGGACAGGACCAGGCTTGTAGTACTCGAGTCCAGGACTCGGACTCGAGTCCAATTCGTGCCCTAATTTTAAAGACTCGTGACTTGACTTGGACTTGAGCACTGATGACTCGGACTTGGACTCAGACTTGTGCATTAACTGCATTCGGACTCGTAAATTGGAGACAAGAACTTGTTTTTTTTTCTTTTTTTTTGCAACATGCCATAATAATTTGGCATAAGATATTTATATCTACATTAATTTTTATATATTTTAATTTTCTGGGTGTGCACATCTCTGAAGACCTGTCCTGGAGCAACAACACCGCATCACTGGCCAAAAAAGCCCAACAGCGTCTGTACTTCCTCCGCAAACTGAGGAGAGCAAGAGCCCCGGCCCCCATCATGCACACTTTCTACAGAGGCACCATCGAGAACATTCTGACCAGCTGCATCACCATGTGGTACAGCGCCTGCACCGTGTCCTGCTGCAAGTCTCTGCAGCGCATCGTGAGAGCAGCTGAGAGGATCATTGGTGTCTCTCTCCCTTCTGTAATGGATATTTACAACTCCCGCCTCACCCGCAAAGCCATCAGGATTGCAGGTGACCCCACCCACTCATCTCACAGCCTCTTCAGCCTGCTGCCGTCAGGGAGGAGACTGCGGAGTCTCCAGGCCAAAACCAGCAGGCTCAAGAACAGTTTCTTTCACCAGGCAGTCAGGAGGCTCAACTCCCTCCTTGTTCTGCCCCTCCTCCCCCCTCTGCCCCCTGCCACAGATTCTGCTCGCACACCCCCCTGTCCTCCCCTTCAGCATCTGACATGTCATTCTCACAGTTCCCCCCCCAATCTCACACACACACACACACACACACACACACACACACACACACACACACCCTGTCCACACTAGGGATTTTGTACCGATACGATACTACCTTCGTACCGCAACACCTGTCCACACTAGCAACTATACCGGTACTGTAGCGGTATAACTGTATCGGTACGAAACCCACAAATGTATGGGTTTCGTACCGGTACAGTATCGGTACTATAGCACTTCGCTGTAGTGTGGACAGATGAAGCGGTTCTGTATCGATACAAATATAATGCGCAATGAACCATTCCTACTTCTTCCGAGTTATTCATACAATACAATACGCACGTGCTTTCCAGCTGTAAATAAAACGTCAAAATGGCTCAAAACGACCGTGGAGCTACATGGAGCAAAGACGAAGTTATGTGTTTGTTGGAACTTTGGGGAGACGAGTGATGCCAGGAACAGTTGGAACAGGAGATTCGTTTTCTTTGTTTCTTTCTCAACTGCCTCGCGCGTTTTATACGATTCGACTGAATAAATGACCACCAGAAATACAGACTGTACATTGACAACAAAAAGCACACACACGTTGTTTCATCCGCCATATTCTCGGAAGGAAGTTACTCGGTAACCACGGAAACATTTCGCGCACACGCATTTCAACTACCGTGAAAGAAAACCGCAAACATTTCTCGCTAGTGTGGACAGATGCACTAAACTGTACCGGTATACTTTGTATCGATACAGTTATACCACTATCGTACCGGTATATATGTGAACACAGCTTATACATACAGCTCATCGTTCATTAACACACAGAACTCAGGGACCTCACATCTCACTTTACCTCGCTCATTTGCACTAGTCCGCACTACCTCATCTTAACAGCTGCTAGTTTGTTTATACTGCTTATTTCATGTTTACCTGCTATACCTCAAGTGCCCTTGACTGTTTGTTTATTTGAACCAATTTATGTGTGCGTGTGTGTGTGTACATGTATGTATATATGAGTGTTTAGTTTACGTCTAGTTCTTATCTAGAGTGTTTATACTGTTTATATTGTCTGTTTGAGTGTTTAGTCTTTGTCTAGTTCTTATCTAGTGTTTAGTCTATGTCTAGTTCTTCTTATCTAGTGTTTATACTGTTTATTTATACTGTTATATTGTTTGTCTGAGTGTTTAGTCTATGTCTAGTTCCTATCTAGAGTGTTTATACTGTTTATATTGTTTGTTTGTTTGTTTGTTTGTTTTTTCAATTATTCTATTTTTATTTTTATTTATTGCATTGCCTGTTTGCACCGTGGGTCAGAGAGGACTGAAATTTCATCTGTGCTGTATGTTGAGCATGCATAGCATATTTGACAATAAAGTTGACTTGACTTGACTATACTAATTTTGTGCAAGAGAATGCATATTCACCTGTTAATACGTCATGTTCAGGAACAAACTAGCATTAATGGTGCTAAAATGCATGGAGAGAACGCCCCTAGAATTGTCCGCTTTGCTTATACAGACTTCTCGTGCAGTGGGGAAAAAATACACTGCTGTGTGTTCGATATGTAGAACAACTCTCAAGCAGACAACGGGGACAACCTCGAACTTCAGTCGTCATTTGGCAAGACTCCACCCAGAGAAGGAAGTAACATGTTATGTTCATTGCTCTGTTGATAGCGGGGCTTGCTTGCTGACCGATGAACTTGCTAGTGTTAACCCTCTCTCATGTTATTTGCTCTGTTGATAGTGGGCAGGGCTTGCTGAGCAATGAACAAGCTTTTTATCTGTAGCCTATTAACTAAAATGGGGCAGTCAAGCCGTAACGTTCGTCCGACACAGTAGCAGAGACAGTTTCACATAAAGGCAGCAACAGCCACCGTCAAATGGTGCAGTTGGAGTCTTGTTCTCTGACTCCACTCAAAAATTTCTTTAATGACTTGGACTTGACTTGAATTTGAACACTGGGGACTCGAGACTGGACTCGGACTCAAGGTTTAGTGACTCGACTACAACACTGGACAGGACAGATTAATACATGTGTAATCATGATGCATATGGTGAAGTTTATATATACACACAAAGAATGTGTAGAAGAATTACACACATTTTGTGTTAATTGTTAAATATAATTGTTGAAAGAATTCAGCTTTTTTTTACACAGAGCTATGTGTAGTTTTAAAATGAACACAGCCTATGAATTTGTTCATAACATTCAGTGCAACATGTGTAGCCGGATCTCCTCGACACATACTCAATGTCATATTTTTAAATGCATGAGCTATTTGATTTTGCTGAACAGCAGCCAGTCCAGTGTTTAATAATGACATCGACTTGACATTTTGTTTTCATTTTAGTGTTGTCATATAGGCAGGTGGCAGACAGATGTAAGAGCTGAAAGGGAGTTTATTGAGACAGACTGGCAGACAAGTCCAAATTATGAGGCAGAAAGCAGAATCAAAAACAGGCAATGATCAGGCGAGGCACAAACCGGATGCCACAGCCAATATCAAAAGGCAAAGTAAAAAAACAAAAACAAAGTTGTACCAGAATCAGCAGAACAATAACAGAAGGCTTGGTAAAGACAGACGCAAGGAATTTAGCATATACGTTACAAAGACTCGGTGCAGTGAGAATGCTTAAATCATGTGCTATGGCGATTGAGTCCAGGTGTGTGCAAGTTCATGCTCAGGAATGACTATGTCCATCTTCTGCTTCTTTTTCTTCTTATTTTTAATCAAATATTAATAGACTACTTATCATGGATAGGGTTTGGCTCCACTCCTGCAGGCTCATTGCCAGCAGATTTATACACTCCAGTTGATGCAATTTTGAGCCTGGGTTTGAACTGAAGTATTCATCTGGAATTTCATACAAGAAAGTGATAAATATATTTACATGCATTAGCTTTTGATAGAAGTGTAGCCAAAGTGAAAACACTCACCCTTTATTCAATCATCTCAAAACTTAATATGTGTACTGTTTCTGTGCTGTCTTAATCAGCAGATAATATCAGGCATGTACTATTCTGAATGATTTGCATCATAATCTTTATAAGTAACATATGATATTGCAAGATTTAGTTAATGAAAATTAGTTGACGGTTTTTAAAGTTTAAATTTCTTTTATCTCTTTTTACTTTGGGTAGCATTATCCACAATGCCACTCAACTACCTGCTGATAGTGGTGGCAGTGTGATTTCGCCCTTGCTTCATCTCTACCTAAAGAGATTGATGCAGCGGCCCTTTAGTCTGTCCAGCTCTCTCACCTCTTCATCTGTACACTCTGCTCCAATAGATCAGATCCCAAACTTCAACTTTTGGAGGACACCATGGCAGGAGCAGCTTTGGGACCAAAAGGTCGCTGGTTTGATTCCTTGGACCAGCAGGAATGGCTGAAGTGCCCTCGAGCAAGGCACCTAACCCCCAACTGCTCCCCAGACTGCTTTGGGTATGTTGTATGCCACGCTAGATAAGATCGTCTGCTAAATGCCATTAATGTAATGTAATGTAGCTTTCCTGCTAACTACCACCATGAATGCCATTGTGTTCACTGTCTCTAGTAGATTGCTAACTACCCAAGCCAACTGGTGACTGAGAAGCTCTTGCTGGTGAATTACTGAACCACAGTGAAGATTAAGATTTGATGTTAAAAATTAACATCAAAGCTGATTGTGACCATTGCTAGTACAAGACATAGCAACCTACACATACAAGTATTACATGTCTAATGAGCAAGACACACACCTACAGAATACAAGACAAAGCATCAGTTCAAGATCAGAACAGAACACTCCTGATGCATAAAACTCGGCACATATACAGTTGCATCAAAATAAAATCCCAGAACTTTTCAACAACACACTTTTTTTTGAGAATTACACAAGAGATTCTCATCAAACAGTCATTTGCTAAATTGGGACAGCGTGTGAGGTGCGAAAGTTCATCGCTCTGAGTGGGTGCAAAGATGAATCAGGAAGCAGAGACGGGGCTATTGTGGGATTTAATGTTGCCTTTGCACAAAATAATGGAACGGCTTTTTTTAAGAAACAAGCAATTAACCTCTGAAACTCATGGCTCATTATTTAGTTGTCAATCTTTGTTTATCCTTCACTGTATTTGGAAACTAGGAAAAGGATGTGAGAAATTTAAGCTTGAAGGTTTATTCATCTAAAATTCAATTAGATTCAACTTCATTGTCATTGGACAAGCACTTAAACATCCATCCATCCATTATCCGTAACTGCTTATCCTCTGCAGGGTTGTGGGCAAACTGGAGGCTATCCCAGCTGACTATGGGCAAGAGGCAGGGTACACCCTGGACAAGTCACCAGATCATCACAGGGTCGACACATAGAGACAAACAACCATTCACACTCACAGCTACGGTCAATTTGGAACTATCATTTAGCCTAACCTGCATATCTTTGGACTGTGGAGGAAACTGGAGCACCCGGAGGAAACCCACGTAGACATGGGGAGAACATGCAAACCCTACACAGAAAGGCCCCTGTCAGCCACTGGGCTTGAACCCAGAACCTTCTTGGTGTGAGGCAACAGTGCTAACCACTACATCACGGTGCCGCCCAACACTTAAACAACGAAATGCAATTGAGATCTAACCAGAAGTACAAATTAGCATAACAGTGCAGTGTGTATCAAAATTAACAGACCTACTGTAAGTATGAGGATATAGTATAGCACAATAATATGGACAAAGTGTGTTAATGTAACACTTTACACTGACCAGGCATAACATTAAAAACACTGTCAGGTGAAGTGAATAACATTGATTATCTTGTTACAATGGCACCTGTCAAAGGGTAGGATATATTAGGCAGCAAGAAAACAGTCAATTCTCAAAGTTGATGTGTTGGAAGCAGGAAAAATAGGCAAGTGTAAGGATCTGAGCAACTTTGACAAGGGACAAACTGTGATGGATAGATGACTGGGTCTGAGCATTTACAAAACAAGGGGTGTTCTTGGTATGCAGTGGTTAGTACCTACCAAATGTGGTCCAAAGAAGGACAACTGGTGAACCGGTGACAGAGTCATGGGTGACCAAGGCTCATTGACTCACTTGGGGCACAAAGACAAGCCCATATGGTCCAATCCCACAGAAGAGCAACTGTAGCACAAACTGCTGAAAAAGTTAATGCTGACATCTTTCGGTTTTAGCCAGCATCCAATTATTCAGCAGTTTATGCTACAGTAGCTCTTCTGTGGGATTGGACCATATGGGCTAGCCTTTGTGGCCCATGCAAATCAATGAGCCTTGGCCACCCATGACCCTATCACCAGTTCACCGGTTGTCCTTCATTGGACCACTTTTGGTAGGTACTAACCACTGAACACCGGGAACACCCCACATTTTGGAGATGCTCAGACCCAGTCATCGATCCATCATAATTTGGCCCTTGTCAGAGTCACTCAGATCCTTGCGCTTGCCCATTTTTCCTGCTTCCAACACAACAACTTCAAGAACTGACTGTTCTTCTGCTACCTAATATATCCTACCCCTTGACAGGTGCCATTGTAATGAGACAATCAATGTAATTCACTTCACCTGTCAGTGTTTTGAATTTTATGGCTGATCAGTGTATGTGTGTTCAACAGAAAAGCAGCTGCATGGAGAAGACTGGTCCTCAGCCTACTGGTATGGATGCAGATGCTTCCGTGTCACCTCCATGAGGGTAGTTTTGTGTGAGATGCCCTTGATGAGGCCCTGTGGCCTCTAAAAATATTGTTTCCAGTGGATGCCCTCAGTGCAGGACAGCTGGGTGCCAGTGATGTATTGCGTGGTTTTCATCACCTGCTGAAGGACCTTTCTATTAGCAACAGATCATTTCCCATACCACAGTGCAATGCAGTGGGTTATTATTCACTCAATAGAGCATCAATAGAAGCTCACCAAGATCTTGTTCTTTCTTGACAAGAACAGATACGTTGATAGACCAAGAGAAAATCATCCGAGACATGGACCCTGAGGAACTTAAATCTGGAAGCATACTCTACCTCAGACCCAAAGATGTAGATCTGCATGTGTGTGCTGGCTCTTGTTTTCCTGTTGTCCACAATAAGCTTTTTGATTTTCTTGGCATTCAAGTCCAGATGGTTCTCTTTGGTCACCAATTATTCAACTTCATCTCATTAAATACATCCTGGATTATGTATTAATGTATTAATGGCTGTATTATGGGACAGCCTGGTGCTTAAGTGTCTTGTATTGTGGAATCACAGCTCCAGGGTCACTGGTTCAGTTAACTCAGGTTAGTGCCTGTGTGGTGTTCCATATGTTCTAGCCATGTCCAGATGGGTTTCCTCCTACGGTACCTCCCAAAAACATGCTGGTGGATTAGCTCCATTAAATTGCCCCTATTTGTGAAATTGGGAAAGTTAGCGTGAACTGGTGTAACATTCATGGTGTATTCCCAGGATGAGTTCCCTCAGCACGATAAAGCACTTTCTTAAGGGGTCATCCATAATTTTCATCATTATCACGAGCGTACAAACCGTACACGGGGGGGGAGGGGGTTAATGACCAGGCGTACACTTTTTAAAATTAAAAAAATGATGATCTGTCAATGTGCGAATCGGCGGCCGCCATGTTAAAAATTTCACGCCACATCGGTGTTGCCAGCTAGCTCTACACGCTTTCTTTCTTCTATACAACAACAATGGCTGACCCAGATTTTGACCGCATTTACAAATTTGTGAATAGCAGAAATACCGCTATTCACAAGACTCCTTCAAACGAGTACGAGCAGTTTTTAAACGTTTATTGTTTCCTGCATTCATCTGAGAAGCAGCAGGAGGCAGTTAGGGCAGGACAGGCTGCTTGGAAAGAATAAAAAACGAACGTTTCAAAGCCAAAAGGCAACAGCTCCCCTTAAAAAGACAGTCCCTAATTTTCAAAAATGAATCGCCTGCTTTCTATGAAAACTTCTGGACCCGTCTTGTGTCTTCTTTTCAGTGTTGGGCAAGTTACTTCAAAACTGTTTTGCGTTATTTATTACTTGTTACTGTCATTTTAAAGTAATTCATTACATTACAATATTACTGTATTTAAAATGTAAGGCATTACACTACTATTGCATTACTTTTAAGTTGCTCTCACCAAAATAACTGGAAGTACAGTATGGATTTGGCAATCTAAATGTAGCTCAAGACGCTCAATTAGCTCATTACACATCCAGTGGAAGGTGATGTGGTATCTGACTGAGCTAGGCTTATGGTTAAAAACAGTAGAATATAATAGCCACAGTGATGGCTCATGGCACAATACAAGGAACAATCATCGCAAGAACAGACAAAAGGTCAAAGTCTGGCAAATTGTGATAGAAATACTGTAACTTTAGGCCTATTCATATTAACATTAATTGAACTGTCTAAAGATATGACAGGATACAAAATTAGCATTTCTATGCCTTTATTGTTTTCAAGTTTACAGCATTAAGCATAGTTTATGCTTCATTAAAAAAAAAAAAAAATTAGCCCTAAGGGATATGACTCCATTTCAGAAATTTAACAAAAATGAACATATTATGGCAAATCATAGCCTACAATAAAACTGGCCTGAAAAAAAAAAGCAAGCCTTTTAAATCACGGCTAGACAATGACTATTAGCTATATGAGGCTACCCAGTCACATTTCGAAAAACGGAATTAGAAATAAAATCAAAGTGCTTTTAATGATATTGAAGTGCTTAGGCCTATTAGCCCTCGAAGGAAAGGCAGCTCAATCACTTTAGTCTGACTTCCGACCAGAAAAAAAACCTCATTATACAGGACAAAAATGTAAACAAACTGTCAGCATATCTTCAGCAACATACTCCGCCACAAGTCTCCTAACGTCTTGAGGCTGAAGGAGCATCTCAGAGCGGCAGAACGTTAATTTTGGCCGTTTTGTGATTTTATCGCCACTCTCATCCTCCGCTTGCTTCCTTGCTAACTTCATGTTACTATGGCACCTCTGTAAATGTTTAGTTAAATTACTGGTGCTATTTTGGGAAGTGGACAGTTCTTTAGGTTTAGCACACAAAGTGCATTTGACTATGATGTTCTTCACATCCTTATTTTTCACAAACTTAAAGTAATGGGCGTGTGCCCATCTGGAGAATGTGCTATCCGACGTTAGATCAGCTGCAGGTTCACTCATCTCTCTCTTCTGTCTGACTAGCCTAAAGGAAAAAGAAGCGAAACATTTTGCGCAGACGTTTCACCTCTGCTGATCTCGCGGTGATTTTGGCGAATTTGTATGAAGGAAAAAAACCCCACCACTTCATTCCAGGTTAAAAATGCATTGTAACGCGCATTACTGACATTTGTACCGAGTAAAATATTACCAAATTTTTTTCTGTAATGCCTTTCATTACCGCGTTACCGCAAAAAGCAATGCATTACAGTAATTCGTTACTTTTGTAACACGTTACTCCCAACATTGCTTCTTTTCTTCTCTTGTCAATCTTTGTATTGTCCTGTCATCCGATTTTAATAAAAAGTAATACAAGACATGGTTTTATTTTGAATTCCTATTCCACGTAGATCCATCATTTTTTTGTCCGCTAATGTACACTTTTTTTGGGGGGGGGGGTTGCTCAAAAGTCTACTCTTTGTAGACTCATGATAATGATGAAAATTATGGATGACTCCTAAGAAGAATCAGCAAAACTATTACTTAAGAGCAATCAAAAATCAGACATTTTCCCATAATGCGTCCACTCACCAGCCACTTTATTAAATGCACCCATACACCTGCTGTTTTATGCCGTTATCTAATCAGCCAATCCCTTGACAGCAGCACAATGCATAAAATCATGCAGATACAAATCAAGAGCTTCAGTTAATGTTCACTTCAAACATCAGAATGGGAAAAATTGTGATCTCAAAGTGTGACTTTCACTGTGGCATGGGTGTTGGTTTGAGCGAGATGGACTGGTTTGAGTATTTCAGAAACTGCTGATCTCCTGGGGTTTTCACACACAACAGTCTCTAGAGTTTACACAGAATGGTGCAAAAAACAAAAAGCATTGAGTTGAGCGACAGTTCTGTGGGTGGAAACAAACGCCTTGTTGATAAGAGAGGTCAGAGGAAAATGGCCAGATTGGTTCGAGCTGCCAGGAAGGATATAGCAACTCATAGCAACTCTTTACAACCATGGTGAGCAGAAAAGGATCTCAGAATGCAACAGCAGATCACCACATTGGGTTTTACTCCTGCAACCAAGAACAGGAATCTTAGAATCAAGAAAAAGTTTCTATTAAAGTGGCTGGTGAGTGTATCTGGCCAGTCCGTGCACTTAGCATGACGTATGCAGTGTATGTGCACATGCATGTGGATTTAAAGTGCTGATGACACGAACATGACTCTATGCAATTTCTTAAATAAACTATACAACATGGCAAACATGTTAGATTTCTGTTATAATTACGTGAAAAGAAGCTGTTGTTATGCGAATATCCAACTTTTAATTGCACAGCGCAAGAAAACTGGGTCCGTGGCTCGCGGCCATGTTGTGACGTCAGCGGAAGAACACGCTGCGGTTCACTGGCTGTTCTACTCTGGTTCTACTCAATGGAAATGGCGCATGAAAACGCCGGTGAACTTTCTAGTGCTAGCTCTTCAACAACCAAATACTGGTACTTTAAGCAGTGATCATGATGGCATGATTTTATCTGATTTTAAATAAATGAGATTGATAATAATGTGAACGTTCACAACTAGTACATACAAACTCTGCAGCTTCTGATTCAACAGCTGCGTCATACTCCACAAAAACATCAGTAAGAACCTACAATATAAATGGAAATGCAATACACTAAGCTCAAATGACTTTTGGAAAGTATAATTTCAAAATTTTTTCTACATATTCTTGAAGTCGGTCATCGGGGTACTTGCTACCGTTCCCTAACAACGCATGGCAAAGGGTAAAGTGTAGTGTTGCTACGAGTACTTGCTAAAGCCTCCGGTGGAAGATCCTCGATGTGCTGATAAGACATACAGTTCTATATAACACACAAGTGTCACGATAATCACAAAACAGATGCAAATTGTTAAAATACCTAATTTTTAAGCAATCATGTATTGATCTCTCCCGAATAGAATCTATGATAGCCTACCCTCTTTACCCTTTGCCTCTCGTTGCTAGGCGGCAGTTACATGAAAGCCGCAAGCTTTCACAAGCAAATACACGACTGATATCACGCCGACTTTATGATTACATTTATGATTATCAGGAATGTGTACTCTATGATGTGTACTCTATGAGCGCTCTGGAGCAAGTCACTTCCAAGATGGCCACGCAGACTGCATGGTTACTATTTTTAGCATCATGTCGGAGCACTCTATAGCTCTACGTACCTTTATCTTATGTCGTTTCTCAACACATGTTCTGACAGGAGGACTGTCTTTGGAGGAGTCGCCTTGTCCCAGGCGACTGCTAGATCCGGCATAGCTACTAGTAGACCCCCTCCGGAATACTGTAGGCACTGCTGATGGCAGCAACACACGTTTGTGCTGAACTGAACACCCAAGAGATTCTTTTAAGCTGGGATGGGTGTCAAAACAATCCAAATCGAAGTGTTCAGAGCACAGGATGGATGTTGGTGAGGGCTCCCACTTGTCACAAGTGCGCCTGACTTGCTTCACCCACTTCGCATGCAGCTCGGGATCTCTGGGAAACTTGAATAAACTTACCCCATCCTTGTGGGTTTTGGAGCAAAAGCCGGCAACACAACGCGAAGGCATAATAACTATATAATAATAATAATAATAATAATAATAATAATAATGTCTAATAAAAATACTAATAATGATAAACTGAACACCTGCCGCATCAACAACAAACTGGTAAGTTAGGAGGAAGGTTCTTTCACTGACGTCATATAGCCCCTCCTCCTCTTTCGTCTCCTGGGTGCTGCAGCCCCGTCAAATTTGCCCAAATAGCCGCGTTTTTTATCATAACTTGTAAAATAGGCGCCTTCGTGAATTAATATATGGATCATCGGGAATTACTTTTTATGTTATAAAACATCGCCAAAGATGTCAAAAATGTGTCATCAGCACTTTAAAACAGCACTAAGACTTGTAGTACCAACTTTATTACAAGAGCATTAAAATCCTCCTGTCCTGTAAGAGTATCTACTGAACTGCTGCGGTAAGAAGGCAAGAAAAGTGAAGCTCCTCTAATGAGGGAAGATTCCACTTTCAAAGGATCCTCGAGTCCCTGATCTATAATTACAGGCTTGCGTGTTGGCCAAAAAACAAAACACAAAACAAAACAAACAACAAAAAAACCCCAACATAATTATATGAATTTGATCAGTGCTAATTAAACCATAGGGAAATAACCCAAAAGAAAGTTTTTGGATGGGGGAAGAGTAATACAGATTTTAATGTACAGTAAGGTGTGCTCAAGACTTTCATAGACACCTGAGTTTTAGCTTTGTATATGTTGTCCACTTATTATATTTACACTTATTATACAATGGATTTGTCCAAAATCTAAAGAGATTGGTTCAACCAATGAGTACAAAATGCATACTGAAGAACAATGAGAAGACTATTCCTGGCTATGAATGAAAGATCTCTTAGAATACAGAGTCATCTTGCTGCTTGCTGTAAAATAGGAAACACAACCTTTAAGAGCTGCAAATGGCTATGAGATTCTCCATGGGTCACTTACCTTTAGTGTGTGCTTGCACCAACCTCTGGATGATTCAACATAGTTCGTAAACAACACACGGCTAAAAATCCTGCACAGATGTTACTCCATACCGCTGCTTTAATATTGAGTTACTTGTCCAATTAAGCAGTGTTGTAATTGAAAGGTGATGCCAAACGTAGCCGAAAAGCCAGTACGGGTATAATTTTCTAGCAGAGAATGCCAGACCTTCGTGAACTCATTTAATTTGCAAATATCACAACATTGCAACACACTGCTCTGCTATAACACCATGTAATTTACGAAAACACTCAAACATCCATTTGACTCTATTGTTTTTTTACTTGTATAATTATTCAGGCTGATGATGTGTGTGATTTATTCCTTTGACACACCGTGATCATTAGCTTTGAACTTGCTACCAGGATTGATTTTCACTGATGAACTTCTTAATGGCTTAAGTAATTAAAATGTGTTTGTATGTGCTCCAGTACTGCTTGCTTTATTGTTTTAGGGCATGGAGATGACTGCAGAAAATGTGATGCTCATAAACTGAAATACACACACACACACACGAATTATAGAGCTTTTTCACTGCCTTATGTATTAATGTAGCTGAATGCTACTGCATCTACACCCAACACTAATCTCAGCAACCCAAATGAAGCCTTTCCTTAATAAAAGCTACAGTCAAATTAGAATTCATCTCATCTCATCTCATTATCTCTAGCCGCTTTATCCTTCTACAGGGTCGCAGGCAAGCTGGAGCCTATCCCAGCTGACTACGGGCGAAAGGCGGGGTACACCCTGGACAAGTCGCCAGGTCATCACAGGGCTGACATATAGACACAGACAACCATTCACACTCACATTCACACCTACGGTCAATTTAGAGTCACCAGTTAACCTAACCTGCATGTCTTTGGACTGTGGGGGAAACCGGAGCACCCGGAGGAAACCCACGCGGACACGGGGAGAACATGCAAACTCCACACAGAAAGGCCCTCGCCGGCCCCAGGGCTCGAACCCAGGACCTTCTTGCTGTGAGGCGACAGCGCTAACCACTACACCACCGTGCCGCCCCAAATTAGAATTAAAAAAAAAAATCTATTTTCTTCATGGGAACAAGCCAAAAAATGCAAAATGGTCAAATATCATTATACTGACATAATGTGTTATAATTACACACAATCTGTGTAAGTATATATATATATATATATATATATATATATATATATATATATATTTTCCATTGGACTGCAGACTTGACATCCTCTCACCAGCCACTTCATGAGAAACTCCCATCCACTTGCTGTTTTATGCCGTTATCTAATCAGCCAATAATCCCTTGACAGCAGCACAATGCATACAATTATGCAGATTCAAACCAAGAGCTTCAGTTAATGTTCACTTCAAACATCAGAATGGGAAAAATTGTGATCTCAAAATGTGACTTTCACTGTGGCATGGGTGTTGGTTTGAGCCAGATGGACTGATTTGAGTATTTCAGAAACTGCTGATCTCCTGGGGTTTTCACACACAACAGTCTCTAGAGTTTACACAGAATGGTGCAAAAAACAAAAAACATTGAGTGAGCGACAGTTCTGTGGATGGAAACGCCTTGTTGATAAGAGAGGTCAGAGGAAAATGGCCAGATTGGTTCGAGCTACCAGGAAGGATATAGAAACTCATAGTAACTCTTTACAACCATGGTGAGCAGAAAAGCATCTCAGCATGCAACGGCAGAAGACCACATTGGGTTCCACTCCTGCAGCCAAGAACAGGGATCTTAGAATCAAGAACAAGTTCCTATTAATGTGGCCAGTGAGTGTATGCTTCTTAAGATGACTCTCACAAAGTTGATCAAATTTACTCAAGTCAAATTATGTGTATAATATTCCTGAACTCAAAGAGCTTAGAGAAATAAATACAACCTTGCAAGTGAACACACTTCTTAGACAATAGCACTGTTGGATTTCTATTACATTTTCTCTAAAACAGCAGCTCGGACAGTAGCTCTAGCTGCAAGATTAATATTCGTACACTAATTTTAAAGGTAGACTGCCTTTCAGATTTTCCAAGTGTAGATCATAAAAATAATTTTCCCTGACACCCAATTATTTTTGTTTCATGGACTGAAAGCTACTGAATTCGAATCACAGACTTCTAATTTTATTAGTTTTTTTTTAAATAGAACAATTAATAGAACCACATGGCCTAAATTCTCCGCTATTTTTTCCTGCTTCACCATTACCCAATTCAAGATACTATGGCATGCGTCATGTGGTGGGCTTTCCCCATTCGCACAAGGCATTGTGGGACAAAAATTTGAAACAGGAGAGAAAAATGGAGGATGTGAGTGTGCAAATGAAATGTGAAAGATTGACTACAGTAACGTAAAGTGAGAAGAAAAGAAATTATGTTATATATGAAGGAAATTAAATGCAGGACCAAACTAATAAATATCGGCGGTCAGCAAGCACCTCGGTGTGATCAGCTGTTTGTTTAGCGACAGAATGATGTAACTGTCAGTGCACGGTCAAAGATAAACCTGTAGATGACAGTAATGCAACACTGTGGATGCCAGCTGCCGTAAAACCCAAAAGAAGAAGGTAAACCTGCTCATGCGCACACAGACTTCCTCTGTCTGCTTGACTGTGCAAAATGAGCGATTTCATACATGAATCCCTTCAAAATAAGTAACTTCCCAGTCACAGAGTGGCCTGATATTTTGTGAGATATTACAGAAATGAACATATAATACAATGACCAAATTTCAGAGGGAACTAAATTTCACTGATTTGTTGAAATCGAAAGGCCGTCTAGCTTTAATACATTAATGATTCTTTAATAATTCACATGGACTTTTTGCATAGGCACTCCACATAATATGAAGACTAATTTACTAAAGAAAACAGCAGTATAATCAAACAGGACATTTAATATCATAGTAAGTGGGACTTGTTTCATGGGAATTAAGTCACAATAGAAGGTAATTCGCTACAGTTGTTGGGAATTTCTGTAGAATAAGTGGAATAAAGCATTTCAGTAACAGTAACAGTTTATAAATTCTACCGGATATAATGACAGTGTCAGGGGTTTGGATTTGGATGGAGAATATTTATTTTAAATGTGATCTATTAAAAGATAAAGCAGACAATCTACACACTGGCATTAACTCCAAGTGAAACTCAGGGTTAGGTGAAAACAGAGTACATCAAACTAGGGCTAAGTAGTAAAAAAAAAAAAAAATTCAAAACCAGAATTTATATCAGAACTAAAGACTCAGACTTGTCACTAGCAGAAAGCACAAGTGCAACTCATGTGCTGAATGTGAATGCCTGGGTTACATAAAGGCATTAACGTGATTGCGGATGGGTGTGCATGATTAGTAATAAGGAGCGGCTCATGGGATACGAGTCACGTGATCAAACTACGGTCTGTAGTTCATTAGCTGTCATTAGTTCATTCATGCAATTATTCAATCAGCTAATCATGTGGCAGCAGTGCAATGCATCAAAACATGCAGACATTTTTTTATGTTCACATCAAACTTCAGAAATGGGGCTCTTAGAGGACAGAGGAGAATGGATAGATGGGTCGAGCTGACAGAAAGGTTACAGTGACTCAAATAACAACTCTTTACAACTGCGATGATCAGAAAAGCATCTCAGAACTTTGAGTTGTGTAGGTTACAAAAGGGCGGCACGGTGGTGTAGTGGTTAGCGCTGTCACCTCACAGCAAGAAGGTCCGGGTTCGAGCCCCGTGGCCGGCGAGGGCCTTTCTGTGCGGAGTTTGCATGTTTGCATGAAACCCCGTGTCCGTGTGGGTTTCCTCCAGGTGCTCCGGTTTCTCCCACAGTCCAAAGACATGCAGGTTAGGTTAACTGGTGACTTTAAATTGACCGTAGGTGTGAATGGTTGTCTGTGTCTATGTGTCAGCCCTGTGATGTCCTGGCGACTTGTCCAGGGTGTACCCCGCCTTTCGCCCGTAGTCAGCTGGGATAGGCTCCAGCTTGCCTGCGACCCTGTAGAACAGGATAAAGCGGCTAGAGATAATGTGATGAGAATGAGATGAGGTTACAAAAGCAGGAGACCACATTGGGTTCCACTTCTGGCAGCCAAGAACAGGCTCACCGAAACTGAACTGCTGAAGACCAGGCAATCCTCAACTGTCCAGATTCAAAAAGCCTGTGCAGTGGAAACCTGGTTACTCTTAACAAGCATGTCTTGTGTGGATTTTTTTGCATCAATCTCGCAACAGCCCTGAAGTGCATTCACTTTGACATTTGATGTGTGACAATTAAATTTGGTCTCAACCAGTGAAGTGTGACCAGATTCATCCTGCTGTTTGGGTTTCCAGCTCTCCAGATCAGGCAAGATTAAAGTTATATGCACACAGCGACTTGCTGGAGGTCATGATTGTGCTCTTATTAAGCAGGAAAATGTAATGCGGCATTGGTTGTCGCTCAGTTTTGACCTGAAAAGACTCCACATATCCACTGTAGTGCTTATTGGCATTTCATCCTGCTGCATTGCCACAGTCAGTCACATTGAAATGTGCAGTGGGGGGAAACAGTGACACACTGATGCTGGGTATCAGCAGCAACCGAGGTGCTGTGTCAGTGGTTCAGAGTTTGAGTGATAAAACCTGAGTCTGCAGCAACATTACCAGTGTCATCTCTAAGGGGCTGTGATACAAAACAAGCAAAGGAATATACTCTGTTGAGAATGCAGAGAGCACAACAAGGCAGAAAGAGGCCATGCAGAAAGGCGTATGTAACCAAAATGCAAGAAACAAGAAGAGTGCTCAAGGTGATGTGAGGTTTAAATCCGAAGAAAAGCTTTGGAAAGATTTACTACAAGCTATTTGATGAACTGTAGGATTATGCTTAAATGCAGTACATTTTCAGCTGCCCTGTGTGCAATTATGTTTAATCCACATTAGGCAGAATGAGAACACTGAAGCCCCAAGTCTAGAAAATCTAATAATCCAGCCAGAAATTTACATCCTACTGTGCCTACTATCATCGTTTCTGCATGGCTCCTCACTTTCTGCACTTTTCAAGCTTTCAAAGAGGCTTAGTGACAGCACTAGTGTGCTTCAGGGAACCAGAGCACAAACTGCACTGGCTTCTGACCAAACCATTAAACAGCAGCTTGAGGGAAGCACGGACCCTAATTAACTCTCATGGGACGGCCACATTACACATGGAAATGGCTCCAATTAAGCCTCCCCATGCTGAATTCCTGAAGAAGACAACACATAAGAGCTTTAATGGAGTCAGCGAGGTCAGAAATGCCATGGGAGGTTGACTGTAATCATGTCATCACCACTCTATTCAATCATGGAGCAAGTCAGAATTTCAGATTTCTTGTTGGTGGGGTAGAGCAGCAGAAAAAAGGACCTTCTGATTAGAAAAAAAATGAAGCTAAGATACTGCACAAATGGAATTATGGCTTCATTTATTCTATTTAGGAGTACTTATGGTTGACAAATTATGGATTTGTATTTCATCCTTCATTGAGAGAAGAACTTGCCCAAACTGTATAGACATGACAGGCATTTAGTTGACACTGTTATCCAGAGCAACATACAGTAGAACAAACACAAAGCAGCCTAGGGAGCATTTGGGGGGGGAGGTTAGGTGCCTTGTTCAAGGGCACTTCAGCCATTCCTGCTGGTCTAGGGAATTGAACCAGTGACCTTTTGCTCCTAAAACTGTTTCTTTAACCATTAGGCCGTGGCTTACCCTCATGTGCCAACATTGTATGTTTTGCTGTATTATACTGATTACAATTTTTCTGTCCAGCAAACAGTGCAAACCGTAACAGTTTTGTTGAACTGTAGGTACTAAAGGATTGATTAACCTTCAGATTTCAACCACAGTTTAAAACACACTATCATTTTTTTTATTACACAGGTCTTTTGAATTCTCAGTTCTGATTGGTCAGAAAGTGTTGAGGTGCTGAGTACTTCCAGCTGCCAGGTTTATAAGTGCACTTCTTCTAATGTTATCATTTTTATAATAACAACCAACACAGGCATTTACAAACACTCTATGGCCAAAAGTTAGTGGAGACCTCACCATGACCCCCGTATGTGCTTCTTTCCCAAACTGCTGCTACATAGTTTGAAGCACAAAGCTGTATAGATGACTTGCAACCACGTGATCAAAATGTGTTACATCATGAACGTCCACCATGATGGTGGATATACAAAGCAACTAGGATGACAGCCGTTGAAAGCGTGTCTGTAAACAACGCTGAATTTTCTCAGTATTACCACGATTTGAATGATTGAACGAAGATAAATATGTGTGGTTTTGACTCATATTATTTTAAAAAGTCAGACTCTTCTGAAGATAAGACACTTCTACCGACCATCGAGTATGAATATCGGTCATTTCGTCCAATGCCTTTTTGTCCAATGGTTAGGACATTTCGTCCAAAGCCTTTTTCATACGCAGCATCAATTACTTTATATTTCAGGTATTTGTTTGTTTGAGAAAAGGAGGAATTCTCAATGGAATTTTGACCAAAGCACCTTCGACACTAAAGAGCATACTAAGGGGGGTAACCATGTCAGCCCATGCCACTTGCTGATCCTGGGATGAGTTAACTCCCTTGTCATTGCAGGCTGCTCACTTGCATGTCTATGTTTCTGGCTGGATCATATTAAATCTTTAGGCACCGAGCAGTGCTCTAGTGGGGCTTTTGTTCGCGAATCCCGGGCCGAGGCACGGTCCTACTGACCCAAGATTGTGCTCTTTCAAAGGGGGAGGCTTAGAGGGAGGTACCTGTAAGATTTGGCTTTGCTGTGAGCTCCAGTGGCTGAGTTATTTATTTTTAAAGCCGGCTGGATCATATTAAATCTTTAGGCACCAAGCAGCGCTCTCATGGGGCTTTCATTCGCGAACACCGGAATACCTGAAATATAAAATAACTGACAGTGTATATGAAAAAGGCTTTGGACGAAATGTCTTAACTATTGGATGAAATGGTCATTGGACAACGTGTCCTGATCCCCTCGTCTCCTCTCTGTTCTAAGCCTCAGAGTTTCCTCGCCCTCTTTCCAAATCACAGACGGAATTCTAAAAAATCGGAACGTGTCACGGTCACGAGTACTGTTGTGACCACAACCATATACAGCACAAAGATATGGTATAACTAAAAGAACACTTAAAGCAGTGGAAAAACAAAGAGAGTTGCGCACTCATGACTATGTTTTGTATGGAATGTCGCTTGACCCCGCACTTGTATATTCACCAATATGGCCAACATCCGGGTTTCTATTTTGCTTTGACGTCACTTGCAAGTCAAGGATAGGAGGTATGTGTAAGGTACAGAATTACAATTTCCCTTCACTGGAACTAAGAGGCCCAAACCTGTTCCAGCATGACACTGCTCCTGTGCACAAAGCAAGGTCCATGAAGACATGGTTTGCCAAGGTTTGAATGGAAGAACTCAAGTGGTCTGCAAGGAGCTATGACTTCAACCTCATTGAACACCTTTGGGATGAATTGGTACAATGAATGCACCATTTTTTTCCCTCAGAATACCAAACATGTTAAACAGAAATGTTAAAAAGCGAGCAAACAAAAAATACTAAACTTATGGTTCTGTATCTATAATTTGTACTTTTATTGGACAATGTTTGCTCAGCATATATAATTTTGGTTTCTCCTCCAAAGGCTTTTTGGGGAAAAAGGATTTCACATACTTCTTCTTAATCATGCCTGATGACGTCAATCATAAGTCTGTGAAGCAGGCTGAAAAATATATCAGCTTGAATGAAGTTATAATCTAGGGGCAGTTTCAGTCTGTGTAATCACCTGACATGACTTGACACACTCATAGGCAATTTGAGCCTACAGCCTAGGCTACAATAGAATCAGCCCCAGCCATGCTTCATACCATTCAATTAATTTTTCTGTAGTCCTCCTTGCCCAAAATTAGTACCTGAAGTCAATAATGCTCTTATGAAGGCGTAAATCCCCCAGCCATGCTTCAAAGTAGAGACGAACGCCTTCCCAAAAAGGCGGAGGTGATTATAACAGCAAAGTGGGACAACATTTGCAATGGGATGTTAAAAAAAGCAATATAGGTGTTATGGTCAGGTGTCCACAAACTTTTGGTCATATAGCGTATAAATTACATAAACTTATAGAATTGATGATAATGGGGATGTTTTCTGTGAGCTTGTCAGTCTAATTGCTATGCTATACAAAGAATAAAACTCGTCAATACGCACTGCTATGTTTATATGGGCATGTATCGATATGTTGAGATATTATTGGGATAGCACATCAAATTACCAATAAAAAGGCCTTATTTTCTTAATTGAATAACTCAATCTAGCAAATTAAAAGCATGATAAGTAGCATACATCCTGGGCAAACATTACTGTATGGCTTCATGAGCTCGAGTTACTATTGCATGGCCACACAATTAACTGTCTGTGCATAATATTAAAAAGAAATGCTAATTAATAGGATAAGCTGCTGAGTAATGAAGGTGGAAGCAATATCATGAAATTAAACCACATTCGCAATGATAAATATAATAATTACAACTAGGACTATTCATGCAACAATACACTGATTGATTCCTATGAGAGGTTTATTTCAAGGCTTACCATCTTCACATTCTTACAGCACAGTATAAGTTTTTTTCTCCATGTTTCCCCCCTGATTGCAAAAAATTTGGGATGCTGTTTAATAAAATGTATATAAAAACAGAAAGTAATGATTTGCAAATTAATTTTAATCTATATTTAACAGGATACAATACAAAGACAATATATTTAATGCTCAAACTGATCAACTTTATTGTTTTTTTAAATATACAATCTCTGATTTTGATGCCTGCAATATGTTCCAAAAAAGTTGGGACGGGGCAACAAAAGACTGGGAAACTTGCGGTATTCTCAAAAAACAACTGGGGAAGCCATAGTGGTTAGAGAAGCAGCTTTGGGACCAAAAGGTCACTAGTTTGATTCCCTGGACCAGCAGGAATACCTGAAGTGCCCTTGAGCAAGGCACCTAACCCCCAACTGCTCCCCAGGCTGCTCTGGGTATGTAGTTGGTCACTCTGGATAAGAACGTATGTTAAATGCCTGTAATGCAATGCAATACAACTGTTTGGAATGGTCTTTAGGTTAACAGGTTAATTAGTATTTGGAAAGGCTCAGTGGTTCAGAAGCAAGGATGGAGCGAGGTTCACCACTGAGAAGATCATTGGAGTCTCTCTTTGTTAGGACTAGGACTGTTTTGGCCTCTAGAGGCCGCTGTTATTTCCTTTTCATGTCGTATTTATTTTGGCCTCTAGAGGCCGCCACTGTTCCTGTGTTTTGTGTTTGTGTTAATTGCCTAATTATCTTCACCTGTGTCCTTAATTAGTTTGTCTATTTATACCCCTGAGTTCAGTCCTCTTGTCACGGAGTCTTTGTGCTGTTATGTTTATCTCCAGTTTCCTTTGTACTGTGTTTTTTGATCTTCTTAGCTTTTGTATTTTTGCACTTTGCTTTTCTTTTGGATTATACTCTTTGGTTTTTTTTTTTTTTTTGTTTTGCCCTGTATATAGTGTATATAGTTTAAATAAACCTTTTTGATTCTTTTTCTACTTCCGCCTCACGCCTCTGCATTTGAGTCATCCCCCTGGTGGCCTAGTGGGGGTTTGCTGGATCATCACACCAACGAACCAGGTTCGAATCCCAGCAAAACCCTAACAGAAAGACTCCGTCATGACCGACTCAGTAGAGGCTGCTTCAACTGTCTACCCGGCCAACCTTCAGGGAATTATGGCAGCTTTGACACGCTTCGGAGCGACCATGGACGCTCATGGACGTACGCTCACCAGCCAACGTGAGGCCCTCGCTCGCCACGAGGAACTGCTTCAGCAAATTGGGAAAACCCTGGCACAGCTGACATCTCTGCCTGCATCTCCTGCTCCTGATCCAGTTCCTGCTCCTGATCCAGTTCCTGCTCCTGATCCAGCTCCCACTCCTGCTCCAGTGCCTCCTGCAATGCTGCCTTCTTCACCTCGTGAACCCAGCCTTCCTGCACCACAGAGGTATGACGGCAAGCACAGTGAGTGCCGAGAGTTCCTTACCCAGTGTCAACTCACCTTTGAGCTTCAGCCTACCACCTACACTACGGATCGCCGCAAGATTGCCTTTGTGATCACCTTATTAGCTGGTAAGGCGCGAGCCTGGGCTACTGCTATCTGGCAAAGACAGGGACCTGAGTGCTTTGATTTCCAGCTGTTTTCTGAAGAGATGCTTCGGGTCTTCGATCAGGCAGACATCAGTACCGACGCAGCCCGAAAGCTCATGTCCATCCGGCAAGGAGGAAGCGTCGCAGATTACGCCATCTCGTTCCGAACACTCGCAGCAGTAAGTGGATGGAACGAGACTGCCCTGGTGTCAGCCTTCCACCATGGTCTGTCTGACCCCATCAAGGACGGTCTGGCCTCTATTGGATGCCCAAGTGACCTCGAAACCCTCATCTCACATGCTATTCGTCTGGACAACAGGATGAGAGAACGCCACCAAGCCTTGAGCCCCCCCAGCCTCCCTACCTCTACCTGGAGACCGTCTACCTCCTTCAGTGACTGTCCAGAACCCATGCAAGTGGGTCGTACTCGCCTCTCCGCATCTGAGAGGGAGCGCAGAAGGAGGGACAAGTGCTGCATCTACTGTGGCAAGCCTGGTCACTTCCGAGCATCATGTCCCGAACTCCTGGGAAAAGGACCGCCCCGTCCAGCCGAGGGAGGGTTGTGACGGGGCCTACCCTCTCTCCCGGACTCCCTGGCCAAGGAATCTACATCCCGGTCTCCATCTCCTGGGGTGAGTCTGTCCACTCTTGTCAAGCTTTGATAGACTCAGGGGCGGCTGGGAACTTTATGGATATTCACTTCGCCCAAAGCATCAATATTCCGACTGCACCTCTTGAAGTCCCACTGTCTGTGTCTGCCCTCGATGGCCAAGCGTTAGGTGATGGAAGAGTCACCCAAGTTACTTCTCCAGTTTTCCTCCAGTCTCAAGGTCACAAGGAAGAAATATCCCTGCACCTGATTCCTTCACCTGAGTTCCCAGTTATTCTAGGCCTTCCTTGGCTTACTCGCCACAACCCTCGCATAGACTGGGTAACAAGCCAGGTTGTGGAATGGGGCCCTGCATGCCATGCCTCTTGTCTGCTCTCTAGCTCTCCTGTGTCTCCTGCCGAGCCCCCTGATCTCACCGAGTTATCTCAAGTTCCCACAGAGTACTGGGATCTCAAGGAGGTATTCAGCAAGAGCAGGGCCGCCGTTCTTCCTCCGCACCGGGCCTACGACTGTGCCATCGACTTGCTCCCTGGGACTACCCCTCCTCGTGGCAGACTGTTTTCACTCTCTCAGCCAGAACGCAAGGCCATGGAGGAATACCTCAAAGATGCCCTGGTCTCTGGGTTTATTCGACCCTCCACTTCACCTGCTGGAGCCGGCTTCTTCTTTGTCGGCAAGAAGGATGGGGGGCTCCGACCATGTATTGATTACAGGGGCCTGAATAAGATCACTGTGCGCAACCGATATCCCCTTCCGCTGATGTCCACAGCTTTCGACCTGCTCCAAGGCGCCACCGTCTTCACCAAGTTGGACCTACGGAACGCATACCACCTCATCCGTATCCGACAGGGAGACGAGTGGAAGACTGCCTTTAACACCCCGTCTGGGCACTACGAATACCAGGTGATGCCCTTCGGACTCACCAATGCACCAGCTGTTTTTCAGGCCCTAATCAACGACGTCTTAAGGGACATGATTAACCTATACGTTTTTGTCTACCTCGACGACATCCTTATCTTTTCCAAGACCGTGCAGGAGCACCGCCACCATGTCCGCCAGGTTCTCCAGAGGCTGCTACAGAACAATCTGTTCGCCAAGGCCCAGAAATGCGAATTTCATGTTCCCGAGGTCTCCTTTCTGGGATTTATTGTACGGACAGGCCAACTCCAAATGGACCCTGCCAAGACCCTGGCCGTCCGGGATTGGCCTACTCCCAAGTCCGTTAAGGAGGTTCAGCGGTTCTTAGGATTCGCTAACTTCTACCGCAAGTTCATCAGGAACTTCAGTTCTGTGGCAGCACCCATGTCAGACCTCACCAAAGGGACAGGTGGATCTTATGGCTGGTCTCCTCAGGCAGAAAAGGCGTTCAAAGACCTCAAGGACCGCTTCTGCACGGCACCCATTCTGGTTCTCCCGGACACCTCCCAACCATTCATCGTGGAGGTGGACGCCTCGGACAGTGGTGTCGGCGCGGTGCTCTCTCAACGTTCGGAAGGAAAGCTGCACCCCTGCGCTTACTTCTCCCACCGCCTGAGTCCTGCTGAGTCCCGGTACGATGTGGGGGATCGAGAACTGCTAGCGGTCAAACTGGCCCTTGAGGAGTGGAGGCACTGGCTGGAGGGAGCACAACATCCATTCCTGGTTTGGACTGACCACAAGAACCTGGAGTACCTCCAGCAAGCCAAGAGACTGAACCCTCGACAGGCTAGGTGGGCCCTGTTTTTCAGTCGGTTTGACTTCACCCTCTCATACCGCCCCGGCTCCAAGAACACCAAACCTGACGCACTGTCCAGACTGTTCTCTGCCACTAACAGGGAGAATGAAGTCGGGCCTATTATCCCTGTGTCCCGGATTGTGGCCCCTGTCCGCTGGGGTATTGAGGAGGCTGTCCGACGAGCCCAACGCCAGGACCCCGGTCCTGGGACGGGGCCACCAGGCCTCTTGTACGTCCCACATCAAGCCCGGGCCAAGGTTCTCCAGTGGGGTCACTCTTCCCCTCTCACCGCCCACCCGGGAGCTCGGAGGACCCTGGACTTCCTGAAAAGACGCTTCTGGTGGCCTAACATGGAGAAGGAAGTAAGGTCATTTGTCCTGTCCTGTGAGGTTTGCACCAGAACCAAGAACCCACGACAGCGTCCCCAGGGTCTCCTGCATCCTCTGACCATTCCCCGGCGTCCCTGGTCCCACGTGGCAGTCGACTTTATCACGGGTCTCCCTGAGTCACAAGGTAACACGGTCATTTTGGTCTTAGTTGACAGATTCTCCAAGGCCTGCCGCTTCATACCACTGTGCAAACTCCCCTCTGCTCTTGAAACTGCGAAACTTTTGTTTAATCATGTCTTCCGAGTCTTTGGTCTTCCACAGGACATCGTCTCAGACCGAGGGCCCCAGTTCTCCTCCCGAGTGTGGCACGGGTTCTGCAAGGTCATCGGAGCCACTGCCAGCCTCTCCTCTGGGTTTCACCCACAGTCCAATGGTCAGACGGAGAGGCTCAACCAGGACCTGGAAACCACCCTGCGAGGCCTGGCTATGGATAACCCGACATTGTGGAGCACCTGGCTGCCATGGGCGGAGTACGCCCACAACACCCTGCAGTCATCGGCCACCAAGCTGTCGCCATTCCAGTGCCAATTCGGGTTCCAGCCACCTCTGTTCCCGGACCAGGAGGAGGACGCGGGGGTGCCCTCGGTCAACCAATATATGAGACGGTGTCGCAAGACCTGGAGCAAGGTCAGGAAGACCCTCATACAGACCTCCAGAACCAACCAGACTCAGGCCAACCGCCATAGAAGACCTGCACACGCTTTCCGCCCTGGGCAGCGTGTTTGGCTGTCCACTAAGGACCTTCCACTGCGGGTGGAGAACCGCAAGCTTGCTCCTCGCTACATTGGCCCCTTCAAGGTGGTGCGCAGGGTGAACCCTGTCTCCTACCGGCTCCAGTTGCCCCGGACTCTGAGGATCAACCCCACTTTCCATGTTTCCCTGTTACGGCCCGTACTGACGTCTACGTATGCCCCTGCCCCTAGGAACCCCCCACCCCCCCACATCTTCCAGGGGCAGACTGTGTTCACTGTGAATCGCCTGCTTGACTCCCGCCGGGTCCGCGGCGGGTTGCAATATCTGGTGGACTGGGAGGGCTATGGTCCTGAGGAGCGCTGCTGGGTTCCTGCTCGGGATGTCCTTGATAAAGAACTATGTCGGGACTTCCATTCGGCCCATCCGGATCGCCCTGGGAACGTCAGGAGACGCTCCTAGAGGGGGGGGTCCTGTTAGGACTAGGACTGTTTTGGCCTCTAGAGGCCGCTGTTATTTCCTTTTCATGTCGTATTTATTTTGGCCTCTAGAGGCCGCCACTGTTCCTGTGTTTTGTGTTTGTGTTAATTGCCTAATTATCTTCACCTGTGTCCTTAATTAGTTTGTCTATTTATACCCCTGAGTTCAGTCCTCTTGTCACGGAGTCTTTGTGCTGTTATGTTTATCTCCAGTTTCCTTTGTACTGTGTTTTTTGATCTTCTTAGCTTTTGTATTTTTGCACTTTGCTTTTCTTTTGGATTATACTCTTTGGTTTTTTTTTTTGTTTGTTTTGCCCTGTATATAGTGTATATAGTTTAAATAAACCTTTTTGATTCTTTTTCTACTTCCGCCTCACGCCTCTGCATTTGAGTCATCCTAGTGGGGGTTTGCTGGATCATCACACCAACGAACCAGGTTCGAATCCCAGCAAAACCCTAACACTCTTCCCTCCATCAAGGACATTTACACCACACGCTGCATTCAAAAAGCTACCAGCATTGTGAATGACCCCATGCACCCCTCACACAATCTCTTCACCCTCCTGCCGTCTGGAAAAAGGTACCGAAGCATTCGGGCCTTCACAGCCAGGCTTTGTAACAGTTTCTTTTCACATGCCATCAGACTCCTCAACTAATAATAACAATAATAATTTACATTTATAGTGTGCAGGCTGCATGAATATATGATCGCCTGCGCATCACAAAGATTAACTATAAAAGAACTATAAAACAATATCTACTTATTAAAAATATACAGTAATATAAAAATGAGCTAAAACTACGATAAAATATAATATAGAAAAAAAGAACAAAGATAAAATAAGTCTTATTCAATCTTATTGATAAAATCTATCTTAAATAAATGCGTCTTCACCATGTCCTCTGTTCTCTGAGGGACTGGACTGATACACACGGACGGTTGATCACACCACTCCCACTGCAGTCTTTGCACAGTGAACAACAATACACTATTACTTTTTACAATGTTCACAGTACCAATCACATACACAATGTTTACATCTATTTATTTTGTTTACATACGGCCCTGGTCATGCTACTGGTCCCAATTATGTTGCACAAGGGGTAAAATCGAAACATCCTTGTATGTACCCAGTACTATACTTTTTGATTTCCTAATACCCTAAAGTTAACAAATTACAGGGAGTGAGAGCTTAATGGGACCTAGTGCACATTATCCAGGCATCTGAATGAAGCAACAAGAAGTTAAAGTTATGCTTCAAATAAGAAGATGGTGTCAACTCAATGTTTCTAAAATTCACTTTACCAAGGCTTGTCAATGATCCAAGCAAGGTAAACACACTTTCTTTGTGGCAAAGCTTGAAAATCTCAGGAGAATCGGAGCACCAGTTATAGAGGCAATTGAAATTCTGTATGTGACGTACAGTGGATATAAAAAAGTGTATACACCCCGTTAAAATGATAGATTTTTCTGATGTAAAAAATGAGACCACGATAAATAATTTCAAAACTTTTCCCACCTTTAATGTGACCTATAACCTGTACAATTCAATTGAAAAACAAACAAATCCGTCAGGGGAAAAACATAAAAAATAAAAAACGCACAGTAAGCTGGTTGCACAAGTGTGCACACCCTTAAACTAATACTTTGTTGAAGCACCTTTTGATTTAATTACAGCATTCAGTCTTTTTGGGTCGGAGTCTATCAGCCTGCCACATCTAGACTTGGCAATATTTGCCCACTCCTCCTTGCAAAAGCGCTCCAAATCTGTCAGATTGCGAGGGCATCTCTTGTGCACAGCCCACTTCAGGTCACCCCGCAGATTTTCAATTGGATTTAGGTCTGGGCTCTGGCTGGGCCGTTCCGAAACTTTTTTTGGGGTCATTGTTGTGCTGAAAGGTGAAATTCCTCTTCATCTTCAGCTTTCTAGCAGACACCTGAAGGTTTTGTGCCAAAATTGACTGGTATTTAGAACTGTTCATAATTCCCTCCACCTTGACTAAAGCCCCTGTTCCAGCTGAAGAAAACAACCCCATAACATGATGCTGCCACCACCATGCTTCACCGTGGGTATGGTGTTCTTTTGGTGATGTGCAGTGTTGTTTTTGCACCAAACGTACCTTTTGGAATTGAGGCCAAGAAGTTCAACCTTGGTTTCATCAGACCATAACACATTTTTCCACATGCTTTTGGGAGAGTTGATGTATTTTTTTGCAAAATTTAGCCGGGCCTGGATGTTTTTCTTTGTAAGGAAAGGCTTCCGTCTTGCAACCCTACCCCATAGTCCAGACATATGGAGAATATGGGAGATTATTGTCACATGTAGCACACAACCAGTACTTGCCAGAAATTCCTGCAGCTCCTTCAGTGTTGCTGTAGGCCTCTTGGCAGCCTCCCTGACCAGTTTTTGTGTTGTCTTTTCATCAATTTTGGAGGGATCTCCAGTTCTCGGTAATGTCATTGTTGTCCCGTATTTTCTCCACTTCTTGATGACTGTCTTCACTGTGCTCCATGGTATATCTAATGCCGTGGACATTTTTTTGTACCCTTCTCCTGACTGATACCTTTCAACAATGAGATCCCTTTGATGCTTTGTAAGCTCTCTGTGAACCCTGGCTCTTGCTGGAGGATGCAACTGAGTAAATGTCAGGAAAATCCTACTAGGACAGCTGAACATTATTTGGGGTTAATCAGAGTCATTTTACATAATTGATGGCAGGTGTGAACCCAAACAGATTGAATGCTGTAATTAAATCAAAAGGTGCTTCAATAAAGTATTAGTTTAAGGGTGTGCACACTTATGCAACCAGCTTATTGTACATTTTTTATGTTTTTCCCCCTAATAGATTTGTTTGTTTTTCAATTGAATTGTACAGGTTATAGGTCACATTAAAAATGGGAAACGTTTTGAAATTATTTATCGTGGTCTCATTTTTTTTTACATCAGAAAAACCTATCATTTTAACGGGGTGTGTACACTTTTTATATCCACTGTAAATGTTTACAGAAAATAGTCAAATGAACTTCAGCCAAATAGCACATCTTAAAATTCTCAGTGTTTCAGAAGTCTGTATATTACACCTGTATATGTTTGACTCAGCCTTCCCAGAGAGCATTTTGAATGACTCCAGTTCCTACCTGTTGGAACAGAGCAACCTACGAGAATTAACTTAAAGTTGTTTGCAGAAAATGTCACATATGGAACCGTGGTTTGCATTGCATCTGGTGAGACGGACATTCAACATGCAGCTTGTATCTTACTACACATTTAAACTATCAACTGTTAGTAGTCCAACCAAAAAGAAATTTCGAGGCAATACCAAACAGACAAAAACTATGAACAGTTCCTATCTGGTTCTATATCTGTATGCAACATGGCATATGGCCAAATGGGAGGCTTTGGGTGACTGTAGTCACCTGGAAATAGATCAGAAAAAATCATTATGCTACTCAAGCTAGTTCTATATGAATACTATTAGGACATGTTGCTTTTGGTGATAAATATCTAACATGAGCTAATAGGACCTTATGGCGTATTCACACCTACATTGTTTGGTCCGGACCAAATGAACCAAATTTCCCTTGGTCCGGACCTTTTGGGTTGGTCTGAATACAAACCACCGAACTCTGGTCCGGACCAAACAAGCGGACCGAGACCGAGCTGCAAGGTCGGACTCGGTCCGGACCAAAGGAACCCTGGTGCGGATCTTTTGGAGGTGTGAAAGCAGACCGGACCTAATCTGACAGTTTTGCTTTTTTGTACCTCGGGAGCTTCCGTCGTTTGTCAAGCATTATGGGAAACAGAGTCTTGACACTCCACCACAAAGTGCAAACACTGTTTCGGTTGTCAAGGGAACCTTACAACAGTCGTTCAGTCATTCAGACCAGTGGTAGGCTAGACTACAGAGTACAAAAAATAGGGGGCAAGTGTGGGCCGAGGAAGAAACGCGTACCCTTGTGGATATATGGGCAGATGTCCACATATCTGAGCTTTTGGAGAGAACACACAAAAATGCAGATGTGTTTGCTGTATTCAGTGAGAAAATGAAGGAGAAGGGGTTCACGCGCTCCCCAGAACAATGTCAGCTAAAAGTGAAGAAACTCCGTCAGACCTACATTAAAATCAGGAACATTCTTTCAAAAAGTGGCAGTACTAGCGACGCAAAAAAGAAATTCATCTATTGCATGAAGAGCCAGAACTGTCACAACATGATGTGCGCTCATCAGCGCTATCCTCCATAGCCGCCTTGCCCTTTGTCATCGTCGTTGATAAATTACTTGTATAACAGCATAGTAATCGCACAATTGTGAAAACAGTAAAAACTGGAAAAAACATATAGCTTTGGTGACATTAAAAAGAATAACAGCACGGAAAGCCTCCATGACTACTTTTGAACTTAACGCTTTGTGCGCGTGTCGTCTCTGACCAATAGCTGAACGACCTCAGGGCGCGTGGCTTTGTTGACAGATTTTGGTCCGCTTACCAAAATGTACAGTGTGAAAGCGAACCGCACCAAAATTAAAAAATTAAAAAAACATTTGGTTCGGACCAAAGCAAGTGAACTATCGAACTATCCTGGTCTGAATACACCCTTAGACAGGACATTTTTTGGAGTCGGACCAATAGTGTAACGAGGGCTGTATGCTACCTCAAAATACACACTCAACTTTCCACACATTATCAGTAACAGGTACTGGTTAGCACTGTTCTGTCTGTTTGTGCTAGTTGACGTTTTTGCACTGTCCTTGTTGTTGGCACTTTATGTTGTCGATGTCTACACTTTATGTTGTGTGGAGTTTATTGTCTGCAAGGTTTGCACTCGCTGCACTCTTGCACTTTTTGTTGTTATTTGAAGATTTGTAGTCCTGTGATGTTTAATGTAGCACCAGGGTCCTAGAGAAACATTGTTTTGTTTTAACTGTGTACTGTACCAACTGTGTATGGTTGAAATGACAATTTAAAAAAAAAAGCCTTGACCTTGAACTTGTACGGAGTCATTAAGCATAATGATATTTATATGTTAAAAGGTTCTCCTTTTTCCTGCATTTTCATTTAGAATCATGACACTGATGTTTATATGTGTCAGTACACTAGATTTTCATACCAGATGCTCAGATATGGATTTTGAGTTATAGCTGCTGCATTACACTACCAAGCCTCCATATGCAGGAAATACAAACCAAAGTGAAATTGGACCAAGGGAAGTTACTATAAATCTGACATGAAATTATGTGTGCCCAACCCAAAATGGTCCATTTTCCAGGCAGAAAGCCTTCAAAATGTCTGTGATGTACATGATGTTTCAGCTAGGTCTAAAGTTTATTTTTGGACCAGAATGACACTACTTTTACTATGGAGTTGCAAAACATCCATCCATTATCCATAAACACTTAGCCTGTGCAGGGTCGTGGGCAAGCTGGAGCCTATCCCAGCTGACTATGGGCGAGAGGCGGGATACACCCTAGAGAAGTCGCCAGGTCATCGCAGGGCTGACACATCGAGACAAACAACCATTCACACTCACATTCACACCTACGGTCAATTTAGAGCAACCAGTTAGCCTAATCTGTATGTCTTTGGACTGTAGGGTAAATTGGAGCACCCGGAGGAAACCCACACAGACACGGGGAGAACATGCAAACTCCACACAGAAAGGCCCCCTGGCTTGAACCCAGAACCTTCTTGCTGTGAGGAGACAACACTAACCACTACACCACCGTGCTGCCCATTTTCAAAACAACTATAGGTAATTTAATTTGATGCCTCATTGATTAGCACCATGCCAGATTCATTTTTGGCACTGTGCCAATTATGTCAGAATATTTGTTGCTAATACTCTGTTTCTAACAAGGAACCAACTTTAACCTGTCTCAAATTACCAACAAAGTTCAACAAAGTTGGAACTGTTGTTGATACAAGATAGTCAGTCATAAAATGTGTTTTTATTCTTTCTAACCTCTGAACATGCAGTGTTGAAAACATGGAGACCAGCACTCAGAATCAGTCAGTACATATACAGTGAATGGACACTGTCGAGCATTGACTCATTTCTGGTTCTGGACAGTAACTACACGGTAATCATTTAAACCGAGTCCCTGTCTCAAGTCCTCTAGAACCAGCCTCAGTCCAACACAGTTGTGGATGATGTTACAAGTGATAAATGTATTCTGTAGGGGCACTATTGAGGTGATTATTTGTTGATAGTTACTGGATCAGCCAGTGAAAATGGTGCAAAATATAATGTGCTTTTCAACGCCGTTTGTCCGCATTCTGTAAACAGAACATTGGGTACAAAAATCCTGTGGTATGACATATATTGTCTAAAGACACCCATCAATCGATCAATCCATCCATCCATTATCTGTAGCTGCTTATCCTGTGCAGGGTTGCAGGCAAGCTGGAGCCTATCTCAGCTGACTATGCGTGAGAGGCGGGGTACACCTTGGACAAGTCGCCAGGTCATTGCAGGGCTAACACATAGAGACAAACAACCATTCACACTCACATTCACACCTACGGTCAATTTAGGTGGGGTTTACATTAGACCGTATCAGCGGATCATCAGATTAACGTTTTTAAAAACGATTAGCGTGCACACAGCAACGCCAATACACGATTCACGTGCACACAGCAACGCCAATACACGGATACACTAATCGCATGACTAATTAGACGGCACGTAAGTTGAAATGTAATGTGTAAATTTCTCCTCAGCGGCTCGGCTCCGCAGGCATCCTGCGCTCCAAATCACTCCGCCCTGAACAGCGAGTGCCCTCTGGAGGGTGCGCACTCCCCGGCCCTGCGCAGCTCACAGAGCGCGCGAGTGAAGCGCATGAGCAGTGATTCGGGACTGAGCCGCTGTGTGTGTGATCCCAGTGCATATCGGGCATGCGCAAGTCACTTACCACTTGCAAGTGGAAGGATGGCAAGCCTAAAGACAATCATAACTACACAATGGGCAGTATTTGCATCAGTATTTGCAGTATTTTCATACTTTTATACTCTTTAATGAAAGGTGATACAAGGCGGAAGTCCGCGCCGTTTTTCAGCAGTCGCGTCACATGACCAACGCCAGCGAATCAGGAAGGTGGATGTCACAGTGACGTTGTCCAATGACGACGTCAGCTAGAGCTCAGCACAGCGTATCCTCGTATCTCAATGTTTACACAGCACCGGATCAGATACGAACTGGGTTGAATACGTGGGCCTTGGCGGATTCCCGTTTCCCGGCGTTTCCCGGCGTTTTAATGTGAACGGACAGTGCATCTGCGAAGAAAACGAGACAGATACGGTCTAATGTAAACTTGGCCTTAGAGTCACCCGTTAGCTTAACCTGCATGTCTTTGGACTGTGGGGGAAACCGGACACCCAGGAACATGAATTTAACAGTAATATTTGTGTTTGTTTGCCAATACCTCAGCAAGTGATTTGGGCATGTTGCATGATGTAGCTGGAAAATGTTAAGATCGTATTATAATAATTTCGCCTATTTTATAAACAAGAGCATATCACAGAGTTAAACCCTATTCCCGACAAGGGTCACCATGTTGGAATATGTAGTTAGAGCATGTTATTAACAGTTTTGCTAATGCACTGATGTCGGGAGGTATTTCGCATGCTTCCTAAAAACGAACTCTTTTAATTGTCATGTTGTGTTCATCTGGTGTGAGGAGGTACGAGGACTCACCATCGCCGCTTGCTGCTATATTTCAATTTTCTTTTTAAACAATTCCCTGTGTAAATATTGACGTAACTTTAGGACTTCTATCACTGACTCAGAATATGGTCCCATATGTATACAAGGCCAAATATAACCTAGTTATAAAGCAATAATGAAGTTATATTCCCAGCAGCTTTAAAGCTCAGCACAGTTTTCTGTGAATTTACCAGTCCTAATTATTTACAGATTAATCTTGAGGGCTTTCTGGGTATATACAAACCTGCCTCATTAACTTACACTGTATTTTTTTTAGGTTGAGACCCTTACATGGTAAATTACTCAGTATAAATATCACAATGAGCTGCAGGAGTAACACTAACCTGATTAAGTTAAACTTTTATCCTTTAATCTTTGAACCAAAAGCAGGTCACGATCATTATAACTCATTACAACTCCGACACTGCATGAATAAACAAGCATTTTGCTTCCCCCCTTCTCATAAAGTTGTATGTGAACTGGAAAAGGATATATAGTTCATCTGCAGATTATAACAGCAGGATGGATGGAATAGGTGGATTGTGCACAGAGTAGGAATTAAGTTTACAATTTAACCAAGAAAGAGCAAACTATAATTATTTAAAGCTCATACTTGCTGATTAGAAACTTGCCTGCTGAACAACATGCCCTAATGCCTGTTATTTACAGCACAGATTTATGCCTGCTCCTACAGTATTTCATTATGAGATGCTCACGTATTAATCATGCTAATGTGTAATCGATGACATATGGTAGCCTATGCAGTAAATCTCAGCAGCAGGGCAGCTGCAATGCTTGCAGTCGCTCATTTTATTGTGCATTATTTGTGTCAGAATACAAGCTGAGCAAGATAATAGCCCAATCCGTAGTAAACTGCAGCAAGGCAGGAGTGAAACAACATTGTTTCAGTCATGCTGGTTCATTCGGATGCATGAAAGGCCGCAGTGTATAAACAGTTTTCCACAGAAGAGCAATGTAGCTTGAACATACTTTTGGCTTTCTGACTGTCTCACAAACAAAATAATGCAAAATCACAGATGGATATTCACTTGTTCATCTTCACTAACTGTTTTATCCTGGATCTAGAGCCTATCCCAGAAACACTGGGCATGATGTGGGAAAACACCCTGAATGGGACTCGAGTCCATCACAGAACACCATGTGACTCAACAAATAACCTGAGCTCAAGATGGACCCTGGAGCTAGGGTTGGACATGTCATCGATTTATTTGTCATATATTAAAATTCAATGGGGAGTGAATACTTATGCAAGATGCTGAATTGTGAGTTCTGCAAGCATATAGGCTTAAATAGATCAGCTAGTTGTATTAAAGACATGTGAAAATGAAAACACTGCAAGCTGGCCTAGTGGTTAGCATGTCTGTCTCTCAATTGGGAGATTGCAAGTTCTCCTCATGGTCAAGCCATACGTATCAAAGTCAAGTCAAGTCAAAGTACCTCTCACACCAGAATCTGGTCTTCCCAGGCAGTCTCCTGTCCCAGTACTAACCAACTCTTTAAGGCGTATGGGTGCTGTGCCAATCTCCGTTTGGATAGCCTTCGGCCTCTCACCTATACAGCTAGGGTTACAGTGGGGAGCTAGTCCTCTGGTAACTGCAAGAGTTTGATTTCCCCACTCGCATCAGTATTGCAGCATGCCTTGCCATCTGGTATGACCCGACCGTGAGTAGAACTTGCGATCTCCTGGTTGAGAGATAGACACATTAACCACTAGGCCAACTTAGGGTGCCATACCAAAGACCATCATAAAAATAGTACCTACTGTTGTCTGGTAAAGCAGGCTGCAATACAGATGCAAGTGGGGAGTCAAACTCTAGTGGTTACCAGAGGATCAGCCCCCCACTGTAACCCTAGCTGTATAGACGAAAGGCCGAGGGCTATAGAAGAGGAGATCAGCACCACCCATGCATCTAAGGGCCTGGTAAGTACTGGGACAGGAGACTGCCTGGGAAGGCCAGGTCCTGGCACAAGAAGGACATTGACTTTTTTGAAAATGAAAACACGACAAGGCATGCAGCTATGGTAAAATAATCAGTGATGGGGTACTGTGATGTGGAATGTGGTTAATGTTATCACCTCAAAATAGCCTTTTTTTTCCTTCCAACAACAGCATGTCCTGAAATGTTTTATTCCTCTTACACTATAGTATGGAAGCATATTGCTGCCACACCAGGAAAAAAAAAAGAGAAAAAAATCATTATCAGGTAAGAATGTAAAAAGTTTATGGCAATATAGTTTTTATATTATAACATGATCATTTGGGTTCACATTATAACATCCATCCATCCACCCATTATCTATAACTGCTTATTCTGTGCTGGGTTGTGGGCAAGCTGGAGCTTGCTATCCCAGCTGACTATGGGTGAGAGGCAGGGTACACTCTGGACAAGTCGCTGGATCATTGCAGGGCTGACACATAGAGACAAACAACCATTCACACTCACATTCACATTTACAATCAATTTAAAGCAACCAATTAACTTAACCTTGCCCTGCGATGATCTGGGGACTTGTCCAGGGTATACCCCACCTTTCACTCATAGTCAGCTAGGATAGGCTCCAGCTTGCCCACAACCCTGCACAGGATAAGCGGTTATGGCTAATGGATGGAATTAGCCTAACCTGCATGTCTTTGGACTGTGGGGGAAACTGGAGTACCCAGAGGAAACCTACGCAGACACGTGGAGAACATGCAAACTCCACAAAGAAAGCCCCCTGTCAGCTACTGAGCTCGAACCCAGAACCTTCTTGCTGTGAGGCAACAGTGCTAACCACTACACCACCATGCTGCCCCGTTATAACAAGATCATTTATATTGTTAAAATGTGAAACTGTACAGAAGGAAGAATGAGTCCGACCCCCTGGCGATAGCTTGTTACCATGGAGCCATCCATGGCCCTCCAGCTGATCAATAAGAAATGATGCTACCTCCAGCAGGTTGGACTCATTCTTCCTTCTGTCCTGCCCCATGTATTTTAAAATCCTTCTTAGAGTGCACATACTTATTACAACGTCATCCACCATGTTCGATAATAGCAGAATCTTGCCATGTCTCAACTCAAGCATGAAACAAAACCTGATTAAATCATGCAAATGAGCCATATTACCCAGTTTATTCTCCCTACATCTCATTCAAACCATAGATTCAAACATGAGCTTAAAGTTATCATGTTATAACGTGAAAAGTTTCATGCTTTTATAATATAAATGATCACGATATAACGTGAGACCAAATTTTCACATTATAACGTGATACGTTTCATGCAATAATGTGAAAATATATTGTTATAAAGTGAAAAATATATTGCTAGAACAATAAACTTTTCATGTACTTACGTGGTACTGATTTTTTTTTTCTGGTGTGGCAGCAATATGCTTCTGTAATATAGCAATTTGTTATTACTGACAGTTTTTATTCATTAAAGAATGACATATTTTTATTCTGTAAATAATATTGGCTGGCGTTGAGTGGTCTATCAGATATATTCCATTCAGCTAGCATGATACTGAAAGAGTCAAAGACGAGTAACTGAATGGAATATATCTGATATACCACAACAAAAAGCCATTATTATTATTATTATTATTATTATTATTATTATTATTATTATTCATACACATTCCTTTTGGGTGTTCAATGCGTTTTTCTCTTTCAAAATTCTCTCAAACTCTTCTGTATTTAACGAAGCAAACCTGGTAGCCATGTTTATTTACACATTGTCACAGTCGCTTGCAAGTGCTGAAGTTTTATGTCTCTGACATGTGACGTCATACTGTCTTGACAACCATGCAATATCGTAAACCATACTCATTCTCCATTGGGTATAGTGGCGTAATACACGTAGGATAAGCGATATGCTAACAATATCACATGCTATCAAACCAAATGAATGAAACCTGCTAGAAAGGAATTGAATACATTTTTATTCCATCGAAAAAGTGTCCTGTATATATAATAATTGATTATATTGAATGTTCTAGAACATCACCGAAACAAGTTCCTGTTATCACTTACCGTATGTCGTAGCAGCTATAAATAGATCTTTATTTTTCTCTCTATATAGTAAGAGTTTGTTATTGAGAAACTGCAACATGAAAAAGTCATCCATCCTGATGACTTTCTTGTGTCAGAAAACTTAAAGTTACAGCTTTACTTATAACTGTAACAAAGCTCTGACACTGGAGACTCCTTCCAAAAATTCTAAATTAAATGCACCCTCGTAGAAAACTTGCACTAGCAAGTATAAAAATTAATCAAGCACAATAAGATTCAGTGGACCTCCAGCTTATATTTATCATTTTACCAAAGCGCAGTAACTTTTAGGGCCTGTATTTCAGACAAAACTATGAATGCAATTTTACTGTACGCACACTGGTAGCAAACATCCTCATATATGCATATGTACATGTCACGGGCGATTGCTCTAAGACAACGAGGGAGGCTCAGCCTCCTCTAAAGATGCCCTTATAACTTTAATGTGCGCGTGAGTTTTTCCCCCTCGTGACAGCGCGATGCAGCGCAGCCTCAGTGGACTTCAATGGCATTGGGAGCTCTGCGCTTTTCAATCTCAAAATGCAAGACGATTATTGGACAAATACTGCAAAAATGCCCGCCTACGGACTCCCAGCCTCAGTGGACTTCAATGGCATTTGGGAGCTATGCGCTTTTCAATCTCAAAATGCAAGACGGTTATTGGACAAATACTGCGAAAACGCCCGCCTACGGACTCCGAGCCTCACATGGGAGGGACATGGCAGGTTCTGCGAGGAGACTGGTGATTGGTGAAAGCGGCCGGATATTTTCTTTGATTGACAGCTCGTTTCAACTATAGACAGGCAGCGGTGAATCTCAGTTCAGTCCCATGCGGATTCGCAAGCGCTGTGGTGTATTGTAAGAGCTCAGCTTACATTTCGATTTCATTCATTACATACGGTTTCTACCAGCTTTTTTAGTTTGTATATATTTTCATTGTAAATAAAGTGTAAATATAGTGTTGCCAAGTTTGCTATCTTAGTTCCAGAAATTTCGTTTATTTGAGTGACTGAACTTGAACTTGAGGGGGCTAGTCAGCTAGCAAGAAAGCTGCGCACGGATGCCAAGCATTGCTGATTTAATTTTGGCGAAGCCATTTGCCAGTCTTCCTTTCGAGGAAAAAATTAAAATTAAAGAGACCAACGCCTCAAATTGACTTGGTGAAAAAGGTAGGGAATAATACTCGTTCCTTTCAGCTCTCCTGGTACGAGAAAGTGAATTGGCTAACAGCAAGTGACCCACATCAACAACAGTAAATAGGCTACTTTAGTAATATGTCATGGATGGACCAAAAATATAGAATCTATTTAAAATGTTTATGCTGAGTATATTATATTGGAATATATATTTTTCTGGATATGAATTAAACACAGCTACAATTTGGAAAACATTTTTAAACAAAAACACAGCCAAGAACATTTCACACTACAGACCTGGATTAAAAGTGAAGGGTTATCAAAATTGTCAATAAAACATTTCTCAGTCAAAATAAGTAAAATATAGGGAAAGTGTCATTGAATGAAATGTGTGGCACCCAGCTCTACTGCTGAGGTTCCTGACAAAGAGCTGCTTTCAATAATGATCAATTTTTAAACAACATGCCACAATTTTAAAATATAAAATGTTAAAATATACCCCCCCCCAACACCACCATCATGTATATTGGACAGTAGGCTAATGGGCCAAAAGAACCTGTTATTTCACAGTTTGTGACCCTGCCAACAATCAGCCAGATCAGAGGCAAGAGTATGGGCAAAATGGATGTTTTTTTTTTTTAATCTGGAAATATCGTAACCGACCAGCCTCCCCTGTTTGAAAGATTACCAGCCGCCACTGGTACATGTTGACTGTGACATTTTAATGGTTATATTTACACAAAGAAAACGTGAAAAAAAATCACACAATTTGATTTTTTTTTTCTGTCTGTGCTATATCATAAATCAGTCTAAAATGGCAGGACTTTTCTATCTATGGAGGGAGCTGTACGGAATTGACTACGAAAAAGCTTTTGACAGAGTAAAACACATTGAATTAATGAAAGATCTTGAACAACTGGGAGTTGATGAAAAAGATATCAGAATTTTGAAAAACCTATACTGGAAACAATATCAATTAATGGAGAACTCAGTGAATGGACACAAATCAAAAGAGGTGTGAGACAAGGATGTGTAATATCACCAGATTTGTTCTCCCTTTATGCTGAAGTAGTTATGAGGAAAGTAAAACAAAACAAACCAGATACTCTTCACCATCAATGGCATAAATCTCCCAAACATCAGATATGCCAATGACACAGTACTCTTAGCTAAAAGTGGAGAAGATTTAGAACAACTTGTAAAGACTCTGAAAGAAGAAAGTCAACAAAGTGATATTACTCATGCCTGTGTTACCTTCTGGCTCTCCCCTTTTAGTTATGCTGTCATAGTTAGTTGCTGGAGTCCCTGCTTGTACTTAGTGCAATATGTATACTGTTCCTACTTATTCAGGTGACATTGGGCATACCTAACAACCTGTGTTCTCTCTCTCTCTCTCCCCCCCAAAAAAAAAAAAAAATCTGTCCTTCTGAGTTACATGTCAATCCTGAGATCGAGATGCTGACCTCTTCTGCTCCTCGGACCTGCCTAATCCATCCTGGTGCCCTGTGTCTGGTTGGAGTCTCATCGCATCGCTCCTGTGGAGGATGGACCCATGTGGACAGTTGAAAGTCATACCTGGAGGACGCTCTGGACTCTTACAGTAATGCTTTTATGGCTGAGGACTACAGCTGACTTGCTAACTGTTACTTTAGGACTGCAGTTGTCATGAACAGTTTTGCACTCAAGTTTCCATCAATGAAGAGTTATAACATCAACGAAACTGACTTCATGTTAAAACTGTTAATATTATAGTCATGTTGTCTGTTGTTGCCCAAATGAGGATGGGTTCCCTTTTGAGTCTGGTTCCTCTCGAGGCTTCTTCCTCATGTTGTCTGAGGGAGTTTTTCCTTGCCACCGTCGCCACAGACTTGCTCATTGGGGATAGATTAGGGATAAAATTAGTTCATGTTTTAAGTCGTTCAAATTCTGTAAAGCTGCTTTGTGACAATGTTTTTTGTTAAAAGTGCTATACAAATAAACTTGACTTGACTTGAACAAAGAGGGCTGAACATCAACAAGAAGAAAACAAAAATGATGGTATTCTCCAAAGATAAAATATCCCCCAAATGCAAACTCATTCTTGATGGTGAAGAAATACAACAAGTGGAACAGTTCAACTAGCTTGGCAGCATCCTAACCCAAGACTGCAGATGTAACACTGATATCAGAAAATTGATTACAGTAGCAAAAAAGAAGACATTTACAGACATGTCAAGTACTCTCACAAACAAAAACCTATCAATGAACACAAAGAAAAGACATGAAATGCGACATATGGTCCACCTTGACCTATGGATGTGAGTCGTGGACACTGAGCAAACAAGATGTGAATCACCTGGAAGCAATGGAGATGTGGATTTACTGTAAAATGAAGAGAATATCCTGGATCAAAACAGAACAAATGATGAAATGCTTGTGATTGGACCACTTTTTCGAGGCAAATGGGATTGCAGATGCAGGGAAGAAGCGGGCAATATTGTTGAGCTCAGTAGGTAGTCAGATATACAGTTTAATGAGGAACTTGCTAAGTCCAGATAAGCCGGGTACTAAGTCATATGATGACTTGATGAAACTACTTCAGTCACATTACAATCCCATCCTTGTCACCAAATGTGATATCTTTGTCACTAAAGGATACGCAGAAAGTTTTTAACTACTTTACTGAACATATGATGGCATCATTACATGGATCATACCGCCCACAGGAACATACGCTACTTCCCTGTTACATCCTTTTTAACCATACGGTCATAAGCCTATATCACCACCTACAGGACATTTCTGAGCTCACACTTCCATTTGCTACATTCCTGGAGTTGGTCAACGAAACAAGGAACCTCATTCAAACTATCCACCAAAGACAATTGAGGTTCATTGGACATATAGTCAAAGAAAACTCAATTGAAAAAAAATATGCATTGAAGGAAGAGTGGTGGGAAGAAAAAGCAAAGGAAGACAAAGACAGAACCTTCTGCAGAGTCTGGCATTGGAAACTGGGTATGAAAGCTGTGGACCTGTGATGGCTGGCATGGGATAGAACTGGTTTCAAAAACATGCTTGCCAACATCAGACTCCGATCTGTCACTTGAAGAAGAAGCTGCAAGGAATGTATCAAGATACAAAAATGCATTAATTTTTGCTAAACTCATTTAAAAAAAATGCTAGAGGGGGATAAAAGCATATATTCTATGACAAGCCATTTCTTGTGAAAAAATAAAAGATTAACAGTCATTAGTATAAATATGGAGGTGATTATAGAAAATCACACATGCTGACTGGTTAAGAGATTCAGACTATTTCTCGATAATCACCTTGAGCGACTCAGCAAAATGGTGGCCAATTGCTTTGTCACCGTAAGTGAGGAAGAATTACAAATTATGAAAGAAAATGCTGTTCCTAAAAGCACCAAAGATGCTATGAAGTTTGGTCTAAAACTATTCAAAGGTAAGGTGGAATTGTGATTTATTTTATCTATTTCAAAACCAAGTGTTTTATGTGAGTCAGTGTAGTGAAGTGGCACAAGTCTGTGCCACACCTATATTACATTTTCATGCTGGTTTTGAAGTATGAAATAAATTTTTTTTTTAAAGATTTTTTTTTAAATAACGACCTGTGTATTTATACTAAAACAATTATCCGCCTCAGGCTCAATGAATATCGGTGAATAATAACCTTGACTTCGTCTCAGTTATTATTCACCAATATTCACTTTGCCTTCAGCAAATAATTGTTAATTAATATCTTATTGATCCACAAGCTGCTCTCTCTCGCTCCTGGTGTTTTTCTGACACCATTTTTTACAAGATGGCTGCTGCGCCAAGATGATGCATAGGAATATGTAGGACACGCTACTTTCAAAATCTCAGAATGGAACATTAGATGCAAACATGACTTGATGTCTTCTTCCCTCCGAATACAGCCTGAGTAAGCAGAATTTTTTTAAACCTATGAAACAAACTCAAAGAGTTAATTTTTTGCTCGTCACTTCATGAAGGAGGCTTTTTGCCACGAGTAAACAAACAAACAAACTAATCTACTACAGATTTCAGTCCTGTTTCCATCACTGCTGTGCAAGGCCGCCAGCAAGCGTAGGCAACTTGACTGCATTAGAGAGGATTGCTTTAAGCCTTACAACTGCTGAACTCCCATTCCCCAGAGAGGTCTGTGCAAATCTGGGAGTGTATGCAGTTCACATTTTGACAGTGAAACTAATCCTCCTTCCCACTTGCTCAGAGGCTCCTTGTGGGCTCTTGTCTCTTGATGGGCCCCTGCAGTGGTAGCTGAGCAAACTTTTGATTATTATTATTATTATTATTATTATTATTGTTGTTGTTGTTGTTATTGGTACACATGATTTAATCATGGCCATAAGATAATAAATAGAGGTCACAAAATTGGAACTTACTTGGAAACATGTTATGCCCACTGAGCAGTGGTAGTAAGTTATGTATGGTCAGTGACAATACTGCTGAACAATAGGCTGTGGCATTCAAACAATGGCTGCACGGTGGTGTAGTGGTTAGCATTGTCACCTCACAGCAAGAAGGTTCTGGGTTCAAGCCCAGTGGCTGACTTGGGCCTTTCTGTGTGGAGTTCGCATGTTCTCCCCATGTCTGCGTGGGTTTCCTCCGGGTGCTCTGGTTTCCCCCACAGTCCAAAGACATGCACATTAGGCTAATTGGTGGCTCTAAATTGACCGTGAGTGTGAATGGTTGTTTGTCTCTATGTGTCAGTCCTGTGATGACCTCATGCCTTGTCCAGGGTGTACACTGCCGCTCACCCATAGTCTGCTGGTATAGGCTCCAGCTTGCCCACAACCCTGCACAGGATAAGTGGTTACGGATGATGGATGGACGGATGGATGGCATTCAAACAATGCTTATTGCTATTAACTCCCCACACCATTACACCACCACCACCAGCCTGAACTTGTGTCTTTGACACAGTATGGGTCCATGAATTCATGTTGTTGACTCCAAATTCTGACCCTTCCATTTACATGCCTCAGCGGAAATCAAGATTCTTGTTCGAGTTTGATGTACCTCTGCCCACTGTAGCATCAGATTCCTGTTCTTGGCTGATAGGAATGGAATCTAATATGACCTTCTACTATTGTAGCCCATCCTCCTCAAGGCTTGACATGATGTCTGTTCTAGGATTGTTTTCTTCATTCCATGGTTGTAAAGAGTGCTTGTTTACTGTAGCTAGATATTACATGACATAACATTAATGGCATTTAGCAGATGATCTTATCCAGAGCAACATATAACATACCCAGAGCAGCCTGGGGTTAGGTGCTTTGCTTAAGGGAATTGAACCAGTGGCCTTTTGGTCCCAAAGCTGATTCTCCAACCTTCAGTCTATGGCTTCCCATGATACATGAAATGGTTGTATTTACACTCAGTGCAAAATGTATACTGTTCTTACTCATTAGGTGACATTGGGTGTACCTAACAACCTGTTGCCCCACCGGTCTATTCCCTCTGTCTGTCCCACTCTCGGTCAAGTTACATGTCAATCCTGAGACACCAGTGATGATTTTTGCTCCCTGGACATGCCTGATCCATCCTGATGCCCTATTTCTAACCGGAGTCTCATCACATTGCTCCTATGGAGGACAGCCCATATGGACAGTCGAAAGACGCACTTGGAAGATGGCTCTGGACACTTACAATTTTGGTATGATGGCTGAGGCTACAATTGCCATGATAGTTTTAGGACTGCAGTTGTCATGAACAGTTTTGCACTCAAGTTTCCATCAATGAACAGTTGATAACTTCAACAAAACAGACTTCATGTTAAAACTATAATAAATTTCCTGGTTACACAGTTGTATTTTGTGGCTATATAGAACACTGTTATAGAAGCAAATTATTTATAATCAAGATATCTGTTATCATCCAGATGAGGATTGGCTCCCTTTTGAGTCTGGTTCCTCTCAAGGTTTCTTCCTCATGTCATCTGAGGGAGTTTTTCCTTGCCACAGGCTTGCTCATTGGGGATAACTTAGAGATAAAATTAGCACATGTTTAAAGTCTTTCATTTTCTGTAAAGCGGCTTTGCGCCAATGTCTGTTGTTAAAAGTGCTATATAAATAAACTTGACTTTATTATATGGCAATACTGGATAATGGATGGCAGCATGGTGTAGCGGTTAGCACTGTCACCTGGGTTCAAGCCCAGTGGAGTTTGCATGTTCTCCCCATGTCTGCATGGGTTTCCTCCAGGTGCTCCAGTTTCCCCCACAGTCCAAAGACATGCAGGTTAGACTAATTGGTGGCTCTAAATTGACCATGAGTGTGAATGGTTTTGTCTCTATATCTCAGCCCTATGATGATCTGGTGACTTCTCCAGGGTGTACCCCACCTCTCACCCATAGTCAGCTGGGATAGGCTCCAGCTTGCCTGCGACCCTACACAGGATAAGTGGTTATGGATAATGGACACCAATATGAAAACCTTGGGCTCCTGGGTTGTGGGGGTTTGGGTGTCCAAATGAAATGTCTCTATAGCCGCTTTATCCTGTTCTACAGGGTCACAGGCAAGCTGGAGCCTATCCCAGCTGACTACGGGCGAAAGGCGGGGTGCACCCTGGACAAGTCACCAGGTCATCACAGGGCTGACACATAGACACAGACAACCATTCGCACTCACATTCACACCTACGGTCAATTTAGAGTCACCAGTTAACCTAACCTGCATGTCTTTGGACTGTGGGGGAAACCGGAGCACCCGGAGGAAACCCACATGGACACAGGGAGAACATGCAAACTCCGCACAGAAAGGCCCTCATCGGCCATGGGGCTCAAACCCGGACCTTCTTGCTGTGAGGCAACAGCGCTAACCACTACACCACCGTGCCGCCCTCCAAATGACATGTCTCATCTCATCTCATCTCATTATCTCTAGCCGCTTTATCCTTCTACAGGGTCACAGGCAAGCTGGAGCCTATCCCAGCTGACTACGGGCGAAAGGCGGGGTGCACCCTGGACAAGTCACCAGGTCATCACAGGGCTGACACATAGACACAGACAACCATTCGCACTCACATTCACACCTACGGTCAATTTAGAGTCACCAGTTAACCTAACCTGCATGTCTTTGGACTGTGGGGGAAACCGGAGCACCCGGAGGAAACCCACATGGACACAGGGAGAACATGCAAACTCCGCACAGAAAGGCCCTCATCGGCCATGGGGCTCAAACCCGGACCTTCTTGCTGTGAGGCAACAGCGCTAACCACTACACCACCGTGCCGCCCTCCAAATGACATGTCTCATCTCATCTCATCTCATTATCTCTAGCCGCTTTATCCTTCTACAGGGTCACAGGCAAGCTGGAGCCTATCCCAGCTGACTACGGGCGAAAGGCGGGGTGCACCCTGGACAAGTCACCAGGTCATCACAGGGCTGACACATAGACACAGACAACCATTCGCACTCACATTCACACCTACGGTCAATTTAGAGTCACCAGTTAACCTAACCTGCATGTCTTTGGACTGTGGGGGAAACCGGAGCACCCGGAGGAAACCCACGCGGACACGGGGAGAACATGCAAACTCCACACAGAAAGGCCCTTGCCGGCCCCGGGGCTCGAACCCAGGACCTTCTTGCTGTGAGGCAACAGCGCTAACCACTACACCACCGTGCCGCCCTCCAAATGACATGTATGAGTGATAATTAATAATGCTCTAGTTGTAAGTCAAGCTTCCTCTAAAATATTGTCTGAGATTTGTAGTTACATTGTGTATGCTAATAGCATTGTAAATTAACTTAACCTAATGTAGGCTTAATTAAATATGCCTACATTATGTGGTCTTTCATTGATTGCTAATATTCTATTTCCAGTTTTTCTACAAGTCTAATGTGCCTGCTTCCACCATTGGTGTTTATTAGGTTTTTATGATGCATTAGTGTGGCTTTTTCTGTGGCTGTTACTCTATGTACATATTCATTTCATAAATATACTTTATCCAAAATTTACTGGGGAAACAAATGATGGTATTTTGTTAAGTGCCATAGTGTGTATATATATTGTACAATTATGTGCGCTGTATAAATGCTAATAAACTTAAACTTCCCTGCTCATGTTCATCCATTAGTAATGAAGCATAAAAACCAATTTATTTCAAATCATTTGTTTAGTTTATGAGCCAAACTATTGCATGTTTACTAAGGAAACTAACTGTCCAACTGTCTATTTTAGTTACTCTCATATCGCCATGCTGTTGAACTCTTAAATATGATTGGTCCAAAGATGTTGATTAATTTTCTAAAAACAGAAACTCTAATAGAATTTCTGGCTGTAAGGTTCATCGTATTATTAATATGCTAGCTCTGATATGTTATCTATAGTATGTTTCTATAGTAACAGCTAATTTACAGGGATTTGTATCAGACAGGGAATTAAAGCCTAATAATAAAAAAAAACACATTTTTTATCCTTCTCAAAGTTTTGTATAAGGAGTATTTTATTAACATTAAGGAGTCTCAATCGTCAGCGCTATGTAAGCCTACATTCATTCATGTCACTTGTAGGCATGGAACGAGTGCTACGGTTGTCGCCCATGGGAGTGTACCATCCGTCCAGCTCCTATGAGAAATGGTCATGGCCAAAACGTATCCTACAATACACAATTTACGACAGAATATGATTTATTTGTGTTTAAAATCCATCCATTATCTGTAGCCACTTATCCTGTGCAGGGTTGCGGGCAAGTTGGAGCCTATCCCAGCTGACGATGGGTGAGAGGCAGAGTACACCCTGGTCAAGTCATCAGATCATCACAGGACTGACACATAGAGACAAACAACCATTCACACTCACATTCACTCCTACGGTCAATTTAGAGACACCAATTAACCTAACCTGCATGCCTTTGGACTGTGGGGGAAACCGGAGCACCTGGAATGTGGGAAGGGCAAATGAGCTGAATCTTTACTTCAACAGATTCGATGGTGTGACCCCAACCCACCACCACCTCTCTTCTGCGGGATGGCTACAACCACACACTTCACATTCTCTCCCTTCCCCCACCTCTTCTTGCCCAACCTCATCCCCATTTCAGGACCTTGCTCACACCTTCTCAACAGACCCCCTGGCTGAGCACCCCCCCCAAGAAACACCTTCATCCCTCCCCCACCCGTCACCTCCACACTGATCATTAGTGAGAAGACAGCTGAAGAGACTCCATGTGGGAAAATCAGCAGGCCTGGATGGTGTTAGCCCCAGGGCCCTGAAGACCTGTGCCCTCCAGCTAAATGGAGTACTTCAGCATGTCTTCAACATGAGCCTGGGTCTTCAGAGGGTCCCCGTGCTGTGGAAGATGTCATGCCTCATCCCTGTAATGAAGAAGCCACGTCCCAGTGACCTCAAAGACTACAGGCCCAAGGCATTGACGTCACACATCATGAAGACCCTTGAGAGACTTATCCTGGAGCAGATCCGGCCTATGGTCCAATCACTTCTTGATCCCCTTCAGTTCACCTTGTCTTGGAGTAGAGGACGCAATCATCTACCTGCTCAACAAAGTCTACGGCCACCTGGACAAGCCAGCCAGCACTGTGAGGATCATGTTTTTTGATTTCTCCAGTGCTTTTGACACTATCCGGCCGGCTCTGTTGGGTGAGAAGTTGACAGCGATGCAGGTGGATGCCCCACTGGTGTCCTGGATTGTGGATTCTGGATTGCGCTTGCAGTGCTGTGTGTCGGACAGAGTGATCAGCAACACCGGGGCTCCACAAGGGACTGTCTTTTCTCCTTTCCTTTTCAATCTATACACCACTGATTTCAACTACTGCATGGAGACCTGCCACCTCCAGAAATTTTCTGATGACTCTGCAGTGGTTGGACGTATTACTGGTGGTGATGAGAGCAAGTACAGGATGGTGGTGGACAACTTTGTCACGTGGAGCAGGAAGAACCACCTACAGCTCAATGTGACAAAGACAAAAGAACTGGTGGTTGATCTGAAGAGAATCAGGGCTCTGATGACCCTGTTAACATCCAAGGGGTCAGTGTGGATGTGGTGGAGGAATATAAGTACCTGGGGGTGTACTTGGATAATAAACTGGAGTGGTCCAAAAATGTGGACATGATATACAAAAGGGGCCAGAGCCGTCTCTATTTTCTGAGACGGCTGAGGTCCTTCAACATCTGCCGAACAATGCTGTGGATGTTCTATGAGTCTGTGGTGGCCAGTGCCATCCTGTACGCTGTCGTCTGCTGGGGCAGCGGCTTGAGGGTGAAGGACACTAACAGACTCAATAAGATCATCAGGAAGGCTGGCCATGTTATACAGGCACGGCGCCATGGGGGGGCGAAAGGGGGCATCGCCCCCTCGTGGCTACAGCCCCGCCCCCTCAACGGAGACTCAGATCACTTAATTGTTTTCTTATGAAAATATATTGTATTATAGACGTATTAATAATTTGCATTTTCAAATACGAAATATTAAGTGGTTGCGCATTGCACAAAAATACATTTCACATAAATCACTACTAAAACTGGCACAGTAGAACAAATCTGATTGGTTGTTATGATTCTTACGTTGCAATCGTGCACTGTCTCTGCAATATCCTGTAATATGCAGTCAGTTTACGGGAGTAGTCTTTCCCCCACCGAATTAAACCAATTCAATCACAATATTGTGAATCCATTTTCTTTCTTTGTAGGCTAAGTTTATCTCCGTTTATGTTGGTGTATGTGTTCATTTATGGTCCGCTTTGTGCGCAAATAGCGTAAAAATATGTGTCGTTGACGTCACCCCCCCATGCAGCGGGGGTAAAAATTCATCACTTCAGAGTGTTTTGTCCCCTACACGCCTAAACTGGGATCACGGATTAAGTGGTTAGCGTTGACTCGGTGCGAGTCAGGAAGGCTATTACTGGTGCAGCCGCGGGGTCTGTTGATTTTTTTAAATTATGATTTTGGCCGCCGAGCCAAGTACCTTAGACTTTCATTGACGTTTTGTTTTCATGCCGCGGAGCTATTTGTATGTATTTTAAATTTAAAGGACTTGCCTGTAGGTTTGTGTGTGTTGTTTTATGTTTGGCATCTTTCCGGTTGTAACGCGTTTCTGTGAGAAAATTGGAGGGGAGGGTTAACAGGTGGGCACGGGTGTTGATAAAGCGCAACTGCCCTGGTAATATGTCACATGATTTTCCCGTACTAAAGCAACCTTCGGGGCCGTGGTTTTGTGGTTGGCGCAGTTAATTGTTTGAAACACGTTGTCAGACTGCCATCACTACTACACACTATATGAAAAATATTTGCCCCCTTGCAATTTCTAATTGCCCCCTTAGTAAACTGTTCCTGGCGCCGGGCCTGATATTATAGGTGTGGATCTGGACTCTCTGACAGTGGTGTTGGGGAAGAGGACACTGTCCAAAATAAAAACAATATTAGACTGTCCTTCCCACCCTCTTCATGAGAAGCTGATCAGCCACAGGAGCATGTTCAGTAAATCATTCCATCCTATCATCAACAGGAAATCATTCCTACCTGTTGCAGTCAAGCTGTACAATGCCACTGTATAACTGTGGTACACTGTCTTACCATGTATACTGTATCCTTAACTCAGGTGCAATATGTGTATATAGGAATCATTGTATATAAAATCACTTCATTTTGCTTTTACTTAAGTTATTGAACTTATCTAAATTAATTTTATTTTATTTATTCTTTTTTCAGACGATTGTATCTTCTATTTTTAGACAAGTTTACTTCTTCTCTGATTCAGGAGCTTGGTAGCAAATTTGAATTTCCCTCTGGGGATTAATAAAGTAATTCTGATTCTGATTCTTATTAAACATAGCCAATTTTTCTCTGCTTTTTTTGGGGGGGGGGGGGGGGGGGGGGGTCAAAAGATACCCCGTACAGTGTGGAATTTTTATTAAATACCATTATCTTGAGTAGTGCAACTAAAAACGTGACCACATTTTGCTGTGAATTAATTCCTTTACTGAAGAACTACCCTGTTTTTCATGCCATACCTATTAACTTGATTATTTTGTCATTTTATTCAGCCTTCTTTCTCAGAAACTTGCTGTTCAATAAATTCTGTGTCATGTGTTAAAGTGTAGACAAAACATTATACGTGTTTGTGGACAAATAAAAAAACACCAAATAAAAGGCTAAAATCTGCAAACTTTAGATTCTTTAGCTTGTACAGTATTCTGAGGAAGGTGTTAAATGTTGTATGTAAAAACCTTCAATAGAGGGTTTCTCAATCAAAGAAGATTCCAGAAAAAGAAAAAAAACCACTTTTTATGAAGGTTAAAATCCTAAACTATTTAAAAAAAACCCACTCCATTAAAATCATTTCTTCTAGAACTGCTTTTCTTATCAAACTGTTCTCTCTGAATATTAACAAAATCCAGAGATGCAATTGGTAGATAATGTTAATGAGATTAAAAAAAAAATATATATATATATATAGTATATTGGGCGGCACAGTGGTGTAGTGGTTAGCACTGTTGCCTCACAGCAAGAAGGTTCTGGGTTCGAGCCCAGCGGCCGACGAGGGCCTTTCTGTGTGGAGTTTGCATGTTCTCCCCGTGTCTGTGTGGGTTTGCTCCGGTTTCCCCCACAGTCCAGAGACATGCAGGTTAGGCTAATTGGTGGCTCTAAATTGACCATAGGTGTGAATGGTTGTGTGTCTCCACAGTATGTGTCAGCCCTGCGATGACCTGGCGACTTGTCCAGGGTGTACCCCGCCTCTCACCCATTGTCAGCTGGGATAGGCTCCAGCTTGCCTGCAACCCTGTAGAACAAGATAAGCGGCTACAGATAATGGATGGATGGATGGATAAATATACTGGATTTTACTGGTGTCCATTTGTGTTCACAACACATACCTCATCTCATCTCATTATCTCATCTCATCTCATTATCTCTAGCCGCTTTATCCTTCTACAGGGTCGCAGGCAAGCTGGAGCCTATCCCAGCTGACTACGGGCGAAAGGCGGGGTACACCCTGGACAAGTCACCAGGTCATCACAGGGCTGACACATAGACACAGACAACCATTCACACTCACATTCACACCTACGGTCAATTTAGAGTCACCAGTTAACCTCACCCGCATGTCTTTGGACTGTAGGGGAAACCGGAGCACCCGGAGGAAACCCACGCGGACACGGGGAGAACATGCAAACTCCACACAGAAAGGCCCTCGCTGGCCACGGGGCTCGAACCCGGACCTTCTTGCTGTGAGGCGACAGCGCTAACCACTACACCACCGTGCCGCCCCAACACATCTCATCTCATCTCATTATCTCTAGCCGCTTTATCCTTCTACAGGGTCGCAGGCAAGCTGGAGCCTATCCCAGCTGACTACGGGCGAAAGGCGGGGTACACCCTGGACAAGTCGCCAGGTCATCACAGGGCTGACACATAGACACAGACAACCATTCACACTCACACCTACGGTCAATTTAGAGTCACCAGTTAACCTAACCTGCATGTCTTTGGACTGTGGGGGAAACCAGAGCACCCGGAGGAAACCCACGCGGACACGGGGAGAACATGCAAACTCCACACAGAAAGGCCCTCGCCGGACCTGGGGCTCGAACCCAGGACCTTCTTGCTGTGAGGCGACAGTGCTAACCACTACACCACCGTGCCGCCTGCCCCAACACATACCTAGAAAAATTATTTTCACAGCTAAAAACCATCCGCTACCGTGAACACACCTTCCACCCATACACATTATAGTAGCCTCAAAGCCTTTCTGTTTTATGTTAACAAATGGTTGAGTAGCCTATCGAGCTATGTGCAGTAATGTAAGAAAATGCAATGGGATGCGAAGTAGAATAATTTGCAGTCGATATCTGAAAGGTCTTGGTCACAGAGGTTACACTCCGTTCAAAGAATGAAAGCGCTCTTTCTCTCCTTTAATGAATAGACGATGTGGAGCCTATTAATAGAGGACTCTCGGGTGGAAACTGGGGAATCGATCTGTGTGGATGGATTGTGCTCAGACATGTGGCTGCAGAGAGAGATATTTCATAATTGTGCGCTGTTCTTTGGCACGAAGTGGGAAAACCCTAATCCATTAAAATGATGAGATTTGGAAATGAACAGGAGAAATGTTACAGTTGAGAAAGAGTAATAAATAACAGCCATTATACAGTATGATGGACAGTAAATACAAATGGAAAAACGTGCTATTGAATATATAACCCAGTTTCTGAAAGAGACTATTGTGTTAAAAGCTCTGGAAAAAAAAAAAAAGCCTTTTTGATGTGAGTAGCAGCTATATAATTAGACGTATATAATTATGGTGCCACTTGCAGCACATCTGCTGTTCAACAACTTAAAAAAAATAGGCCTGAAGGTTAATGAAGAGATTACTGTTCCTAACGAGGAAATGTAAACATACGGGCTTGTGATGAGCATGAGCGTCAAACCACAGAATAAAGGTTCCTTCATGCACTGTATGTGATACAAGTTCACAAGCTTTTCGACGTGATTAAAAGCTGAAATTTCTTTCTGGAAAAAAACCCCCCCAAAATTACGCATATCAGAGGACTTTGCACAACTTTGCCTGGTTATGGCGAGGAACCTTCATGGACCGATACTGGAAAACAGACAGAAAGGTTGCTGGGAAAGATCTCAGACTAAATTAATCATGATCCAAATTCAATCAATCAATAAAAAGAGGGAAAAAAATACTGGATCAAGCTCTCATTGACATGCTTTTTTTTGACAGAGGTTGAAGACTTTTGTGAATTGATCAGTCATGTGAGAAGACTGTAGGCAGACATCCTCTTGTCTTGACACAGTGTTTCAGTTCAAAGTCATGGTATTTCTGTTTTGTGTGTGTGTGTGTGGGGGGGGTTGTACCTTTTTGCCTCATGAAAAAAGAAAAGTGCAGTTTTATTCACAATACTTACAGTTCAACTGTGAAAAATAAAAAAGAATAGGCCGAATTAACCAGCTTGTATGGTAGACTATGGAGCTCATCTCATTCATCTCATTATCTCTAGCCCCTTTATCCTTCTACAGGGTCGCAGGCAAGCTGGAGCCTATCCCAGCTGACTACGGGCGAGAGGCAGGGTACACCCTGGACAAGTCACTAGGTCATTGCAGGGCTGACACATAGACACAGACAACCATTCACACTCACACCTACGGTCAATTTAGAGTCACCAGTTAACCTAACCTGCATGTCTTTGGACTGTGGGGGAAACCGGAGCACCCAGAGGAAACTGAGGCGACAGCGCTAACCACTACACCACCGTGCCTCCCAGGCTAAATTGTATTTTTATTATTAGTGTCGGGATTATTTTGTTGCAGTTGTGGGGGGAAAAAAAACACCCTTCTTAAAGTTGGGTAAATGAACACCCTAATTCATTTTATTTTACAGTGTTTATTGCAAATACAACTCCAATTCCCCAAAAAAGTTGGGACACTGTGTAAAACATAAATAAAAACAGAATGTGAAGATTTGCAAATCATGGAATCCCTATCATTCATTGAAAATAGTACAAAAACAAAGTATCAAATGAAACTGAAATTTAATTGTTTTTTGAAAAAAAAAATGCTCATTTTGAATTTGATGTCAGCAACACATTTGAATTGTCAGCTGAATATTTTGGAATTGGTTTGAAGTAAATATGATGAAGGAAGATATTGCAAAAAAAAAGAAAAAAGATTTTGACCTTTTTGGTGACCCTCAAAATGTTAGAGGTTCTATTTGAGACCAATGCCCATCTATCCTGAAAGTTTCATGAAGATTGGTCCAGCCGTTTTCCCGTAATATTACTAACAAGAAAACAAAGAAACAAGCAAACAAAGAAACCCCAGTGAAAACAATATCTTGCCCCCTGGTGGACTCCGTCCCGGGCGAGGTAATAATGGAATAAGATAATTTCAAGCTTGAAGTCAGCAAAAACATGTGGAAATGGGCTGTATAGAAATCATATCTGTTTTACAAAATACTACATAAACATGCTTAGATAAAATTTTTTGAGAACAGAAATATTTGCTGGATATCTTTTGAATAGGGTTCTTTGGTCTGTTAAGGCCCCTGTCACACTTATTCGGAATTAGTAGGAATCAAGCAGAACCAGCTGGAATGAAAAATTTTCAAAATTTGTACCACATTCAGGCGGGAATTTCAAACTGACCAACGTTCGAATACTTAGAATGCGCTTCGAACCCGCCTTGAATGATTCTTGCACATTCTGGGTGTATTAGCTTTCGAATGCAGTTCAAATGTAGTTGGAACACAGTAGGAATACCTAGAATGCTTTTAGAATGCAGTAAGAATATTAAGAACGCACTTTGAATGCCGTACGAGTGCTGTTCGATTGCTGCCCGAGTACCACCCGAAGTCTGGTTGGAAGGTGCCTCGAATGCTGTACGAGTTCACCTCAAATGCAGTCAGACCGCTACCTGAATAGCCGCCGAATGTTTCGAATGTCTAAGAATTCAAAGAGAATGCAGCTCGAATACTTAGAATGTAAGTATCCCGGAATATATGCAGAATTTTCATTCCAACAGCATTCCGGCTCATTCGAGGCGTGTTCGGGACATTCTGGCAGGATTTGAAGTGGCTTGCCATCAGTGTTGCCAGATATTGCTGACGTTTTCCAGCCCAAAATATGTTCAAAACCCGCCAAAATGCACGTGAAACCGCCCAGTTGGGCGGGAAGCCGCCCAATCTGGCAACACTGCTTGCCATTTAGATTTTTCCCTCAAACCCGATCAGAATGTTTTGAATGCTGTTGGAATGCCATAAGAATATTTAGAATGCAGTCAGAATGCAGTTAGAATTCACTTCGAATGCCGTTCGGTATTTCTCCTCTTCAAATGCACCTCGAATGTTTTGAGCATGAGCATTCAAGCTGGCCACAAGAATGGGCCTGAATGTTTGGAATGCACTCAGAATGCAGTCAGAATTTTTAAAATGCACTTCGAATATCCCGGAATATACGAAGAATTTTCATTCCGATGGCATTCTGGCTCATTCCGCCTCTAGTGTGGCTACCCTATAAGAGGTATAGCTTTTTTCTTAAGGGGTTCTACAGAGGCCATGGCCTAATGGAGAAGAGAAGAGCTTTGGGACCAGCACTGGTTTGATTCCCTGGACCAGCAGGACTGGCTGAAGTGCCCTTGAGCAAGGCACCTAACCCCGAACTGCTCTGGCAAGAGTGGTGGTGTACCTTGTGTTTGACTAGCCAAAGAAAAGCTGATGATGTGATCATCAGTTCAGGTGGAATGAAATGAAAAAACAAACTTTTTTTTTTGATATGGAAACCCAATTTTGTAAGGATCTACAGTTGTGTTCAAAATAATAGCAGTGTGTTTAAAAACGTGAGGAAAGCTCAAAATCCTTATAATAGTTTTTATTTCCATGCATTGGGAACAATGCACATTATATTCTACATCAAAACATGAAGAAAAATGTATCAATATTTTAATTACTTTACAGAAAATGAAGAAAAATGAACATTGGGCTGTTCAAAAAAATAGCATTGTCTGCATTTTTCATTACAAACTCCAAATATTTACCGTATATACTGAAAAAAATCTTAAGGATTTAGTATTCCTGTGAATCACTAAACTAATATTTAGTTGTATAACCACGGTTTCTGAGAACTTCTGGCACCTGTGAACAGGTATTCCAGCCCAGGATGATTTGACAACATTCCACAATTCCTCTGCATTTCTTGGTTTTGCCTCAGAAACAGCATTTTTGATGTCACCCCACAAGTTTTCTATCGGATTAAGGTCCGGGGATTGGGCTGGCCACTCCATAACTTTCATTTTGTTGGTCTTGAACCCTGATGCTGCTCGCTTACTGGTGTGTTTGGGGTCGTTGTCTTGTTGAAACACCCATTTCAAGGGCATTTCCTCTTCAGCATAAGGCAACATGACCTCTTCAAGTATTTTGATGCAAACTGATCCATGATCCCTGGTATGTGATAAATGGGCCCAACATCATAGTAAGAGAAACATCCCCATATCATGATGCTTGCACCACCATGCTTCACTGTCTTCAGAGTGTACTGTGGCTTGAATTCAGTGTTTGGGGGTCGTCTGAAAAACTGTCTGCGGCTCTTGGACCCAAAAAGAACAATTTTACTTTCATCAGTCCACAAAATGTTTTTCCATTTCTCTTTAGGCCAGTCGATGTGTTCTTTGGCAAATTGTATCCTCTTCAGCACGTCTTTTTTTTAACAGTGGAACTTTGCGGGAGCTTCTTGCCGATAGATTAGCTTCACAGAGGCATCTTCTAATTGTCACAGTACTCACAGGTAACTTCAGACCGTCTTTGATCACCCTGGAGCTGATCATGGGCTGAGTCTTTGCCATTCTGGCTATTCTTCGATCCATTCGAATGGTAGTCTTCTGTTTTCTTCCACGTCTCTCTGGCTTTGCTGTCCATTTTAAAGCACTGGAGATAATTTTAGCTGAGCAGCCCATCATTTTCTGCACTTCTTTACAGTATATGTTTTACCTCTCCAATCAACGTTTTAATCAAAGCACGCTGTTCTTCTGAACAATGTCTGGAATGACCCATGTTTCTCAGGTTTTCAGAGAGAATTCATGTGAGGAAACCCACCAACATCTCAGAGTTGAAGCTGTTCTGTACAGAGGAATGGGCTAAAATTCCTCCAAGCCAGTGTGCAGGACTGATCAATAGTTACTGGAAATGTTTAGTTGCAGTTATTGCTGCACAAGGGGCTCACACCAGATACTGAAAGCAAAGGTTCACATACTTTTGCCACTCACAGATATGTAATATTGGATCATTTTCCTCAATAAATAAATGACCAAGTATAATATTTTTGTCTCAATTGTTTAACTGGGTTCTCTATATCTACTTTTAGGACTTGTGTGAAAATCTGATGATGTTTTAGGTCATATTTATGCAGAAATATCGAAAATTCTAAAGGGTTCACAAACTTTCAAGCACCACTGTACTACACCTACTGGTAAATTATTTGCCATGTAGTAATATAATTTCCACCAAAAACAGTGATTGATCTGGTTAGTCATGTTGGACTGCTATTATTTTGAACACAAGTATACATAAAAAACTTTCAGGATTTGTCCAGAAGGACAAACCAAAGAACATTTTTGGTGTTAGAATTTAACCTTATTTGTGCGATTATAGTTGGGGTTGTAATGTGCAGCTTAGCTGTTGAACACTGCATATGGAAAAGTACAAAACTGTATACTGTAGTATATTCCTAGAAGTGTGTACTTGGCTCATGGCCTTGCAATAAGAATCAATTTTCTTGTGTAAGTGAAGCAGAATAGCAGAATCATCACATAATAACAGCAGAGCTGGGGGACAAAATGGTAACCTTACACCTAATAGAAAGAAATTTAACTCCATGCGTCGATCACAGCAGTATTATTGAGTTTCCCCAGAGAGAGGAAGTGTATCAAGGCAATGTGGCATCTACTGCATTTTTTTCCTTTTTTTCTGGAAGGCAGATGTCACCTCAGTAGAGCTCCCAGACAAATAATCTGGCCTGAGTTTCCCAAAAGCATCGCAGCACAAAGATCATTGTTAAATGGTAGAGCAAGCAGCACAATGAACACTCTCTCTCCTAGTTAAGGTGCTCTTAGGGTTAAGAGGCTTTTAGGAAACCCACCTCTGTTCTTTCGAAGAAGTTGGTCTCATTAGAAGACAGTCACCTTTTTGAGCTATATAACTCAATTTAAAACTGTGAATACTCCTGTCCTGTCCCAATCCCATGATGGAATAAATAAAAATTCTAGCCCTGTTCCAATCCTGGAAGAATGACTCCTGTCCCATCCCATTCTTGTCTTCAAAATAAAGAAAATACTGTTTATTCATATTACAACTGTGTATTTATATATAAAAACTGACCTGTTATGATGTTTTAGTGCTTCAAATATATGTATCTGCATTCAGATTTGAACCAAAAGTGGATTTGGTCCAGGCTAGAGAGATGCTTGGTTGGTTGGTCAGTCAGCTATTTTATTTTTATTTTAATATTTATTTATGGCGGCACGGTGGTGTAGTGGTTAGCGCTGTCGCCTCACAGCAAGAAGGTCCTGGGTTCAAGCCCCAGGGCCGGCGAGGGCCTTTCTGTGTGGAGTTTGCATGTTCTCCCCGTGTCCGCGTGGGTTTCCTCCGGGTGCTCCGGTTTCCCCCACAGTCCAAAGACATGCAGGTTAGGTTAACTGGTGACTCTAAATTGACTGTAGGTGTGAATGGTTGTCTGTGTCTATGTGTCAGCCCTGTGATGACCTGGCGACTTGTCCAAGGTGTACCCTGCCTTTCGCCCGTAGTCAGCTGGGATAGGCTCCAGCTTGCCTGTGACCCTGTAGAAGGATAAAGCGGCTAGAGATAATGAGATGAGATATTTATTTATTTAAAAATGCGGCCCTACTACTATACCTCCAGAAACTAAAAGTAAATACTTGGATCTTTCTGGAAAAACTTTGTATTTAATGTGTAAGCTGAGTAAGCTAGGGAACTATCTTTTCAAGAGTGCAATATCGTTCCCAAAACAAGAACTTTTTTTTTTTTTTAAATAGCTGACAACAATAGTCACCTAATAACATTTGATCAGATTTACTTCCACTTTTGGGTTTGTTCCATTCCAAAAATATCAGAAAATCTGGCTGAATACTCAATCAGAATCTAGTATACAGTACACTAAGAGCAAACCACATCAGGCAGTGTTGGCTCAATAGTGGAGGCTCTGTGTTAGAGAACATAAGGGCAGGGCTTCATGCCCCAGTGCTCCCAAGCTACCACTAGTAGGTCCTTGAGCATAGCCCTTATCCCTCTTGACTCCAGGGGCACAATGTCATGGCTGATCCTGTGCTCTGACCCCAGCTTCCTAATAAGCTGGGATATGCAAATAAATGAACATTGCTGTGCTGTGATGTAAATTTGACAAAGACTGCTTTTTCTTCAGTTTCTTTATAATGCTTGAATGATTTTCCTCAAATATTTTATTTTAATAATGATACACAATGTTCATTTAGGAGTGATGAAAACATGCAAAATGAATGTAGTAGTTAATATTTTTTAATGAATTAAATTATAAGTTTTTGGGAGACTCCAAAACTCAGCAGAGACATGCTTCCCTGTTGGCTATATGGAGCAGCAGCTCTATAAATAAAATATTTTGTGAATTTCAGGGTCAGTTTGTAGTACAGAAATATGGTACAAATATTTATTTTTTTAGATGGGAGGGTGGCACAGTGGTATAGTGGTTAGCACTGTCGCCACACAGCAAGAAGGTTCTGGATTCAAGCCCAGTGGCCGACAGGGGCCTTTCTGTGTGGAGTTTGCATGTTCTCCCCGTGTCTGCGTGGGTTTCCTCCTGGTGCTCCGGTTTCCCCCACAGTCCAAAGACATGCAGGTTAGGTTAATTGGTGGCTCTAAATTGACCGTAGGTGTGAATGTGAGTATGAATGGTTGTTTGTCTCTTTGTGTCAGCCCTGCGATGATCTGGTGACTTGTCCAGGGTGTACCCCGCCTCTCGCCCATAGTCAGCTGGGATAGGCTCCAACTTGCCTGCAACCCTGCACAGGATAAGCGGTTATGGATAATGGAAATGTTTAGATGGGTTACTGAAGCAAACCACTGATGACAGGCCAAATACAACAACAACAAAACCCATAAATCATGAGCCGCTTATTCATGTCTGTATTTGCATCTGTTTAAAACAGGATATCTACCCAATCTGAATTATTATTCAGTTACATCTTTAACATGGGGCGGCATGGTGGTGTAGTGGTTAGTGCTGTCGTCTCACAGCAAGAAGGTCTGGGTTCGAGCCCCGTGGCCGGCAAGGGCCTTTCTGTGTGGAGTTTGCATGTTCTCCCCGTGTCCGTGTGGGTTTCCTCCAGGTGCTCCGGTTTCCCCCACAGTCCAAAGACATGCAGGTTAGGTTAACTGGTGACTCTAAATTGACCGTAGGTATGAATGTGAGTGTGAATGGTTTTCTGTGTCTATGTGTCAGCCCTGTGATGACCTGGCGACTTGTCCAGGGTGTACCCCGCCTTTCTCCCATAGTCAGCTGGGATAGGCTCCAGCTTGCCTGCGACCCTGTAGAACAGGATAAAGCGGCTAGAGATAATGAGATGAGATCTTTTTTTTTTTTTTTGACATATATGTTTATTGATTTCACATATAAAAAAGTACAATTTACATTGAAAGCTTCATTTTCCATTTTTTTCCCCTTCAAATAAACCCTTTCATTCCCCACCCTCTCCTACCCTCCTCACTACATACAATACAATGTGCATATAACAATGTAGCTAAACAAGCTACCTTCAGAGATGCATATAGGTATGTCCTTTTATCAATTAACATGTAATTATGAAGAGATGAGATCTTTAACATGAATGCTATGAGTGATGGGTTATAAAGCCTGCTCACAATACACTATTCAAAACTGCGATAGCCATTAAAGTGCTGTTCTCGTCACCAGAAGGTTGTGGGTTCAAACCCCAGTACTTGAGCCTCACTTTGCTGTACTGTATTCCTGGATTCTGCCTCACTTGTAAAGCATCTGCTAAATGCAGTGAGAGGCTGTATGCAGACATCATCAATAGCTAATCAATTGTACTGATTTCCCCAGTGTGTGGTGTACCATCTAATTTGTTGCAAACAATACATTTTAAATGGCCTGTTAGTGGCTAGGACTAATGGTTTCTTCTACATCATTTGGAGAGTTCAGTCAAATTGAGCCAAATTTGCTTAACAAGAAATGATAATTAAAAAGGTTTGAGTGTACTGTTATATAAAGTTGTTGTTTTACTTACTTTTTTACTACATATATAATTAAGATTATATAAAGACATCATCTTATTATCTAGGACAGAGATGATCAACTCTGCAAACTGAACCAAGCTCTTAACAGATACTGTAAGGGAGAGCAGAGAGACTTGGGACAAGTTTTCAGCTTTTGTAGATTGTGTGAAATTCTTTGCAGGTAGCATCACATTCATATTGCATTAGAGAGGATTTACTACACCTTCTTACCACAACATTACTTTCTCAGCTTGTCACATATACTGGCCTTCAGGCTTCAGTTTTTCTGTCATTTTTTGCAGGAAGCCATGAGACATTGAGAAGAGACATGGGACATTGAGGGGAGACACGGGACAGAAATAAAATCCCTCGGCCTATATGTTTAATTTTTATTTATTATCAAAACTTGTAACATATGAGCTGTATGAACACACAATGCTGTACAGTGACAGAAAAATGCTTTGGGTGAACTGACCTAACAAGACAAAACAGTTCCATTCTCAAGAAGGAATGAAACAAGTTTAATCCTCATGCAGGGACACACCCACATTGTTAACAAAAATGTTTAAACAATTCTATATTTCTAAACCACAAGAAAAACCTATAACATGATGAATTGTCCCAACTCTCCCCATCTGGCCATTTTGAGAAAAAAAATCCTTAAAGTGCTGATGACACGAACATGACTCTATGCAATTTCTTAAATAAACTATACAACATGGCAAACATGTTAGATTTCTGTTATAATTACGTGAAAAGAAGCTGTTGTTACACGAATATCCAACTTTTAATTGCACAGCGCAAGAAAACTGGGTCCGTGGCTCGCGGCCATGTTGTGACGTCAGCGGAAGAACATGCTACGGCTCACTGGCTGTTCTACTCTGGTTCTATTCAATGGAAATGGCGCATGAAAATGCCGGTGAACTCTCTAGTGCTAGCTCTTCAACAACCAAATACTGGTACTTTAAGCAGTGATCATGATGGCATGATTTTATCTGATTTTAAGTAAATGAGATTGATAATAATGTGAATGTTCACAACTAGTACATACAAACTCTGAAGCTTCTGATTCAGCAGCTGCGTCATACTCCGCAAAAACATCAGCAAGAACCTACAATATAAATGGAAATGCAATACACTAAGCTTAAATGACTTTTGGAAAGTATAATTTCTAAATTTTTTCTACATATTCTTGAAGTCGGTCATCGGGGTACTTGCTACCGTTCCCTAACAATGCATGGCAAAGGGTAAAGTGTAGTGTTGCTACGAGTACTTGCTAAAGCCTCCGGTGGAAGATCCTCGATGTGCTGATAAGACATACAGTTCTATATAACACACAAGTGTCACGATAATCACAAAACAGATGCTAATTGTTAAAATACCTAATTTTTAAGCAATCATGTGTTGATCTCTTCCGAATATAATCTATGATAGCCTACCCTCTTTACCCTTTGCCTCTCGTTGCTAGGCGACAGTTACATGAAAGCCACAAGCTTTCACAAGCAAATACACGACTGATATCACGCCGACTTTATGATTACATTTATGATTATCATGAATGTGTACTCTATGATGTGTACTCTATGAGCGCTCTGGAGCGAGTCACTTCCAAGATGGCCGCGCAGACCGCAGTGTTACTATTTTTAGCATCATGTCAGAGCACTCTATAGCTCTACGTACCTTTATTTTATGTCGTTTCTCAACACGTTCTGACAGGAGGACTGTCTTTGGAGGAGTCGCCTTGTCCCAGGCGACTGCTGGATCCGGCATAGCTACTAGTAGACCCCCTCCGGAATACTGTAGGCACTGCTGATGGTAGCAGCACATGTTTGTGCTGAACTGAACACCCAAGAGATTCTTTTAAGCTGGGAAGGGTGTCAAAACAATCCAAATCGAAGTGTTCAGAGCACAGGACGGATGTTGGTGAGGGCTCCCACTTGTCACGAGTGCGCCTGACTTGCTTCACCCACTTCGCATGCAGCTCAGGATCTCTGGGAAACTTGAATAAACTTACCCCATCCTTGTGGGTTTTGGAGCAAAAGCCGGCAACACAACGCGAAGGCATAATAACTATATATATATATAATAACTATATATATATATATATAATAATGTCTAATAAAAATACTAATAATGATAAACTGAACACCTGCCGCATCAACAACAAACTGGTAAGTTAGGAGGAAGATTCTTTCGCTGACGTCGTATAGCTCCTCCTCCTCTTTCGTCTCCTGGGTGCTGCAGCCCCGTCAAATTTGCCCAAATAGCTGCGTTTTTTATCATAACTTGTAAAATAGGCGCCTTTGTGAATTAATATATGGATCATCGGGAATTACTTTTTATGTTATAAAACATCGCCAAAGATGTCAAAAACGTGTCATCAGCACTTTAAATGTTTTTCCTCCAGAATTGAAGTTTAATAAATACTGTATATGGTAACTCTAGGCTACATACTTTAATTCCTAACAAATCCCAAATTCACCAGCGTACATTACACCATAGAATGGAGATGGAGGTGAAGTAGAAAATACAAGTTTTGGTTGATAAAAATGTTCGTAGCTCCAAAGGAAGTAGGTTCAATTCAAGGGACAACATCTAACTTCTGAGGTCATCTAAAATCTGACTGGTTGAAATTAATTTCTGTGAATACAAACTGTCCCAAGTCTCCCCCATCCGAAGATTCCCTGCTCTCCCCTCCTGCAGAATAACTTTTTTTTTTGTTTTGAAAAAAATAGCAGATTCTCTGTTGTTTCCAATCAGAAGAATTTATGTCAATTATTTACTTGAAGACAGTTTGAGAATGAGATAAGTGGAAAAAGCTGCCACTCATTTGTTTTTGTGAAGATGTACACTGTGCATGCAAACTTTTTTTTAATAAACATCTTAAATAGAAAAGCAAATTGTGAATTGTGCATGAATAAAAATTATACATAATTGGACCTTCACAAGAGTGATATGGTGGTGCAGCGGTTAGTACTGTCACTTCACAGCAAGAAGATCATAGCTGACAGGGGCCTTTCTGTGTGGAGTTTGCATGTTCTATGAGTCCCTGTGTACGTTTCCTCCTGCTGCTCCAGTTTCCTCCCACAGTCCAAAGACATGGATTAGGTCAACTGGCTCCTCTAAATTGCCCATAAGTGTGAATGTGAATGGTAGTTCGTCTCTTTGTTAACCCTATGATATTGACGACCTGCACAGGATGCACCCTGCTTCTCAGCTGAAGTCAGTTGGGATTGGCTCCAGTTTCCCCAGTGACCATGATCGATAACGGATGGATGGATGGACCTTCACAAATTTTATTTGAATCCCCTGGATGTAGGGTACGGTGTCTTGCAAAAGTATTCATCCCCCTTGATGTTTGTCCTCTTTTGTTGCACTACAAGATGGAATTGAAATGTATTTTTGGAGGGTTAACACCATTTGATGCACACAACGTGCCTACCACTTTAAAGGCACACACTGCTGTTGTATTGTGACACAAACAATAATTAAGATGAAAAAACAGAAATCTGGAGTGTCAGTTCAGAAAAAGGCCTGATCAGACATCCTTTAGGAAATTAGTTTTTAATCACTTTATCAATATTCCTTAATTCTTTAAACAGGAATGACCAATGTTCTTTCTATCAATACATCTTTCTAATGCAGTATAATGACTGTCAACTTAATAGCTAATGAATATCATAGATGAGTAATGAAAAACCAGTCCAAACACATCGGTTTATCATTGCATTGTTCGTCACATCCAACCAAAGGCATCAGCCGTCTTCCGCGTATTGCACTTATGATTCCTTTCCTGGAGCCCTAAAGAAATCTTTGAAAAAACAAAAAACACATACAAAACAAAACACACAGAGCAAAAATACAGCTGCGAATTGTAATGAAAGGCATTTTATTCAGATACTTCAATCAACCCTCTCTGAGCTGCCTGCTTCTAACAGAAGAACGAGCGTCTGGCTCTAGGCGTCTTCAGCACGCACTACTTCCTTTACACACACACACACACACACACACACACACACACACACACACACACAACTAAACACATCTTTCATCTCTGATTCCTGAAGCATTACACATACAGCACCTGGAAAATCTACAGTCCCACACTTACATCTGTGCCCTTAGCACTGATCCAACCACACACACACACACACACACGCAAAAAACCCCTAAGGTTTTGCATGAGCAAAACCCAGAGAGCCCAGACTACACAGAAGGTTGAAATAAGTAAATGTGTCACTCCTCTCGAATCCCTTTCACCCTTCTCCTTGGGAAAATGGAAACCCCAGAGAGGCAGGACAGTGAAAGACTGACCTCATTTTAAGTTATACACTATACATACTGGGTGTGTAACACAATGCCACTTCAGGATCTATTTAATGCTCAAATGATCCACTTCTGTATATGTATTTTGTTCAAATAAAATAGTCAAACACTTAAAAATAAAGACAAATGTAAAAATGGCAGGTTAGTGTGCCAATTCTGGCAGTTCCTCAACTTCACTCGCGTTAATAACAGTTATTATTTTTGATTGTACCGGCTCACGATATTTACTGACACATTTAGTTGGAACTATTACTCAAAATATAAACAAACTAGTAGCTATTGCATTAAGCTACAGCATCAAGCTGGTCACATTGCGCAGTGCAGGATGTTCATGTTAACGAATGTGATGTTTATTTGTCCTGCAAGCTTCTGATCTATCATGGCTGCATGAAAGTTAAAAATGTCCCACATTTTCGTTGTGTCCCACAGGATCCCAGTCTTGATGCACACTTTGTGAAAATAATCTATGCGCTATCAAAGAAACACCCATATCCTTTTCATATCTGTATTTGTCATTGTTTACAAACATTGCTTGTTCTCGTCTCGTCTCGTCTTCTTCCGCTTTATCCGGGACCGGGTCGCGGAGGCAGCAGTCTAAGCATGGAAGCCCAAACTTCCCTCTCCCCAGACACCTCGGTCAGCTCCTCGGGAAGAACACCGAGGCGTTCCCAGGCCAGCCGAGAGACATAGTCCCTCCAGCGTGTCCTGGGTCTTCCCCGGGGCCTCCTCCCGGGGGGACATGCCTGGAACACCTCCCCAGGGAGGCATCCAGGAGGCATCCGAAAAAGATGCCCGAGCCACATCAGCTGGTTCCTCTCGATGCGGAGGAGCAGTGGCTCTACTCCGAGCTCCTCCCGAGTGACTGTGCTTCTCACCCTATCTCTAAGGGAGCGCCCAGCCACCCTGCGAAGGAAACTCATTTTGGCCGCTTGTATCCGCGATCTTGTTCTTTCGATCATTACCCAAAGCTCATGACCATAGGTGAGAGTCGGAACATAGATCGACCGGTAAATTGAGAGCTTCGCCTTTTGGCTCAGCTCCTTCTTCACCACGACGGACCGGTAAAGTGACCGCATCACTGCAGAGGCTGCACCGATCCGCCTGTCGATCTCACGCTCCATCCCTCCCTCACTCATGAACAAGATCCCGAGATACTTAAACTCTTCCACTTGAGGCAGGACTTCTCCACCAACCTGGAGAGGGCAAGCCACCCTTTTCTGGTCGAGAACCATGGCCTCGGACTTGGAGGTGCTGATTCTCATCCCAGCCGCTTCACACTTGACTGCAAACCGCCCCAGTGCATGCTGGATGTCCTGGTTTGAAGAAGCCAACAGGACAACATCATCCGCAAAAAGCAGAGATGAAATCCTGTGGTTCCCAAACAGGATTCCTTCCAGTCCCTGGCTGCGCCTAGAAATTCTGTCCATAAAAATTATGAACAGAACCGGTGACAAAGGGCAGCCCTGCCGGAGTCCAACATGCACTGGGAACAGGTCTGACTTACTGCCGGCAATGCGAACCAGACTCCTGCTCCGTTCGTACAGGGACCGGACAGCCCTTAGCAAAGAGCCCCGAACCCCATACTCCCGAAGCACCCCCCACAGAATACCACGGGGGACATGGTCGAATGCCTTCTCCAGATCCACAAAGCACATGTGGACTGGTTGGGCAAACTCCCATGAACCCTCGAGCACCCTAGGAAGGGTGTAGAGCTGGTCCAGTGTTCCGCGACCAGGACGAAAACCGCATTGTTCCTCCTGGATCCGAGGTTCGACTATTGGTCGAATTCTCCTCTCCAGTACCCTAGAGTAAACTTTCCCCGGGAGGCTGAGAAGTGTGATTCCCCTATAATTGGAGCACACTCTCCGGTCCCCTTTCTTAAAAAGAGGGACCACCACCCCAGTCTGCCACTCCAGAGGCACTGTCCCCGACCACCACGTGATGTTGCAGAGGCGTGTCAACCAAGACAGCCCCACAACATCCAGAGACTTGAGATACTCAGGGCGGATCTCATCCACCCCCGGTGCCTTGCCACCGAGGAGCTTGCAAACCACCTCAGTGACTTCGGCTTGGGTAATGGACAAGTCCACCTCTGAGTCATCAGCCTCAGTCTCCTCAATGGAAGACATGATGGTGGGATTGAGGAGATCCTCAAAGTATTCCTTCCACTGCCCGACAATGTCCCCAGTCGAGGTCAACAGCTCCCCACCCGCACTGTAAACAGCGTTGGCAGAGTACGGCTTCCCCCTCCTGAGGCGCTGGATGATTTGCCAGAATTTCTTCGAGGCCGACCGATAGTCCTTCTCCATGGCCTCCCCGAACTCCTCCCAGTTCCGAGTTTTTGCCTCCGCAACTGCCCAAGCTGCAGCACGCCTGGCCTGCCGATACCCGTCAGTTGCCTCAGGGGTCCCGGAGGTCAACATGGCCCGATAGGACTCCTTCAGCTTGATGGCATCCCTTACTTCCGGTGTCCACCACCGGGTTCGGGGATTGCCGCCACGACAGGCACCGGAGACCTTGTGGCCACAGCTCTGAACAGCTGCGTTCACAATGGAGGTAGAGAACATGGTCCACTCAGACTCAATGTCCTCCGCCTCCCTCGGAAGCTGGGAAAAGCTCTCCCGGAGGTGGGAGTTAAAGACCTCCCCAACAGAGTGCTTGGCCAGACGTTCCCAGCAGACCCTCACCATACGTTTGGGCCTGCCAGGTCTGTCCAGCTTCCTCCTCCGCCAGCGGATCCAACTCACCACCAGGTGGTGATCAGTTGACAGCTCAGCCCCTCTCTTCACCTGAGTGTCTAAGACATAGGGCCAGAGATCAGATGAAACAACAACAAAGTCTATCATCGACCTCCGACCTAAGGTGTCCTGGTGCCATGTGCACATATGGACACCCCTATGCTCGAACATGGTGTTTGTTATGGACAAACCGTGACTAGCACAGAAGTCCAATAACAAAACACCACTCGGGTTCAGATCGGGGAGGCCGTTCCTCCCAACCACGCCCCTCCAGGTGTCACTGTCGTCGCCCACGTGAGCATTGAAGTCCCCCAGTAACACAATGGAGTCCCCAGTCTGAGCACCCCTCAGTACCTCTCCCAGGGACTCCAGGAAGGCCGGATACTCTATACTGCTATTCGGCCTGTAGGCACAAACAACAGCAAGAGCCCTCTCCCCAATCCGAAGGCGCAGAGAGGCGATCCTCTCGTTCACTGGGGTAAACTCCAACACATGGCGGCTGAGCTGGGGAGGTATAAGCAAGCCCACACCAGCCCACCGCCGCTCACCATGGGCGACTCCAGAGAAGTGGAGAGTCCAGCCCCTCTCAAGGAGCTGGGTTCCAGAGCCCAAGCTGTGCATGGAGGTGAGCCCGACTATCTCTAGCTGGTACCTCTCAACCTCCCACACAAGCTCAGGCTCTTTCCCCCCCAGCGAAGTGACATTCCATGTCCCTACAGCTAGCCGCTGTGTCCAGGGATCAGGTTGTCGAGGCCCCTGCCTTCGACTGCCACCCAATCCACACTGCACCAGTCCCCTACTGCTACCTCTGTGGGTGGTGAACCCACAGGAGGTCGGGCCCACGTCACCTCTTCGGGCTGAGCCCGGCCGGGCCCCATGGGCAAAGGCCCGGCCACCAAGCGCTTGCATACGAGCCCCAACCCCAGGCCTAGCTCCAGGGTGGGGCCCCGGCTGCGCCATACTGGGCAACGTCACGGTCCTTGATGGTTTCTCCATAAGGGTTTTGGTGAACTGCTCTTGGTCTGGCTTGTCACCTAGGACCTGTCTGCCTTGGGAAACCCTGACAGGGGCATAATGCCCCCGACAACATAGCTCCTAGGATCATTCAAGCACACAAACCCCTCCACCACAATAAGGTGGCAGTTCTAGGAGGGGTGGCAGTTCTAGGAGGAACATTGCTTGTTCATTCTGAATAATGTATTTGTGTACATGGTTACAGTGTAAAATCCTGTATATATAGATAGATACTATCCATATTCATTGGATATGAGCAAACGTGCACTCTGATTGGCTACTCTACTCCTAGGCTATCAGCTCATATCCCATGAGTAGGGACAAACAAAATGGCAGAGCGTGTTTATAACCTTTATTTAACCAGGTTTGTCCCATTAAGATCGAAGATCTCTTTTACAAGAGAGACCTGGCCAAGAATGGCAGCACAAAAAAACAACAGTTTCAGCACATTGTCACATTAGACATAGACATAAAAAATACAAATAAACAATTGAATTTACAAAATCAGGTCAAGATCAAATAAGACATTTCCATTCAACCATTTCCATGATCGCTGAACCACATACTTGCCAACCCTCCCGATTTCGGTGGGAGGCTCCCGATTTTAGCCTCCGTCTCCCACCTCCCGATTGTATTTGTTAAAAACTGGATAATCTCCCGGTTTGGGGAAATCCCTACTGCCAAGTTAAAAATACTCCTGATTATGTCCAATCAGAATCGTATGAGAAACACTACTGACGTCAACTGATTTTTAACCAATCAACGAACAGAACGACAGTCATTTCCGTAATGTAGGATTCACTCAGGCTGTACGACATTTTTTACAAGCAGTCATTCATCATAGCCACTAAACCAAATACCAAACGGCAAAAATATGAATGCAAATACCAGGCTGCATGGAAGAATGAATTTCCATGGATAAGCAAATGTTCAACCAGTTACACATTTTAAGGTAAAGATACCTTAAATCAGAATATAATGGATATTTGAGTGTGAAATTAAACTAGCCTTCTATACCATTTCAGAAAAAAAAAAACTGTACAACTTCTAAAGTGTTTAATGAAATTTTGCATGACAGAGAATTTGTTTGATGAGTGTATTTGAATAGTGCGGTCGTGTTTTAGTGATATTTTGAATTTATGTTTGAAAGTTTTAAGTGAAAGTTTACAAGTGAATTATCTGGAAAGTGATTGATTTTGAAAGAGTTTTGAGGTTTTAAGTGAAAGATTACTAGTGAGTGTATTTTGGTAGTACTAAAATTTTGCATTCGAGTGAATTTCTTTGTGGAGTATATTTTGATAGTATGGTAGTATTTATAGTGCCATTTTTAAATTTTGTTTGAAAACTTTCAGTCAAAGTTTGCAAATGAGCAAATTCCTCTGATGCATTCTGATAGGATTTTGATAGGATTTCTAGTGCTTTTTAAAAATTCTGTTGGAAAGTGTTTAGTGAGAGAGACGCATTTTGGTAGTACTAAGATAGTGCAGTATTTATTTAATTCAGTTGTTACTATTTTGGTTAAATCTTATTAAAATTTAATTTATATATGATATAGTTCTCTGTATTTTTACATGAGCTTACAGAAGGAAAACACATTTGATGCAATCCAATAATACTTTCATTCACTGTGACTATTTTAAGAAATTATAAACATTCTTCTAAAGCATCACTTGTGTTATTTTCTGTGGGTCTCTGTATGTATACAATATTCAGGCATGAGATTTTTCAGCTAAAAATCTGATTTAAGACTTCCCTTTCATTGTTATTATGTTAAAATTCAAGACAAGAGTATTATTTCAGATTTTTCACTCTGAGCTATCTCATGCCTGATACACGAATCCCATAACCTATAGTAATTGATAGAACAATATCAACAATTCAAAAACTCTTTAATTGTATACATTTCAAATGGTTTGCAATTAATTGGGATCCACTGTTTTTATCGTTTCAACCACGCATCATACCCTGGTCCAATTTAAAATGTCGTTCAAGCACTTATCTCACCAATGAGAATTTTGAAAAGTTGGCAAGTATGGAACCAACCAAGGATGAAATAAAAACTCTACTCGAAAACAAAACCCCTAAATATTATCAAGTATTCAAAAGAAACAGAAAAAGCTAAAAGAATATAGTCCCCCCCCCAATATTTCCTGTTCCACACTCCAGCCCAGTCAGTGGCAGTAATGTGCCTTTGAGTTGGTTTGCCAACCGCCAAAAAAACCCTAAATAATAAGAAAACTCCAAAAGATACAAAAAAGCAACAAAATATGGAATAAAAGTATTTGATTGTTAGAATGTCTCTTTTATTTTTCAATAATTATTATTGCATTTTTCACAAATTGCTCCTGTCATTTCGCTGGTTTGTTTACATTCTAAGCAGAGATTATTTTGTTGGACATTTTATATAAAGTTTTTATTTATCAAATTTGCAAAAAATAAAAACACTCTCAAAATCCAGGGAATGTGGATATAATAAAACAATTATTCCACTCAATCTCATTGTATGTGGCTTGCATCAGTTATCAACTCATGTACAACTCAATTTCGTGGAATAACATACACACACACACATATATAAAATATACATACACACACATACGTGTGTGTGTATGTGTGTGTATATATATATATATATATATATATATACACACACACACACATATACACACACACGTATGTGTGTGTATGTATATTTTATATATATATATATATATATATATATATCTCATCTCATCATCTCTAGCCGCTTTATCCTGTTCTACAGGGTCGCAGGCAAGCTGGAGCCTATCCCAGCTGACTACGGGCGAAAGGCAGGGTACACCCTGGACAAGTCGCCAGGTCATCACAGGGCTGACACATAGACACAGACAACCATTCACACCTACGGTCAATTTAGAGTCACCAGTTAACCTAACTTGCATGTCTTTGGACTGTGGGGGAAACTGGAGCACCTGGAGGAAACCCACACGGACACGGGGAGAACATGCAAACTCCACACAGAAAGGCCCTCGCCGGCCACGGGGTTCGAACCCGGACCCTCTTGCTGTGAGGCGACAGCGCTAACCACTACACCACCGTGCCGCCATATATATATATATAAAACACACACACACAATGCTCAGCGTAAATGAGTACACCCCCTTTGAAAAGTAACATTTTAAACAATATCTCAATGAACACAAACAATTTCCAAAATGCTGACAAGATAAAGTTTAATATAACATCTGTTTAACTTAACGTGAAAGTAAGGTTAATAATATAACTTAGATTACACATTTTTTCAGTTTTACTCAAATTAGGGTGGTGCAAAAATGGGTACACCCCACAACAAAAACTACTCCATCTAGTACTTTGTATGGCCTCCATGATTTTTAATGACAGCATCAAGTCTTCTAGGCATGGAATGAACAAGTTGGCGACATTTTGCAACATCAATCTTTTTCCATTCTTCAACAACAACCTCTTTTAGTGACTGGATGCTGGATGGAGAGTGATGCTCAACTTGTCGCTTCAGAATTCCCCATAGGTCTTCGATTGGGTTCAGATCAAGAGACATACTTGGCCACTGAATCACTTTCACCCTGTTCTTCTTCAGAAATCCAACAGTGGCCTTAGATGTGTGTTTAGTCATGTTGGAAAAGTGCACGATGACCAAGGGCACGGAGTGATGGTAGCATATTCTCTTTCAGTATAGAGCAATACATCTGTGAAGTCATGATGCCATCAATGAAATGCAGCTCCCTGACACCAGCAGCACTCATGCAGCCCCACATAAGGACACTGCCACCACCATGTTTCACTGTAGGCACCATGCATTTTTCTTTGTATTCCTCACCTTTGCAACGCCATACAGTTTTGAAGCCATCAGTTCCAAAAACATTTATCTTGGTCTCATCACTCCAGAGTATAGAGTCCCAGTAGTCTTCATCTTTGTCAGCATGGGCCCTGGCAAAATCTAGGTCGGCTTTTTTGTGCCTGGGCTTTAGGAGAGGCTTCTTTCGTGGACGGCATCCATGCATGCCATTCCTCTGCAGTGTATGCCATATTGTGTCACGGGAAATAGTCACCCCAGTTTGGCTTTCTACTTCTTTAAATAACTGCAGTGAACTTGCTTGCCAATTTTCTTCAACTCTTCTCTTCAGAAGACGTTCCTGTCAAGGTGTTAACTTCTGTGGACGACCTGGACGTCTCTGTGAGATGGTTGCAGTTCCATCTTTCTTAAATTTTTGTACAACTTTTGCGACAGTATTCTGACTGATAAGTAAAGCTTTGCTGATCTTCTTGTAGCCTTCACCTTTGTGGTGTAAAGAAATTATTTTCTTTGGGGAATTCTGAAGCAACAAGTTGAGCATCACTCTCCATCCAGCATCCAGTCACTAAAAGAGGTCATTGTTGAAGAATGGAAAAAGATTGATGTTGCAAATTGTCGCCAACTTGTTCATTCCATGCCTAGAAGACTTGGTGCTGTCATTAAAAATCATGGAGGCCATACAAAGTACTAGATGTAGTAGTTTTTGTTGTGGGGTGTACAAATTTTTTGCACCACCCTAATTTGAGTAAAACTGAAAAAAATGTGTAATCTAAGTTATATTATTAACCTTACTTTCACGTTATAAGTTAAACAGATGTTATATTAAATTTTGTCTTGTCAACATTTTAGAAATTGTTTGTGTTCATTGAGATATTGTTTAAAATGTTACTTTTCAAAGGGGGTGTACTCACTTATGCTGAGCACTGCGTATATATATATATATATATATATATATATATATATATATATATATACACACACACACACACACACACACACATACATATATATATATATATATATATACACATACATACATGGGCACCGCCAGGGGGGGAAAGGTTAGAACAATTCTAGGGGCCCAGCACTGCCATGGGGCCCTTTAAGGGGCTGATAATATGCTTTTAATGATTTTAATAAGACTTTTGAAATAACAACAATGCAATATTCCATCTGGTAAAATGAGCTAATTGAACAAGGTTGTCTATTTCTTGAGTTCTTCAACATATTGTCATTTAACCCTCCCCCTTTTGCAAAATGGTACGGTCCAGTTCTGGTAGAAGCGCGATGCATTAAATCTGTGTGCTGATCAGTGCAACGCTACTTGCTGCTGTCTCGCAGTGCAGCAGCAGCCAGCCAGCAGTGGAGTGTGTACAGTCTATGATCGCTAAATATGAAGAGTGGCTGTCAAAAACGTAAAGAAAGGCAGCTGAAAGCTGAGAGGGACTGGAGAGGCAGGCAACTGGTCACTCAGTTTTTCCCAAAGAAAGGTAGCTATCGCTCACGTGTGTTCAAAATATTAGCGAATGGTAAATGAACAGTATGAACGTGGTTGGATTAGCCTATCAAGAGAACACTTTTACAGTTTGTACAGTGACATTTTTCCATTTTAATAACTGAACTGACTTGTGTGATAAACAAGATGAAATATTACGTTATGCTGGTGCTAATAACTAGTGCTAATAACCAGTTTCATAACTAATGGGGTGCCTTAAATATGCACAGATTCAGCCTCAGGGGAACCTCCGCCCTACCAAACCACTGAACCCCCCCTTTGGAGAAGGAGGAGAGCAGCAATACAACCCATAAATGCTTTAGGATTGAAGTTTTTAATGAGCGAGCGCCATATACAGTTTGCTAGATTAAAGTGTTGCTAATGTAACAGACGTTGTGTTGTCCACGAGTCTTTTTATTCTGAAGAAATGAGACACAAATACACTGCTGAGGACGGGCTGCAAACTTCCAGTGGCATTGGCGCTTACATTTCCAAAACGAACTGAAAGAGGCCAGCGCCTCGTTCCCATAACTACCTGCGCTCTTAAAGGGCCAGCGCAGAATTTCCCCACCACTACACACAATGGCAAGTGGAAAAAAATAAACCCGTTACACTAATAACGGACACCAGTCAAGTGTTTGACATGGTTACGTGTGTGGAATGTTCACACGTTCTAAACCATTGGTTTCAACCATTGGCTAATACATAAAATGTAATAACAAAGTCACAAACTCAAGGTCCATGGGCTATCAAAAGTCAAATAATGACAATAGTGCAATTGTGACGAGGGTGGGCAAAGTTGGGGGGCCCAAAATTCTAATCTTTCATGGGGCCCAAAATTTCTGGCGGCGCCCCTGTATATATACACACACACACACACACATACACACACAAATACGGTATATATGCATGCTCCAGTTTCTACCTTAGTGGACTTGACCATGCTGTTTGAACACAGATGCATTGACTGGGGGGGGATGAAATGAAAAAATATATATATATATATTTTTTAGTGACATTCTTAATAAATATCGTCAACAATTTACTTACCTTGTGTTAGTTCAGTCAAACACACATTCATAGATTTTATTTCATGCTAATGAACTTTTACATTTTCCTCGATAGAAAGCAAAGGTCCTGAATCAGTGAATCTTTCAAGCAGGAAAAAACCCAAGAGGAGACTTGAGATTACTCATGTGGGATGAGGGAAAAGGGGGCGGGGCTTACAGCATGTCAGTTAATATAGTTCAAAACACCTGTCCAGCTGTCAATCATTCTGTACATGTTGGTTGGTCAGGCTCTCATTTTTCATTGAAGGGAAAAAAATACTTTTTTGTGTGTCTGAGTGATAATGCTGCTTATGTTGATTTTTAAAATGTGGAGCTCTTCGGTAAAATGCATGAAGGTTGGATACACACACACACACACACACACTACAATATATACTCATTCATGAAACTGTGACACCACAAAATCATAACAACCCACCACAAAACCATGACAACAATGACAAGCACATTGTCATGATGTTTATCTTGCCCAAAGCATCTTCCTGGCATGATATAGACATGATGAGGGATATGTGATCTGGCAGAAAATAACGCAACACCCGTAAACACTTTCACTGTCCTAGAATTAAAACAATGAACTATTTTTACAAGGATCAGATAGAAATATGAAATATCATACTGATTTTGGTGTCCTGTCAGCTTCTTGTGACTGTGAGTACTGATGGAGTCTGTTGGTGCTATAGATGCATAGTCAAACTCACAGAAAAGTGTATTTTAATGAATTAATATAACATCTTCATATTACTCTGCCTCTAAGGACCACTGTGAGCCAATCTATTAATCCAGCATTTTACACATATCCATTTTCTATTCACTAGTGCTTTCTTGGATCAAGGCACAACAAGACTATTAGACTCCCTGGCATGTTTCCAAATGTTATAATCACTTCCTGCTTTGAACATTTTAGTAGTTTTCAGTGATCCAGATTTCCCCTGGTTTCACAGCACCAGTCTGAAGCAAAGCACTAAGCTTTTTCTTGCTGCAGGAAGAGAGGCTGAGAGAACTTGATGGAGAGTACTCACGATCGACAAAGTGTTCCTCCTCCCGCAGATGCTGTGCACACTTTCAGTAATCCCAAGGCTTAATCCTAACACATCTTTATAGAGGAGTAAAGGAGGGAGATGAGAGAGATTGAAGATCCGTATCTGGGAACCGCTGGGATACACACCATGTGTCCAGTCACGTCCTCAGAGCAGGCGGCTGTGGACACAAGGGAGTTCATGTGTTAGAAGGAGAATGGTCCATTCTCGTGTGTAGACAAAGGCTCACATTGAGACTGAAGGGTCAAGGGGAGGGAAGGACTGAGTGAAAGCTTTTGAGTACATGGGAGGATGTATCTGACTGACCAATAACACTTGGTCAAACTCTAAAATGGTCAAAACTCCTTGATAGGAGAGACCTGTCAGATTCTGAGCAGATATTAGGCATATTCATGCATGAAAATCAGACTGTTTCAGGACTGGGGCCGGTATTGAATATCATTTATGCATAAAAGTAGATGACGTGTGAAATGTTTCTCCAGAGGTCAAAGGTGAGCTCAAGGTAATCTTGTACTTGTGTCACTCCTGACGATGCTAAAAATCTATACATTTTCTCTAACAGCAGCTCCATCTGCAACATAAATGATCATTCTAATGTTATTGTTCCTATAGTAACAGCTAAATCACAAGGCCTTTCATGGCAGATGTGGCACAATAACCTAAGACTAATAAGCACAATTAAAAATCCATTTGTTTAACAAAGAGAAATGGATAATCATTGATATGGTGAAACTTTTTGGAAGGAGAAGGTAATGTAACATCTCTGGAACAGTTATGTTGTAGTCAAGACCTCTTAAACTAGACCAAGTCATGACCAAGACCAAAGCGTATCAAGACCAAGACTTTGAGGGGTTGAGACTGAGTCAAGACCAGACCAGTGTATGTGAAGGGGTGGGGGAGGGGTGACAACCATTAACAGGAAGAAAAAAAATTCAAGTTTGCAATTAGTCCTGTTACTGGTCGCATTTGAAGCAGGAAATTTTACATCCAATCGCAGTAACGATGTTAACAAATAAATCAGACAATTAAGTGAAATCTCCACACTTGTGGTCTTGAAATTGTCAGAGTGCAGGCACTTATGGATGTAGGCACAGGGGAGAGCAGGTGAAGCAAACTGGAAACAAAGCCAAATCGGAGGACGAGAATCGTACTCGGAGTCACAGGCAGGGGTCGAGCAAATCAGCAGACGAGGCAGTGTAGACAAGGAGAGAAGATGAGGTAGAAGAGAACTTAAAGTCGAGAGATCGTAAAGACAGGCAGAAAGTAAACAGCTTGGTATGGCAGGAGAGAATCACTAAACAATACTTCTCAACTGGGTAGATTGAAAGAGGGGTTTAAGTAGCGGAGCTAATTGATGATAAAATGAGAGACAGGTGCAATTAATATGCAGGAGACAGGGGGTGCTGAAACTCTTGGGAGTTGTAGTTTAGAGTGGCCATGTTTGGAGGCTGATTCGAGCTGGTGCTCTCAATGCTGTTACTGACCGAAATAAAGTCCCGAATCCTCTATGTCTGAGACGGAGACAAGACTGACTAAAAATGCGGTGGATTTTGACACAAGGCTGAGACCTTCAAAAAGTGGTCTTGGTCTCGAGACCGGTCTCAAGTACTACAGCACTATGGAACAGTCAATAAGTTTCCTGACTTGGGAAAGACTTCAATAGAGAGGAAGATTGAGCACACTTTTGACCGTGCTGGTAAATGTAAATAGTTCATTTTGAGGTTTTAACATGTGATACACACAGTCTGAAATGTTTTATTCCTTACCTATTTCACATATTCCTTGCATATTATCATGGATATATAGAAGTATAATTACATTTAGGTGTGGGTTTTCCTTGGTGGTTTAATTTCAATCACTGTAGATGTATTAACAACCTTTATCATTGGCTTTATATGAAATATCTGCTAAAGTTGAATTCTAGGCAAAATGTTCTATTTCTATTGCTGCTGGAGTTTTGAGATGTTTCGTTGCTGCACACACTGCATACCCTATGTGTAAATGTTTTGCTGAGATAAAATGTGTTCCGCATTTTATGATTCTGGAGATTGCCAATGCAAGTCAGCAACAATATCAAGTGACCACCGTGGGGTGTGTTTGACCTACTTTTAACCAAAACAAGTCAGCATGGACAAACATGGCTGACTCCGCTCCCCTGCCAGTTGAAAAGAAAAGGAAAGCCTGCCTAGTGAGTGTAACTGCAAGATAGAGCAAGGTTAGATGACATCATTTTTCTGGACAGATCTAAACCATTCTTGCTAATGTTTAGCTATCTTAGCCTTAGAATGCATGGGCTCGACTCCACACTAGTGAGTATGGAGTTATACACCTAATGTTTTGATCTTACAGAGAATGAAACGATAACACAAAAGCAGTAACAGATAAAAAAATGATCATCTTTTGTTTCATGGATCTATTCATGAATGTCAACCACAAATTACAGACCTGTGACTCAAAACTCTCTGAGGCGAATGTAGGGTGACCAGACGTCCCGGTTTTACCGGGACAGTCCCGATTTGGGGTTGTGTGTCCCGAGTCCTGACAAAAGTCTGTCGGGACACGGATATGTCCTGGTTTTCGCCACTCGCGACGTTTGCAACTGAGCAGCGTGGAAATCATTAGTGGAGAAATGTCTGCATTTACTATTTTGATGAATTGACAGGAATCGCAAACTTTCCTGGTTACTGCCCCCTGGCCCTGTGGCATGGGTGTTTATTTAGCCACATTATTCCAGACAACAGAACGTGTTGCCATGCAACAATAAAATAAACATTACCTGGCGCAGAGGCATTTCGGGACACCGTCTGTTCCTTTTACGGGTGTTGCATGTCATACTTGGAGGAATGGGAAGCTCCGTTGAAGGAGACAGAAGTTTTCTCCTGGACTCTCCTCTCCACTGTCCCGCAGTGGGATGAGGTTGAGTCGTCCTTCCAGTTCGTCACATCAAGATTGCGAGAGTGCAACATCAGTGAGACGGAGCTGTTTGATGAGACCTCATCGGTGTGGGCGTTTGTAACTGGGAGGGTGGATCAATGGAATACTGAGGGCAAGGCAGCAGATGAGCGCTGGGTTGACATGTTAGGGCATTTCAAAAATAGGGAGATTCCTCATCGCAATGTTGGGCAGCTTTGCGAATGTGCAATGTGCCTCCCTGGCACCAATGCGCCCGTTGAGAGAATTTTTTTCTCTCATGAGCAATACATGGACCGATGAGAGGAATCGCATGACCGTGCCAACACTGAAAGCCTTACTGATCACCTGTGTGAATTTCGACGACACGTGCACACAATTTCACAGTTGAATCTTGGCCAATAAAACCCTACTGGAAAAGATTCACTCTTCTTGTAAATATACGTAGGCTAATGCATTTTGTTTAGGGTGGGTGGATTGACAGTCGCCTTAGCTTTGTTCCTGTGCTTTGTTCTTGTACTGAGTTGGGTAGCCTATGTTGCAAATGATGTGCGCTCCTGTGGGGGCTTTCCTCGGGCTGTCGCCCCTCTCCTCCTTTATTGCTGTTTTGTTTGAGTGTATATTCTCAAATCACTTGTCTCTTTTTTGTTTCTGTTTAACATACCATTCTGACAGTTTGGCCATATTGCTGTGTTGAACAGCTTGTTGCACCTTCCATTAAAGTGTTCACTTTTGTACACATCTTCTTGCTTTATTCATTCAGTTGTGGGGAATGGTTAGTAAGGTTGATTCTGACCTAGGCTATGTTGAGGTCACATATCTACTTTTTTAAGTTCATGCTATAGTGCATACAATTTTAGAGATATAGCCTACATGTGCATATGCATTCTTCTTGGTGTTCTCACAAACAGGTGAAATAAATCAGTTTAAATTTGGCCTATGGACATAGCCTGGCCTATTCTCAGCCATTACAAAATCTGTTGTCTGACCATAATTTAACTGATCTGTATACCACTATGCTACTAGATAACAAAATGCCTGTTTGTTTTATTTCATGTGAGATGTTGATAAATGTGAGCTTCAACAAAATGATAAGACCATCTCTCTGAGTGTCACGTTTACGTAAAAAAAAGGTGTGCGTGCACGAGCCTGGTCGCGTGCAAAAGTGTCCCGGTTTCAGACTAGGGAAATCTGGTCACCCTAGGTTAATGCAGAGTCACAATGTTTTCCGTGCGTCACCATCTTGGTGTGACATAGTTGCATAGGTATGCTAATTAGTTAAAGCTCCTTGCATTCGGCTGTTTCCGCAGGGCTGTACTATTTACCTCAAGAGGGAGGAAAACAGTCCCAAAACAGAGGAAAGCAACCCTCAGCACATCAAAATGATCACATCTCATCCCCATGATATTGTTCTTGCAAGACATAGGAAAATGCCATGCACAATATATATTTTTTTTAATTCAGATAATTTTGCAATCAGCACCTTTAACTTCTAGCTCAAACATGAATTCTGGTTTTGACAACTTCAGGATACAATTTCTTAATTCATTTAAGGGATGCTTATCAGAATTAGTTACAATAAAGGGCAAAAAAGACAAAATCATAAATATTTATAACATTTAATCTGCTTTATCCTGGTCATGTCTGCATGCTGCTAACATTCGCGCTTCCTCCATTTGGGATGTTTTGCACTACACTATGATCCATCTCCCCCTTTAGAAAGCAAAACAGTCAAAGCAGTTGTGCTAGTGTTCAACAGTGCTAATTTGCTTGCCAACTTCACTGGATATCTGCTGCCAAAAATGCTAGCATGACTGGACCTTGAGACCAAAATAGCGCCTCACACGTTGTCTCACAATAACAGATTATTAGATATCTTTCATTAATAATTACATGAAAAATCATTGAGAATCAACCAACTGCCTGAACTGAGTCTGAGCTAATAACATAGACCTATTAATTAGCTAACATTCATACAAAAACAATGATCTTTTGCGAGCTAGCTAAATAAATAACTTTTTAAAACTAGCTTTTGTAAGTTATTGACTGTGCACTGTTTGGTATTGTGTTACTATCCTAGGGCATACCTGTCAACTTTGAGGTTTGAAAAAAAGGGATATTTCCCAGATTTTAACTCAAAATAAGGGAAAATTTCGGAAAGTCGAACTTTCCGAAAATTTCAGAAAGTCGGTAATCGAACTGACTTTTCTTCACAAAATTAAATTCGTCCTGCCATTTGGGCAAGTAGCGGCAATACACTTTTTTTGGTTTTGCCTCGCTCCTTTCTTTATTCATGTCTCTAGTCTCGCCGTCTACTGAAACTCGCTCCCTGAGGAAAGAATTACGACCATCTTTTAGTTTTGTGAGAAGTTCCGAGCAGTGACCTTGGTCAGACCATAGATTTACATAGAAGACTAGATGCCTCGTCCCCGTTGCCCGTCAATGAAGTCGAACGTCCGCACATGGCGGCCATCTTACCTCAGACAGCTGGCTTACCCATTACATTGTGTTGGTAGCGATATGTACTTTTCAGATGACCGTAACGTCCTCAAATTTCAATCGATATTCAAACGGTTTGGTTTGTTATATAAAAAAAAACAGAAGTATGTATTTATGGTATTAATGATGAATAATCATTTTATGTTTTAAAAAAATACGCATAGCTTGGCGAAAATATTTCAGTATACTACAGACTGTAAGACAGGATGCATGCTGAAATTCCTATGCTGTGAGAAGCCTAACACTGCATACTTATGGATAACTGCGGCCTTAGGACAAATAACCATACAATTTATTTCCAATTTTTAGTGAAAATATTTTTACATGTGATAGGGCCGTAGGGGAAGCTAAAGTTAAATAAACAGCTTACTCACTTCTGAAACTTCAGAAATACTTCATCCACCTCAAAAACCTAATGCACTCACATCATAGCATAATAACAAATGTAAACTCACATCATAGCATAATAACAAATCTAAACTCACATCATCGCATAATAACAAATGCAAACTCACATCATAGCATAATAACAAATGCACTGCCCGAGTAAGTAATAGTATAAAACAGTGACAGCGACTCACGGTAGTTTGTGACAAAAAAAAGCATTTAATTAATCACATGTGGTTATACTTCCAAGGATTAAAAGATATCTTTACATTTACAAAAAGAACATTCAAAGCTGATTATCATGTCAAAGTCAATATATGTTAGCACAGAAGATTGAAATTTCATTTGACTAGGCTCCAATGTGCAGTTAAAATAAAACTAAACATACTGATATAAACATCTACAATTAAAACAGACACACACATCATCTTGTCATCAAAGTCAGTACTTTGATTTCCTTTAAATCATAATGTGAGTGCTGGGCTGGGCTTGCGTAAGTCTTCATACCCATAGGATGTCTATGTTCATACCCCTTGTCTGTGGTAAGATGGCCGCTCTGTGCGGACGTTCTGGAATACACGGTGAGGAATCTAGTCTTCTATGTAAATCTATGGGTCAGACTAGCACTATGGTTCTGACAGTCTTCTTCACAGACATGCAATTAAAATCAATGTGTAATTACTAGACTGCCACCTGCTGTACTGGAGAGGGCGGGGACGTGAATTCATGGCCCGACTTCCTGCTGTAAACTCCTGTCAGAGGCGCGTCATGAATTCTGGACCTACCGACTTTTATATAATGTGAAAATACGGGATATTTTCGGGAAAATAAAAAAACGTGAAGACAGCGGGAAATAAGTCAAAATAAGGGATTTCCCGGGAAAAACGGGAGGGTTGACAGGTATGTCCTAGGGTCACTGTTTGATGTTAAGCTTTGGACCATGATATTTCTTCCCAAACATAACATCTGTTATGAGAGGAATGACAGTAATGCTGACTTGACATGATTAGCTAACATTCACTATTAAACCTAGCCAAGCTGGTCTAGCATTGTGACTCTATCAATGTGTACTCTATTGTTTTGCAATGAGAAAAAACATTTTACTGAAGAGCTAATGCGAGCTAACATTACTGCAAATAGAAACATACATATATGCATTTATTTATGTAAGATTTTTGTTTCAGGGCGGCACGGTGGTGTAGTGGTTAGCGCTGTCGCCTCACAGCAAGAAGGTCCTGGGTTCGAGCCCCGGGGCCGGCGAGGGCCTTTCTGTGTGGAGTTTGCATGTTCTCCCCGTGTCCACGTGGGTTTCCCCCACAGTCCAAAGACATGCAGGTTAGGTTAACTGGTGACTCTAAATTGACCGTAGGTGTGAGTGTGAATGGTTGTCTGTGTCTATGTGTCAGCCCTGTGATGACCTGGCGACTTGTCCAGGGTGTACCCTGCCTTTCGCCCGTAGTCAGCTGGGATAGGCTCCAGCTTGCCTGCGACCCTGTAGAAGGATAAAGCGGCTAGAGATAATGAGATGATGAGATGAGATACATTTTATTTAGTTACTGTAAGGAATATTTTTATTAATGGGACTTTAATAAAAAGTGGAACTAAGCTGAAAACATATCTTTTTAGTCAAGCCTTTTGTTAAGAGCTTTTTATTTGGTAAAGTAGTCGATCTGGGGCAGCACGGTGGTATAGTGGTTAGCGCTGTCGCCTCACAGCAAGAAGGTCTGGTTCAAGCCCCGTGGCCGGTGAGGGCCTTTCTGTGTGGAGTTTGCATGTTCTCCCCGTGTCCGCGTGGGTTTCCTCTGGGTGCTCCGGTTTCCCCCACAGTCCAAAGTCATGCAGGTTAGGTTACCTGGTGACTCTAAATTGACCGTAGGTGTGAATGTGAGTGTGAATGGTTGTCTATGTGTCAGCCTTGTGATGACCTGGCGACTTGTCCAGGGTGTACCCCGCCTTTCACCCGTAGTCAGCTGGGATAGGCTCCAGCTTGCCTGCGACCCTGTAGAACAGGACAAAGTGGCTAGAGATGATGAGATGAGATGAGATGAGATGAGATGAGATGAGATGTCGATCTGGAGGGTCCTCAGGCAGAGAGTGTTTTGGTAAACTGGGATGTATGGATGCTGTCGCTCCCCCCACTCTCAAATGTTCACATGGGCTTGTTGATAGTGGAGTGGCTGGCTGCTTTATATCCCAGGGTGCCTTCATGTCTGTGTTACCTTCTGGCTCTCCCTTTTAGTTATGTTGTCATAGTTAGTCTTTAGTTAGTCTTGCTGGAGTCCCTGTTTGCACTTAGCTCAAAATGTACAGTGGATATAAAAAGTCTACACACCCCATTAAAATGATAGTTTTTTCTGATGTAAAAAAAAAAAAAATGAGACCATGATAAATAATTTCAAAACTTTTCCTACCTTTAATGTGACCTATAACCTGTACAATTTAACTGAAAAACAAACAAATCTGTTAGGGGGGAAAACATAAATAGTAATAATAATTTAAAAAAAAAAAACATACAATAAGCTGGTTGCATAAGTGTGCACACCCTGAAACTAATACTTTGTTGAAGCACCTTTTGATTTAACTACAGCATTCAGTCTGTTTGGGTTCACACCTGCCATCAATTAAAAAGACTCTGATTAACCCCAAATAAAGTTCAGCTGTCCTAGTAGGATTTTCCTGACATTTACTCAGTTGCATCCTCCAGCAAAAGCTAGGGTTCACAGAGAGCTTACAAAGCATCAAAGGGATCTCATTGTTAGAAGGTATCAGTCAGGAGAAGGGTACAAAAACATTTCCATGACATTAGATATACCATGGAGCACAGTGAAGACAGTCATCAAGAAGTGGAGAAAATATGGGACAACAGTGACATTACTGAGAACTGGACGTCCCTCCTAAATTGATGAAAAGACAAGACGAAAACTGGTCAGGGAGGCTGCCAAGAGGCCTACAGCAACACTGAAGGAGCTGCAGGAATTTCTGGCAAGTACTGATTGTGTACTATAGAGGATGTGCAGTCACGTGACCCGTCCATGTTTACTCCGCCTACTCTGCCATATTGGACGGCTTCAGGATTGTTTACCTTGCGCGAGTGTAATGGATCCAGGGAGTAATCCCCAAGAAAATTTGGAAAATACCCCATCTACATCACGCGATTACTTGTCTAAGTTTGTTCAGCATCTTGAAGGTGACGTGAGGCAGCGTTACGTCGAAAAGTGTTCCAGGTTGGGGATTGCAGATCCATACAACTTGCCGCAATCCTTGTTCAGGGAAATTCGGAGCTGCGGTGCCGGCGATTTGCCCGATCTGGCCTACCACGACATTTACAATTTTCTCGTTAATCGTGAATCGTGTTACACTGGCAAAGCCCTCAAAGCTTACAAGAGCCTGGAAGCTTATAAATATTTTGTTGTGGTATGGATATCTCAACTATACCTCTGGAAGGTACTGAAGAAGAATGTCTACTTGATACCCTCACGGGGTAAGTGGCATTAAGATGTTTATCATAAAGAGACTATGCAGGACGTTTTATCGCTTATTTAGTAATTTTAATACAGAATTTACTCTGGTGAAATTATTCAGACACTCCAACGCCCCCCTAAAGAAAAAAATCGGATCTGCACGTTTCAGCCGTGAAACGGCATCCGCCGTTTGCGTCCCTGTTTAAACTCATAGGTTAACCGACTTTAACCGGCTAATGAGGCTCGGTGGTCGGTCAAGATTTTTTTTTAGTTTTCGCCATCCCTACTATGGATTGGCCTTTCAAAGGCATATATGAGCCAAAAAGATAAAACATTGTCATAGACTAGGCCAGGGTAGTAGGGCTAGGCATAGCCATTTTAAACGTTAGAGACTGTCTAGTTTCTAAGTATGCAGCTATCATTCAATCCAAAAATCAACTTAACAGATGTACTAGGAGTATTGAATTGGAAGATTACACCTATCTGATATGAAGTGTTCACTACAAATTCGGCTGGTAGAACTGGGGTTCCAGTTTTCTCTTCGCACAGCGGACACCCATTTTGCGCGTCTCTCCTCGTCTGCGGGGAATCTATAAAATGACAGGCCCTCCTTTTGGCCCTGTCTATTGGTACAACCAAATGCTGAACAAGATATAACCATTCTCGAAAGATCTACTCCCACACACTTGATAATTAGAACGGGTCCGTCTAAGTTCTATGCGTGACCTTGCCGTCCAAAATGGCGGATAAACAAATATCACGTGACCTCGTGACGTCATGTGCAAATCCTCAATATGTGACAACAACCTCTCATATTCTCCATAAGTCTGGACTATGGGGTAGGGTTGCAAGACGGAAGCCTTTTCTTACAAAGAAAAACATCTAGGCCTGGCTAAATTTTGCAAAAAACAACAAAAAAAAAAAAAAAAAAAAAAAATCAACTCTCCCAAAAGCATGTGGGAAAATGTGTTATGGTCTGATGAAACCAAGGTTGAACTTTTTGGCCACATTTCAAAAAGGTATGTTTGGTGCAAAAACAACACTGCACATCACCAAAAGGACACCATACCCACGGTGAAGCATGGTGGTGGCAGCATCATGTTTTGGGGTTGTTTTTCTTCAGCTGGAACAGGAGCTTTAGTCAAGGTGGAGGGAATTATGAACAGTTCTAAATACCAGTCAATTTTGGCCCAAAACCTTCAGGTGTCTGCTAGAAAACTGAAGATGAATTTCATCGTTCAGCATGGCAGTGACGCCAAGCATACATCAAAATCAACAAAAGAATGGCTTCACCAGAAGAAAATTAAAGTTTTGGAATGGCCCAGCCAGAGTCCAGACCTAAATCCAATTGAAAATCTGTGGGGTGACCTGAAGAGGGCTGTACACAAGACATGCCCTCACAATCTGACAGATTTGGAGCACTTTTGCAAGGAAGAGTGGACAAATATTGCCAAGTCTAGATGTGGCAGGCTGATAGACTCTTACCCAAAAAGATAAAATGCTGCAATTAAATAAAAAGGTGCTTCAACAAAGTATTAGTTTAAGGGTGTGCACACTTGTGCAACCAGCTTATTGCACTTTTTTTTTTTATATTTCCCCCCCTAACAGATTTGTTTGCTTTTCAATTGAATTGCACAGGTTATAGGTCACAGAAAAGGTAGGGAAAGTTTTGAAATTATTTATCATGGTCTCGTTTTTTTTTATATCAGAAAAACCTATCATTTTAACAGGGTGTGTAGACTTTTTATATCCACTGTATACTGTTCTTAACCATTAGGTGACACTGGGCAGACCTGACAACCTGTGTTTTCTTCCCCCTCCCCCTCTCTGTCTCTCCCTCCATCTGTCTCTCTGTCGAGTTACATGTCGATCCTGAGACACCAGTGGTGCTGACCTCTTCTGCTCTTCAAACTTGCCTGATCCATCCTAATGCCATATGTCTTGCTGGAGTCTCATCACATTGATCCTATGGAGGACGGCCCCATATGGACAGTCGAAAGATGCACTTGGAAGATGGCTCTGGACACTTAGTTTTGCTATGATGGCTGAGGACTATAACTGGCATGATAACTTTAGGACTGCAGTTTTCATGAACAGTTTTGCACTCAAGTCTCCATCAATGAACAGTTGGTAACTTCAACAAAATTGACTTCATGCTAAAACTATAATGAATTTCCTGGTTATACAATTGTACTTTGTGACTAGATCGGACACAGTTATAGAAGCAAGTTATTTATAATCATGCTATCTGTTATCACCAAGATGAGGATGGGTTCCCTTTTGAGTCTAGTTCCTCTCAAGGTCAGGTTAAATTTGACTTGACTTGAAACTTGTCTTAATGTTGTCCTAAAATAATATTAATACCCTGTCAAAAGGTGAAGTAATTATACTAATATGAACATTTTATAATGGTTTACTGTCTATGTCTGAGGGAACAAATACTGTAAAGGCACGTTCTGTCAGAAAACATCAATATCAATCTTATAAATCTTTTTAATCGGCTGCTCATATATGGAATCAATTTTGTGCCAAAATGTTCATAAAATACTTTTAAAATATCAAACGAAAACGACAAATCAAAACACAAAAAAAGAAAAAAAGTCAATTTTTTTAGACAGGCAAATAAATTATTCGTGTAATCGTGCAAAATATCAGTCTATTACTCTTCAGAAACCTTTTATTTTTGTTCCGCGTCTTTCTCGGTTTTGTTTGCCGTAATTTATTTTGGTTTCGATTCCAGCTTTCTCGTTTGCGCTCCCTGACTTTTTGCTTGCAGTTTTGGCACAAACATCACGTGTGGGTGGGCTGTCCAGGAATACATTCCCATTGGGTAATTTGTGTTTGACTGACAGCTACGCTCAGCCATTCCCCGGAGGCTGTTGCGGCCATTTCCTACTCGGATTCTGGTGGACTGTTTGGCGAGTGACCGATCCATTGACGGTAAACAAGGATCGAGTGGACTTCAGTGGCGACTATGATATTGAATTAATTCAACAAAGTGTAAATTCAATATCATAGTTGCCACTGAAGTCCACTCGATCCTTGTTTACCGTCAATGGATCGGTCACTCGTCAAACAGTCCGCCAGAATCCGAGTAGGGAATGGCTGAGCGTAGCTGTCAGTCAAACACAAGTTACCCAGTGGAAATGCATTCCTGGACAGCCCACCCACAGGTGAAGTTTGTGCCAAAACTGCAAGCAAAAAGTCAGGGAGTGCAAACGAGAAAGCTGGAATCGCAACCAAAATAAATTACGGCAAACAAAACTGAGAAAGACGCGGAACAAAAATAAAAGGTTTCTGAAGAGTAATAGACTGATATTTTGCACGATTACACAAATAATTTGTTTGCCAGTCTAAAAAAATTGACTTTTTTTCTTTTTTTTGTATTTTGATTTGTCGTTTTTGTTTGATATTTCAAAAGTACTGTATGAACATTTTGGCACAAAATTGATTCTATACTCATAGGGACTAATTTCAAATATCAAAATAAGATTCTGATAATGAGTATTTTCTTAAATAGCCTTTCCTTCATTGCGTCGTTACCATGGGACTATCAGGCAGTGTGAAACTTGTGTGTGTAGGTGTCAGGTTCTGAGCCAACCTGCAGAAAACATAAAGGAAGTTCTCCCACTTTTGTGTAGCTCTGACAGGAGCCAAAGCCTCCACTATAAATAAAGTTTTCTCTGGGGCCTGCCTCCAGGAAGCAGAGTCTCAAGACCTCCACTTTGTAAGAGATCTAAAATAACTGCACCCGTTATTTTTGGTAGATTTGGCTCTACCTACACAATTTATTTAATGATGAAGTTGAATAAGTCTTTTGCATCATAGTATCGGTCATGTTGCAGTGTCACTTGTATCAGTAAATACCATTGTAGTAAGTCCCAGTTGGCTATATCACCCTAAGGCCCACTTTGTTTGTTTGTTTGTTTATGTACTTTCTTTGTTTGCTTGTTTCTTTCTATACTTTGTTTGCCTGTTTGTTTCTATACTTTGTTTGCTTGTTTGGTTCTTTCTTTCTTTCTTCAAGTTATTATTCCTGATTGCAATTCTCCAGCAGTGTGCATTGCTTTGCTTTGGTAATGTGCTTTGTGCATAAATTGTGGTTGAGAGTAGGAGTAATAACTTAAAAAAAAAAGACTTATACAGTACAGTGTATGTCATTAGGTCTCCCATGGAGGGAAAAAGACTGCAGTACCTTCACCACTACCACCAACTAATCATAATGAACCATTTAATAACAATCAATGCAGCTTTCCTTCTGTATTTTCCAAGCAATTGACAGTCCACTTGGGTTTTAGTCAAGACAACAACTGGCAGGACAGTCTAAAATGAGTCCAAGACCAGGACTGTCCTGTCCTGTGGGTTCCTCCATAAACTTCAGTGAAGTGAGGCAAGTTAGTTTGACGATGAACTAACTTGGCAAACTCCAACTTTGACTGTGTCAATGTCTTCACTTTTCAATCGGTAGGTGTAATATTTCAGAGATATTTATCCATGGGTCAAGATAATATTTTCTGGTAGGTTTGGCAAACATCAGTGTTTTGATATCTGTGGTGTTTTCAGATTGGCATACGTGTCCAATATACCTCAGATGTTGTGCATAGATAAAATTCCATGGGGGGGGGGGTTCACAATGTCCATGGAGTCACATCACTGGAGTACACAAATTGGTATTCTCCCTCTTGCAAATTACATCTTCTCCATCCACCTTTCACCATAGCCGAGATGGATTCAAGACTAGACAGAGTCTTAATGGGGTCAAGGGTAAGTCAAGATCGAGTCCAAATAAAGTCGAAGATCAAGATGTAAACCCGCCAAATCCTTTTCAAGGTCAAACTTTTCCTTTTGATGAGCAGGCTTCATTCATGCATTGTGCCAATGATTTAGTGAGACCAATGCCCAAGATGAAGACAAGTCCAAGTACAAATCCTCGTAAGTCCAACATGACTCCAAGGGAATACAAGAAGCATCTCAAGACTGGACTTGTGTCCAAGACCAGATTTGAGTCCTACAGTTCTCCTGCCCACTAACATTATTCTATGAACCACAGTTCAGACATCAAGGGTATATTAAGTATGAAACACAAGCATAACAATCCCCCACTTCAAAAAACTTTCATTTATTTAAAAATAGCCAACAAATGACCCTGTCACTCTGGCAGCAACTTTCCTCCCTTCCTCTCCACTGTTTAAACACTAATCTGTCCAATAATGTTGAAGCCTGATGAATTCATATCGTTATAAAGATTGGGAAGAAACATGGGAACAAGACCATCTTGTTAAAATGTCTATTTGATTTATCATAACACATTGCTCCAGCAGGCAAAACTATCAAAACCCCCAAAACTTCATAAACCGCGTCTTATTTAATTTGGCAATATATGAGCAGCATTAGCTTGAGGAGCGGTTAACTCAGTCCCTTTCCTGCTTTGACATAGAGAAATAGGCAGCTGAATATGACCTATGGGGAATCAGTGGATTAGTATTGATCGAGCTGGCCAGCCCGCAGGCACCAGGGATCAATCAGCAGCTCATCAGACTCCATCTGCCCCAACATACTCGTAGATATCTCTGCCTAGAGCCACAGTCCATGCTACCACTGTCTTTTCAATGGCCTCAACTCAGAACTAGGCTTTTCTATAGATCAAGTGGTCCTTAAAACAATAAATAGTGAGGCTTCCAGTGTGTGGACATTGCCACATATGTCAAGATTCAAGATTTTTATTTGTCATATACCGTACACAATAACAGACACAGCGGTTTATTATTGGGTAATGAAATTCTTATTTTGCAACTGCCCGACCAAACTACGCTTACCAAAATAAAAAGAAATATATATATATATATATATATATATATATATATATATATATATATATATATATAATATGAAATATAAAAATATAAAGTGCATATGGAATGCAAAATATAAAAGGTAGAGTGAAAAATGAAGATAACATTTTAAAAAAGAGGCAAACAAACAATGTGCAAACATAGAGGTAGATATACTGTGCAATGTCTTAAAAAAAAGAGAGGCAAACAAACAATGTGCAAACATAGAGGTAGATATACTGTGCAATGCCTTGTGCAAAATTGCTAATATAATCCGTGGCTCAAAGCCTGGTGGAAATATAGAGGTAGATGGTGATTATAATCCATGGTTCAAAAGCCTGATGGAAATATAGAGGTAGATGGTGATTATAATCCGTGGTTCAAAAGCCTGATGGCCTGGGGTAAAAACTGTTTGTCAGTCTAGTAGTCCTTGCTTTCACACTCCTGTAGTGTCTACCAGATGGTAGGAGCGTGAATAGTCTGTGTTGTGGGTGTGTTTGGTCCCTGATGATGCTCTGTGCCCTTTTTGTGACCCGGGTGTTGTAAATATGTCAAGCCATTTTTAATAGTTACATTTGTGAAGTTATTTATAATTGGTTCATATTTCAACATATGACATTGAAAGTTGATATCAACATCCTTCTCACTTGGTGGACATGGACCACATGATGTGCAAGTCTGGAGCTGTCACCATGGTAACTGCTTAGCCCTCCTTTGACATGGTAAGAAGGGGACCATAGAGGTTCTAATGGATGGATGGATGGATAGAGAGAAGATCAAGGTTGCCAAGTTGACAAACCCAGTCCAACCCCAAATCTTAAACTCTGACCCATCAAACCCTGTACTATAGTCCAAAATTATGAAAATATAGTCCAAATAAGTTTTGTTAAATAGTTCTTGCATCAAAGTCCTTAAAATCTCTCAGTGACATGGATGTGCCAGGATGTGACTGTGCCACCTAGACTTGGCATGCCCAAAAGTGTGCCTGACATTTTTTTGAAGAAAATTATGTTTTAATTCTTACACATTTTATGTAGAAGCCCTGCATCTTAACATTGGACTATATAAGTTATCACTAAAAATATGCCAAGAGTTTTCTCTCTTCTCCAATGAAAATGACAGATGAGCAACTCGGCATATAAATGACTGCAATGACTGACAGCTGTGTAGTTGGTTTGAATTCTCCAATATTAACCAGCACCCTTGGAATCCCTGCCCCATTCACTTATCTCTCGACTAGTCAAATAGATTTTCCCATGTGAAGGATATGCTGACACTGCACTCCTGTTTTCTGTCAAGGTAAATGGAGAACATTTTGAGCTTATTAATGTTAAATAAAATCCATCGGTGTATGTTTGACATAGCTAACATTAGTATATAGTTAGCTATATTTATTACAGATGCTACCAAAATGGCCAGGAAATGGTACTTTTTTGACTGAAAGATAAAGAGGCAGAGAAAATAATAATAATAATAATAATAATAATAATAATAATAATAATAATAATAATAACCAAAAGATTAAACAGGCCTCGAGTATAGTGTCAAATTGAAATTGGTATGTGAAAATTTGGTAGGCAAGCCTACTGATGAGAAAAGTGAACATGGTTTAACTAAACCAATTCTCTGGCTGAATCTAGATACTTACATTTCTTTTCCCTATAGCCAGCAAGGGCACCACTGATGACATTTTAACAGTCCATTATTCGTGTGTCTAGGGCATTTAAACTTGGCAGAGCCCATCCCTCTCCAAGCTTGATCAATGGACAATTTAGTGTATCCAGTTAGCTGAACTACATGTCTTTGGACTGTGGGGGAAACCCATGCAGGCATAGGGAGAACATGCAAACTCCACACAGAAAGGCCCCTCATCAGCCATGAGGTTCAAACCTGGAAACTTCTTTTTGACCTTCGTGAGGTGATGACGCTAACCACTGCACCACCATACTCCCCTACTCACATTTATTGCTGTCTAACTTGGACAGACGAGGCCAATAACTGGCGTATTACAATACAATGTTTGATTCATACATATAAATCTAAACTGTTCACAAGAATATGAGGCATATTAAGAGTGATCCTGTCCCAGTCTAGTCAACAAGCTTTAATGGAGTATGTGTTTGTGAGAAGAAAATGAGGCACAAGACATTTAAGAAAGAAAGAAAGAAAACCTGCAATAGGGTCATTCCATGCCAAATCAACAAGAGGTTATGCTCGACCATCTCAGATTTCAATGAAATTTGGAGGGCTCAGAGATACTATTAAAATAAGTTAATCCCCAAAACTTGAGCTTCCTATCACCAATATTTTCAGAGATACAGGCATTTGAATTTTTCGATTTTTTTGTTTGTTTTTTTGCTCAAAACATACATATTTCAAAGTGCAATATAATCTTTATTATGCAAGATAGAAACCTAAAATTTTGCACAGAGAGACTCAATGTCTTGTACTACAAGCTTCAACTTAGAATTTCAATGGTCATTGTATATTAGATGGTGATTTTAACAAGGAAATTAAAGACAAATTTGCATTTTTTTGCATTTTTAACTCATTCTGGAAGCTTGCCTGTGGCAGTAATGCTTAAACTAAGAATGTTATTCAAATCTACATAGAAATATCTACCAATTTCAGTTTTACCAAGTCTCCACTATTCCTAGTTTGTCTGTAATAGGGTTTTGAAATTCGCCGATTTCTAAAACATGCCATTTTCAGTAGCAAGAAATCCAATATGGGATAGCAGTTAGGAACTTGTAAATTTTTTTCAGTAATCCCCAAGACCCATATTTTATAGTTCCAAATTTTTGTTCTGTGTCTCTCAAGTATTTTTAAACTACAGGGTTTTAAAAAATCCATTTTCACCAAATTCAAATTGTTGATATATTTTCATATGATATTTGAGGGTTAATAAATGCTTCAATAAGGCTTAAGTAGGTTAGGAGACATGTTTCTTCCTCAATTTTAAATAAAATTTCAATTAATGCTCAGTATTAATTATTTGTAAATCGATTTTAATCTAAGACAGTGTAACATTAGCAATCAATGACCAGCTATTGTGTACCAGTCAACAGCCAGCCTTATCAATATCAACACAGCACAATAGGTGACCTTTGATACCAGAACAGGTGGCTCATATCTTATAGTTTTAGAGTCTGTAAACTGCATACTTGTTCAGATAACATTATATTGCTTGGATTATATTAAATACATTGTAATACAGAGCACTGAGAAAATTTACCAATGTTATTAACTGAATGTGTTTCTTTGCAAGGATTGGATATTTTGAATAGTTGACTAGGGAATTTAATTGTAGTTGCTTTCAATTTGAGATCAGTATAAATGAGTTTGTTCTTAGACATCTAGAAATGGCTGAACTTCCTCCCTGTTCTATAGGAATTGGACTAAAGAAAGATTCTGACTGCCATAAACTAACATACAACAGAAATTGTAAGTTAAATACACTCTCTCAGTATAGTTTGGAGCAAATTTCATTAATTAAACAGAGAACTGAACTTGAGAACATTTCAAGCACAGACACAGTATGTCTGCATCATGAGAAACTGTTTCTGATGAAATATGAAGAGCTACAGAAAAGTTGTTGTGATCCATATGAAAGGCACAAGAAAAAAGTTAAAACAGAATTACGTTCAATTTTTCCTGAAACAGCAGATTCACTTTCAAAACTGATAAATAAAAATATTAAACCTGGACAAAAATTGTGTTCTAAATGTTCACAGAGAGTGAAAGAACATTTAAGCCAAGCAGATTCAGCAGGTTCTACAGAATCAGAACAAGAGAGCATGTGTGTAGATGTGGATCCAACATACACTGGTGAGGTAGCTGAATCACTTGACAAAAGCCTTGTGTCAATTGGTTGCTCTCCACTGAAAATTGCCAAGTATAGCCACAAACAGAAAGCTGCATATGGCAAAGCAAAGCTGCAATGAGTAGAAGAAACTTTACGTTCTAAAATGAAATTTTATTAATTAATGAAATTTGCTCCAAACTATACTGAGAGAGTGTATTTAACTTACAATTTATGTTGTATGTTAGTTTATGGCAGTCAGAATCTTTCTTTAGTCCAATTCCTATAGAACAGGGAGGAAGTTCAGCCATTTCTAGATGTCTAAGAACAAACTCATTTGTACTGATCTCAAATTGAAAGCAACTACAATTAAATTCCCTAGTCAACTATTCAAAATATCCAATCCTTGCAAAGAAACACATTCAGTTAATAACATGGGTAAATTTTCTCAGTGCTCTGTATTACAATGTATTTAATATAATCCAAGCAATATAATGTTGTCTGAACAAGTATGCAGTTTACAGACTCTAAAACTATAAGATATGAGCCACCTGTTCTGGTATCAAAGGTCACCTATTGTGCTGTGTTGATATTGATAAGGCTGGCTGTTGACTGGTACACAATAGCTGGTCATTGATTGCCAATGTTATACAGTCTTAGATTAAAATCGATTTACAAATAATTAATACTGAGCATTAATTGAAATTTTATTTAAAATTGAGGAAGAAACATGTCTCCTAACCTACTTGAGCCTTATTGAAGCATTTATTAACCCTCAAATATCAGTTATATGAAAATATATCAACAATTTGAATTTGGTGAAAATGGATTTTTTAAAACCCTGTAGTTTAAAAATACTTGAGAGACACAGAACAAAAATTTGGAAATATAAAATATGGGTCTTGGGGATTACTGAAGAAAATTTACAAGTTCCTAACTGCTATCCCACATTGGATTTCTTGCTACTGAAAATGGCAAGTTTTAGAAATCGGCGAATTTCAAAACCCTATTACAGACAAACTAGGAATAGTGGAGACTTGGTAAAACTGAAATTGGTAGATATTTCTGTGTAGATTTGAATAACATTCTTAGTTTAAGCATTACTGCCACAGGCAAGCTTCCAGAATGAATTAAAATGCAAAAAAATGCAAATTTGTCTTTTTAATTTCCTTGTTAAAATCACCATCTAATATACAATGACCATTGAAATTCTAAGTTGAAGCTTGTAGTACAAGACATTGAGTCTCTCTGTGCAAAATTTTAGGTTTCTATCTTGCATAATAAAGATTATATTACACTTTGAAATATGTATGTTTTGAGCAAAATGCAAAAAAAAGAAAAATTCAAATGCCTGTATCTCTGAAACTGTTGAAGATAGGAAGCTCAAATTTTGGGGATTAACTTATTTTAATAGTATCTCTGAGCCCTCCAAATTTCATTGAAATCTGAGATGGTCAAGCATAAATTTGTCAGATATTTGTTGATTTGGCATGGAATGACCCAATAGGGCAAGTATACATACTAATTGATTTATCTTTGTTTGCTTCTATACTTTGTTTCTATACTTTGTTTGCTTGTTTGTTTCTATACTTTGTTAGTTTGCTTGTTTGGCTTGATACTTTATTTGTTTGCTTGTTTGTTTATATACTTTGTTTGCTTCTATACTTTGCTTGTTTGTTTCTACACTTTGCTTGCTTGTTTTATATTCTTTCTTTCTTTCTTTCTTTCTTTCTTTCTTTCTTTCTTTCTTTCTTTCTTTCTTTCTTTCTTTCCATACTTTGTTGGTTTGCTTGTTTAGGTCTATACTTTGCTTGTTTGTTTCTATACTTTGCTTTTTTGCTTCTATACTTTGTTTCTTTGCTTGTTTGTTGCTATACTTTGCTTGCTTTTTTGGCTCTTTACTTTGCTTGTTTGTTTATATGCTTTGTTTCTTTGCTTGTTTGTTTCTATACTTTGTTTGCTTGTTTGGCTCCATACTTTGCTTGTTTGTTTCTATAATTTGTTTGTTTGCTTATATACTTTGTTTCTTTGCTTGTTTGGTTCTATACTTTGCTTTTTTGCTGCTATACTTTGTTTGCTTGTTTGTTTCTATACTTTGTTTCTTTGCTTGTTTGGTTCTTTGCTTTGTTTATTTGTTTGTTTCTATACTTTGTTTGCTTGTTTGGTTCTATAGTTTGCTTGTTTGTTTCTATAATTTTTTGTTTGCTTGTTTGTTTCTATACTTTGTTTGCTTTTTTGCTTCTATACTTTGGCTCGATATTTTGTTTGCTTGTTTGTTTATACACTTTGTTTGCTTGTTTGTTTCTATACTTTGCTTGTTTGTTTTTATACTTTGTTTGCTTGTTTGTTTTTATATACTTTGCTTGTTTGGTTCTATACTTTGTTTGCTTGTTTGTTTTTATACTTTGTTTGTTTGCTTCTTTCTTTCTTTCTTTCTTTCTTTCTTTCTTTCTTTCTTTCTTTCTTCAAGTTATTACTCCTGATTGCAATTCTCCAGCAGTGTGAATTGCTTTACTCTGGTAATGTGCTTTGTGCATAACGTTGCTGTCAGGTCAAAACCTGCTATGTGACATTTTTCCTTTTTTACAGGAGACGCAAAAAACTGAATAAAACTCTGAAATAACAAGCTGAGAAGCCAGTAAAAGTTTACTTGTTCTATTATTAGCTTTTCTAATTAGCATAAATGGAAGCACAAGGTCAAAATTGACCAATCAGCATAGAGAACCCAATTTGACCTAAATTGTCACATAGCAGGTTTTGAACTGACAGCGACGATAAATTGCAGTTGAGAGTAGGAGTAATAACTTAAAGACTTATACAGTACAGTTCAAAGTAGGGAATGTGAAGCAGAACTTTCTTGACACACTCTGCTAAATATGTTGTATTGTTTTACATTACTACTGTGAAGTATAAAGTTTATACCATTGTTAGCGTGTGGATGTAATGTTAATCTAGGTTTTAGGTTTGAACTTCAATAAGTCGAAGCACATTGTAATACCCAGCATGGTCAGACTAGCTACCAGCTGCCATAATACAGGCTAAGCTGGTCAAATTAGTCGAGCATCTACACCAGCTGGTAGTGCTAGTACTAATGAAACACCATAGACAAGTTATTTTTAAGAAAATAACACAACAGCTCAGCTTGAATTTGACAGCTGATCAGAATAAGCTGGATTTTTCAGCACAGCTGGTGAAGATTTTTTTTGCATCTTTTACAGTAACATGTTTATTTGTTTGCTATATTTCCATTTTTGGAACTAAACAGTGCTCTTTATGCTGGACTTTGTGTTGTTGCAAAGCCAAGCCTACTGTATATTAGTTTGCACTTAAAGAATCAGAGAGAATAAACGTGATGACCCGAAAAGCACTTCGTGTTCGACACTGAAACTGGACATTTACTGCCTCCCACAAGGTGAACTTTTCTTTAATTTAATTCTTGGGTGAGGAAAGAAACTAGAGGCTCCTAACCAAGTCAAATGCCAAGAAAGAGAAAAAAAAATCAGGGCAAACCTCCAGAGCATTTTGACTAACTCCAGTTTACCACAGTTATTTCAAAGCTTGTACAGAACCAAAGCGGAACTTGAAAGTTAAGACAAAATTGACTCTGATTCGAAGTGTGAAACTCAAGTGTACAGGTAGAAACTAAACAAGTTAAAGTTGAAGCTGTTCTGGATGAATACATGCAACACTTTAGAGAATGAAAGAAGCATTACAGGGTTATCCATCCGTCCATCCATTATCCATAACTGCTTATCCTGTGCAGGATCATGGCCAAGCTGGAGCCTATCCCAGCTGACTATGGGTGAGAGGTGGGTTACACCCTGGTCAAGTCTCCAAATCATTGCAGAGTGGACACAAACAACCATTCACACTCACAGTCAATTTCATCTCATCTCATTATCTCTAGCCGCTTTATCCTGTTTTACAGGGTCACAGGCAAGCTGGAGCCTATCCCAGCTGACTACAGGCGAAAGGTGGGGTACACCCTGGACAAGTCGCCAGGTCATCACAGGGCTGACACATAGACACAGACAACCATTCACACTCACATTCACACCTACGGTCAATTTAGAGTCACCAGTTAACCTAACCTGCATGTCTTTGGACTGTGGGGGAAACCGGAGCACCCGGAGGAAACCCACACAGATACAGGAAGAACATGCAAACTCCACACAGAAAGATCCCCCATCAGCCACTGGGCTTGAACCCAGAACCTTCTTGTTGTGAGGCGACAGTGCTAACCACTACACCACCGTGCTGCCCCATTACAGGTTTATCATAACTTTATGTAAGTTATTCATTTGTTAGATTAGATTAGATTAGATTAGATTAGATTAGATTAGATTAGATTAGATAAAACTTTATTGATCCCTTTGGGAGGGTTCCCTCAGGGAAATTAAGATTCCAGCAGCATCATTACAGATAAACAGAGAAAAGAAATAGAGAAAAACTTCTAGATAAATTAAAATAAATTAAGTATTTACATATAAAAGAACAAGATATGGGGAAGAAAGGAAGGGGAAGGGGGGAGAAGTGGGGTTAGGGTAAGTGTGTGTGTGTGTGTGGGGGGGGGAGCAGGAAAGATATTGCACTTTATATTGCACATTGTCCGGTATTGCTAATTGTTAGGCTAGGCTAGGCTACTGCTCCTTCCCATCCTCTGTCCTCCTGTTACCCCTCCTCCCCCCCAGAGAGGAGTTGTACAGTCTGATGGCGTGAGGGACAAAGGAGTTTTTGAGTCTGTTCGTCCTGCACTTGGGAAGGAGCATTCTGTCACTGAACAGGCTCCTCTGGTTGCCGATGACGGTGTGCAGAGGGTGACTGGCATCGTCCATGATGTTCAATAGTTTGTCCATAGACCTCTTCTCTGCCACCGTCACCAGAGAATCCAGCTTCATGCCGACCACAGAGCCGGTCCGCCTGATTAGTTTGTCCAGCCTGGATGTGTCCTTCTTGGATGTGCTGCCTCCCCAGCACACCATGGTGTAAAACAGGACACTGGTGACCACAGACTGATAGAACATCCACAGGAGTTTCCTGCAGACGTTAAAGGACCGCAGCCTCCTAAGGAAGTATAGCCTGCTCTGTCCCTTCCTGTACAAGTAATTGATGTTGCAAGTCCAGTCCAGCTTGCTGTCCAGCCACAGCCCGAGGTACTTGTAGGAATCCACAGCCTCCACCTCGACTCCCTCGATCAGAACTGGTCGTGACCTTGGTCTGGACCTCCCAAAGTCAATGACCAGCTCCTTGGTCTTCAAGGTGTTGAGCTGCAGATGGTTCCTGTTGTACCACACAGCAAAGTCCCTCATCAGGCTCCTATACTCCTCCTTTCTGTTGTCACTGATACACCCAACTGATACACTGATATTTTATTTTATTTTAAAATTTAATACATTTTAAAATAAAATAAAAGTTTGTGCTCCTATACTCTGATTCATTAAATAATGATTAAAAAAATACTGAAACATTTTCATGGTGGCAAGTTGGCCAAGTGGTTATCAGTGTTGCGTCAAGGCAAAAAGATTCTGGGTTCTAGCCTCATGGCTGCCTGGGGCCTTTCTTTGTGGAGTTTGCATGTTCTTCCTGTGCCTATGTGGTCTTCCTCTGGGTGCTCTGATTTCCTCCCACAGTCCAAAGAGAAGCAGATTAGGTCAACTGGCTACTCTAAATGGTCCATTAGTGTGAATGGTTGTTTGCCTCTGTGTTAGCCCTGTGATGGATTGGCACCTGCCCAGGGTGTACCCTGGCTCTTGCCTGAAGTCAGCTGGGATTAATTCCAGCTTCCCCAGCAACCCCCATGGAAATGTGGCATGGATCAAATGCTTTTTTTAGTGTTTAATAAATTTTAAAATAAGATAAAATTTTGTGCTTGAAGATTAAGCCTTCTGGAGCCTAATGTGTGCAAATCTTCTGTAGGTTTTGCATTGGGAAGAAGAACATTAGTGTTGCAGTATTTGAAGTTTGGCCTAATCTTGGAATTAACCAATCAACCATATTTTTACTCAGTCTTGTGTTGGTTCCAGACATAGACTCAGGATTTTATTTCAAGACTGGTCAAGACCACAACTGCAGGGATTTCACTAAATTGCCTGTGCATTGTCTGATTTGTTTGTTAATATCATTACTGTGACTAGATGTAAAACTCCCTGCATCAAATGCAACCAATAATGTGACTCATTGCTAATTTGAAGTTTTTCTTCCTGTTCACGGCTGTCACCCCTCCTCGCCCCCTTTCACACACACTGGTCTGGTCTTTGTCTTGATTCAGTCTCGCCCTGCCTTGGTCTTGGTCATGACTCAGTCTCAACCCCTCAATGTCTTGGTCTTGACTCAGTTTTAAGACATTCTGTCCTTGGTCATGACTTGGTCTCAGTTTAGGTGGTCTTGACTACAACACTAAAGAACGTATTAAAAACTTTCAGGTATCAGAGCCAAATAAGACAAAATGATTTTTAAAATAATAATAATAAAAAAAATCCTGAGCAAAGTTTACATAAAAACATGTTTGAGTTTTTGTGTTGGATATATAACTGCATTGTAAATTTGATTTTTCTTTAAGCCATTTTTATTATGTTATACTGCAATAATGTGATAATACTGCTTTCAGGTTTTATTTTAAACAATACCAATATATTTGTTACAAGTCCACATTTCACAGACCCAGATTTTTTTTTTCCAGAAAAGATGAAAAGTGCATTTCAGTTACAGTGGTGCTTGAAAGTTTGTGAACCCTTGAGAATTTTCTATATTTCTGAATAAATATGACTTAAAACATCATCAGATTTTCACACAAGTCCTAAAAGTAGATAAAGAGAACCCAGTTAAACAAATGAGACAAAAATATTATACTTGGTCATTTATCTACTGAGGAAAATAATCCAATATTACATATCTCTGAGTGGCAAAAGTATGTGAACCTCTCGGATTAGCAGTTAATTTGAAGGTGAAATTAGAGTCAGGTGTTTTCAATCAATTGGGATGGCAATCAGGTGTGAGTGGGCACCCTGTTTTATTTAAAGAACCGGGATCGATCAAAGTCTGATCTTCACAACACGTTTGTGGAAATGTATCATGGCACGAACAAAGGAGGTTTCTGAGGACCTCAGAAAAAGCGTTGTTGATGCTCATCAGGCTGGAAAAGGTTACAAAACCATCTGTAAAGAGTTTGGACTCCACCAATCCACAGTCAGACAGATTGTGTACAAATAGAAGAAATTCAAGACCATTGTTACCCTCCCCAGGAGTGGTCGACCAACAACGATCACTCCAAGAGTAAGGCGTGTAATAGTCGGTGAGGTCACAAAGGACCCCAGGGTAACTTCTAAGCAACTGAAGGCCTCTCTCACATTGGCTAATGTTAATGTTCATGAGTCCACCATCAGGAGAACACTGAACAGCAATGGTGTGCATGGCAGGGTTGCAAGGAGAAAGCCACTGCTCTCCAAAAAGAACATTGCTGCTTGTCTGCAGTTTACTAAAGATCATGTGGACAAGCCAGAAGGCTATTGGAAAAATGTTCTGTGGATGGATGAGACCAAAACAGAATTTTGGTTTAAATGAGAAGCATTATGTTTGCAGAAAGGAAACCACTGCATTACAGCATAAGAACCTTATCCCAGCTGTGAAACATAGTGGTGGTAGTAACATGGTTTGGGCCTGTTTTGCTGCATCTGGGCCAGGACAGCTTGCCATCATTGATGGAACAATGAATTCTGAATTATACCAGTGAATTCTAAAGGAAAATGTCAGGACATCTGTCCATGAACTGAATCTCAAGAGAAGGTGGGTCATGCAGCAAGACAACGACCCTAAGCACACAAGTCGTTCTACCAAAGAATGGTTAAAGAAGAATAAAGTTAATGTTTTGGAATGGCCAAGTCAAAGTCCTGACCTTAACCCAATCCAAATGTTGTGGAAAGACCTGAAGTGAGCAGTTCATGTGAGGAAACCCACCAACATCCCAGAGTTGAAGCTGTTTTGTTCAGAGGAATGGGCTAAAATTCCTCCAGGCTGGTGTGCAGGACTGATCAGCAGTTACCGGAAACGTTTAGTTGCAGTTATTGCTGCACAGGGGGATCACACCAGATACTGAAAGCAAAGGTTCACATACTTTTGCCACTCACAGATATGTAATATTGGGTAATTTTCCTCAATAAATAAATGACCAAGTATAATATTTTTTGTCTCATTTGTTTAACTGGGTTCTCTTTATCTACTTTTCAGACTTGTGTGAAAATCTGATGATGTTTTAGGTCATATTTATGCAGAAATATAGAAAATTCTAAAGGGTTCACAAACTTTCAAGCACCACTGTAGATCCAATTTGGGTTGGATCTTTTTTTTTTTTTAAACAGATTAATTTTTATGTTAATATTAGCATACTATATGTAACTATAAAAACAGCTATATCCAGGTTACAAGCCTTAGATTCCTGGCCCAAGATGTATAATGAACAGTTATTCCACTCAATCTCATCATACATGAGCTGATAGCCGATGAGGCACATATCACTGAGTTGGCGAAAAGCCATGCATGATGAGATTGAGTGGAATAACTGTTTTATTCTATCCAAATTCACTGGGTTTTGAGAAACAGAGCATTTTTATTTTTGCAAATTCAATAAATAAAAACTTTATACAAAACGGCCGACAAAATAATTTCCTCTTGGAATGTAAACAAACCGGTGAAATGACAGTAGCAATTTGTAAAAAAAAATGCTATAATAATTCTTGAAAATAAAAAAAATGCATTCTTACCATCAGATACTTTTATTCCATATTTTGTTGCTTTTGTTGTATTTTTGGGTTTTTTTCCTTCTTCTTTAGGGTTTTTTGGCAGTTGACAAACCAACATTACTGCCACCCACTGGGCTGGAGTGTGGAACAGGTGATATGGGGGGGGATTCTTTTAGCTATTTCTGTTTCTTTTAAATACTTGATAATTTTGGGGGTTTTGTTTTCGAATAGAGTTTTTATTTGGGCAGCACGGTGGTGTAGTGGTTAGCACGGTCGCCTCACAGCAAGAAGGTTCTGGGTTCAAACCCGGTGGCTGGCAAGGGCCTTTCTGTGTGGAGTTTTCATGTTCTCCCCGTGTCTGTGTGGGTTTCCTCCGGGTGCTCCGGTTTCCCCCACAATCCAAAGACATGCAGGTTAGGTTAATATGGGACAGCCTTGGGCTGAGGTGCCCTTGAGCGAGGCACCTAACTCCCAACTGCTCCCCGGACACTGTTAGCATGGCTGCCCACTGCTCTGGGTATGTGTGTGTGCTCATTGCTCACGTGTGTGTGCATGTGTGTGTTCACTGCTTCAGATGGGTTAAATGCAGAGAGTAAATTTCAGAAGTGTGTGATGAATAAAGTTGTTCTTTCTTTCTTTCTTTCTTTTTTCTTTCTCATTTCATCCTTGGTTGGTTCAGCAATACGCTCTGCTATTTTGTTTTTCTTTACTCATGGTATAGGAGCTGATATCCTAGTCGTAGAGTAGCCGATCAGAGCATGCACTTGCTTATATCTAGTGAATGTGGATAGAATAATATACAGTAATAAGGTTCAAGGTTCTTATTTTTTACATACTGATTCTTCCATCTCATTTCATCATCCTCCATCATGGTACCAATAAACTTTGCCATTAAGCACACTTAAGAAAGGCCCGGTTGGAATGCTGATGGAAAAATTACATACAGCTTTGATGCAGCGGGTGGAAAACGCACAACAAAAGCCTCAGTGCTAAATGTTTGATGTGCGGTAAATCGATACTGTAGATGATAGCTGGGATTCAGGCTTGCTGAAGATGTCTGTCATTTAAACAGAAATTGGTGGGTTTGCAATGAAAGAATTTGCCCTACATTTTGTGCCAGAGTTATGATTAATTCAGGGCAACTTGGGCCGAGTAAATGCTTCTTTATTCTCTCATAAGTGGACAAAATCAATAATTTAATGGCAGCTAAGTTCAGAGTAAAGTTCCTGTATTGGACGCAGATGATTGGGATGTGGGAAAGATGTGCTGCCTCAGCTACTGCTTTACAGACGGAGAGAGAGAGAGAGAGAGAGAGAGAGGGGTCAGTTTTCTATCCAGTTAACAGAAATATGCCATGAAATTGGATAATCATTTTGGGAAGCAGACAAAAAGGTCAACTGATTAGTTTAAAAAAAAAGACATTGCTGAGTAAATGGAGAAGTAATTAGTGTAATTAGGCATCAAGGTCACATCCGAATTATGGCAAATACAAGCTTCTGAATAGGGAAAATAATTTGTCATTACAAATGATAATTATTAATATGACGCCAATTGTATAACTGTAATTCAGACTTCCTTCTTGTGATATAAAGGCTGTCTTCTATCTACTCATGCTACGATCATGGCTTACAACTTCATCCACATCAGATGATTAATATGCTGTATCACATTCCATTCAATTCCACCCATACAGTCACTCAATTTCCACAGCTCAGAAAGTATCATGCACATTTTCTTAACACGCAAATCCGAGTATACAGCAAAAACTATTAAAAGACTCTCAATTCACAAAACTTTAAAACTGGCTTTAAATTTGATTGCAGAGTCCATTTTGGGAAGTGTGAAAGAAAGGAAATGGTAGCTTTTTTGCATGAAGTTCAGTGAGCTATGCAATAAATCAAACACAATCTGTACGGTTATACAAAAACAATCAACAATAGGGTGGTGTGATGCAGCCTGACACAAAGCAGGCTTATTCTTTCCAGCCCAAAGTTGAAAATCTTCCATTAACAGCATGTCCTGAAGTGTTTTATTCTTCTTATATGACAGTAATTTGTCAATGATTACATTATTTATTAAAGAAAGAACATGTACTTTTTTATCAGTTTATATTTAAATGTAATATTGTGTCATGCCCATGAGACAAGTTACTTCCTGTTATCATTTATGTTATAGTAACTATAAACAGTCATTCCCTCATCAGTGTCAATTTGGTCCTCGGTCTTGAAGATAATTCAAAACTTTACATGCAACATTATAGCTTGTAATGCTGCAAAACTAACAACAGCAGCAGCAGCAGCAATATGGTATATGCCTACGCTGTTCTCTTTTTGCACTACTGCCATGGTACACATTCTATTGTACCATAGCATCCTACTGAACCACTTGCACTATACATACTGCCTAGAATCTGTGATCATCTCACAATTGTCTTCTGTGAGTGTTTTTTTGTTTTTAATTTGTATGTGTGTATCATATATGCTACTGGATGTCTTAATTTCCTTTGGGATGAATAAAGTATCTATCTATCTATCTATCTATCTATCTATCTATCTATCTATCTATCTATCTATCTATCTGATCCGTCTGTCTGTCTGTTTGTCTATCTATCTATCATAACTGAAGCACTGACACTAGAGAGTCCTTTCCCAAATGTTAAATAATAATTTTCTTATGGAAAATTAAATGTCAATAATTATATGGTTTTCTTTGTTAAATACCAGCATGCATTAATCTATTTATTATGGGCTTTAGATTATGGATAGGGTCCACCAGACAAGTCCCTGTCCATGAGTTTTTTTTTTGTTTGTTTGTTTGTTTGTGTTTGTTTTTTAATATATAAACAACAACTTATTAGGATGAGTGCACTAATATAGTAATGTGAATGGAATTGCAGCCAGAATTAATGTCTTGTTATAGAAACTCAATCAACAAATTTTAACCTATCAGATTCAAGAATTCCTGCCTCTTATACTACATCTCTGTGGCATAAGAATATATCCTGGACCAAATTTTGTAACAAAACATGTAACAGCATGACTATAATAGTACTGTGCAAAAGTCTTAGGCACATGTAAAGAAATGCTGTAGACCAAAAAATGGCTTAAAAAATCATGAAATGAAATGTTTCAACATTAAAAAAAATACTATAAACATCAGTAAGCCACAATAAATGAAACAAAGTCAATATTTGGTGTGAGACGACCCTTTGGTTTAAAAAAAATAGTAGTCTCAGGTACAATGAGTGCAGTTTTATAAGGAAATGAGCTGTAGATTGAATATGTCTTTGAATATGGATAAGTATATTGTGTGGGCCACCTTCAAAGCAATTGAGCGTATTATGATCAACATAATATGTGGGAGATAGAATAAAACAAGCAAACAAACCAACCAATATTTCTGATTCAAACAGAAACTAGAAGGGCACACAGTCGAGTGTATACTTCCATCAAGCTGCATAGTAACAACATCAAAATCAAATCCCCTTGAACCTAGGATAATACTAAAGTTGTACACCAAATTTCACCAAAATCCATTCACTACTTTTTGAGTTAAGTTGGGAAAAGAGAAAAAAATACTGGATCTGTAGACATATTTGGATCCTGGATCCACATACAACCCCGATTCCAAAAAAGTTGGGACAAAGTACAAATTGTAAATAAAAACGGAATGCAACAATGTGGAAGTTTCAAAATTCCATATTTTATTCAGAATAGAACATAGATGACATATCAAATGATTAAACTGAGAAAATGTATAATTTAGAGAGAAAAATTAGGTAATTTTAAATTTCATGACAACAACACATCTCAAAAAAGTTGGGACAAGGCCATGTTTACCACTGTGAGACATCCCCTTTTCTCTTTACAACAGTCTGCAAACGTCTGGGGACTGAGGAGACAAGTTGCTCAAGTTTAGGGATAGGAATGTTAACCCATTCTTGTCTAATGTAGGATTCTAGTTGCTCAACTGTCTTAGGTCTTTTTTGTCGTATCTTCTGTTTTATGATGCGCCAAATGTTTTCTATGGGTGAAAGATCTGGACTGCAGGCTGGCCAGTTCAGTACCCGGACCCTTCTTCTACGCAGCCATGATGCTGTAATTGATGCAGTATGTGGTTTGGCATTGTCATGTTGGAAAATGCAAGGTCTTCCCTGAAAGAGACGTCGTCTGGATGGGAGCATATGTTGCTCTAGAACCTGGATATACCTTTCAGCATTGATGGTGTCTTTCCAGATGTGTAAGCTGCCCATGCCACATGCACTAATGCAACCCCATACCATCAGAGATGCAGGCTTCTGAACTGAGCACTGATAACAACTTGGGTCGTCCTTCTCCTCTTTAGTCCGAATGACACGGCGTCCCTGATTTCCATAAAGAACTTCAAATTTTGATTCGTCTGACCACAGAACAGTTTTCCACTTTGCCACAGTCCATTTTAAATGAGCCTTGGACCAGAGAAGACGTCCGCGCTCCTGGATCATGTTTAGATACGGCTTCTTCTTTGAACTATATAGTTTTAGCTGGCAACAGCGGATGGCACGGTGAATTGTGTTCACAGATAATGTTCTCTGGAAATATTCCTGAGCCCATTTTGTGATTTCCAATACAGAAGCATGCCTGTATGTGATGCAGTGCCGTCTAAGGGCCCGAAGATCACAGGCACCCAGTATGATTTTCCGGCCTTGACCCTTACGCACAGAGATTCTTCCAGATTCTCTGAATCTTTTGATGATATTATGCACTGTAGATGATGATATGTTCAAACTCTTTGCAATTTTACACTGTCGAACTCCTTTCTGATATTGCTCAACTATTTGTGGGCGCAGAATTAGAGGGATTGGTGATCCTCTTCCCATCTTTACTTCTGAGAGCTGCTGCCACTCCAAGATGCTCTTTTTATACCCAGTCATGTTAATGACCTATTGCCAATTGACCTAATGAGTTGCAATTTGGTCCTCCAGCTGTTCCTTTTTTGTACCTTTAACTTTTCCAGCCTCTTATTGCCCCTGTCCCAACTTTTTTGAGATGTGTTGCTATCATGAAATTTCAAATGAGCCAATATTTGGCATGAAATTTCAAAATGTCTCACTTTCAACATTTGATATGTTGTCTATGTTCTACTGTGAATACAATATCAGTTTTTGAGATTTGTAAATTATTGCATTCCGTTTTTATTTACAATTTGTACTTTGTCACAACTTTTTTGGAATCGGGGTTGTACATATCCAGATTTGGATCAAAACCTAATCAATTGTTCCTTGGTCCATTTTTCCTCCAAATTTCATCAAAATCTGTTCATAACTTTTTTAGTTACATTGGGAACAGGCAACAAACAGATGCGAAAACATAACCTCCTGCAACAAAGTTGACAGAAGTGATCAGTGGTTAGTGCCTGTAAAGGATAAAATTATTCTCCCTAGTTCCCTTTGAATGAAAACAAAGCTGTATGACTCGATAAACCAATCCAAACTGACCTTCAGGCATGAATAATCCATTTTCACTACTACAATAGTTACAGTTGAGCTCCATTTATTAGTCAAATTGAACCACAGCTGAAGACATGATTGATTGGAAACTGTGCAGTTGAACCAGTAAGGTTTAATTTGGATTAAAAATGGGATTTCATTGAAGTTGAATCTAATTTTGTACAAGGATTTTATTTTGCAGAACAAAAGAATAGACTACAAGGGACACTCCTGATTAAATTGGTTGAATTTATTTGACATGATAGTCCAATCTTTTCAAGAAACAACAACAGACTCGAGGCTACTGCTCAGACAGTTTAAAATCCAAGAGCTTAACCTTGATCTGCTTGGCTCAGTTGGATAAAAGCATCTGCCCAAATGACTAAATGTAAATGTTATAGGGGATTATAACTGGCTTAGCTTAAGCTACAGTAAGTGTTTTTATTTATTTATTTATTTATTTATTTCATATACTGTTACCCAAACATAATAATGCAGCACAATCAACACAAAGAGCTTGGTGATGCCATATGCCGTATACTGCATACTGCTACATCAGTGAGGAATTAATGAATTAATTACACCGTTCGTTCTCGAGGGCTTGGGCTCCGTTCTGTGGTTTTCTTTTCTTTACATTCACTGCTGTAGAGCAAACATCCCTTACCAAAGCAAGAGAAAGTGAACAAAAACACACTTACAAGACCTGCAGTTGCCATGACAACAAGTTAACTTATCCCTCCACCTCCAGAAGCTCGTTTGGGAATGTGTGTGTGTGTGTGTTTAGGGATTGGCAGTCTATCCAGAGAAGAACACCACAGTTAAGTGGCTCTCTGCGGTGAGATTAAATTGATCACAAAACAGCTTAGTTGTGGTCATGGAGAGCGGATGAAGACCGGACCCAAAGGACCTGAGAGGCCCGCTACATTTAGTTCAGAGTGTGTTGACTTCTATGATGTGTTGTTTCTGAGATGGTTGTGAGATTTGTCTGATTCTGAACTACTATGTTTAGCTTTGTTACGCATTTGGTTTTGAGATGTGTTGAGATTTGGGATGCGTTTCCTCCTGAGATGTGTTTGGTTCTCTGTTTAGATTTATGTCCTTTTTGGCTCTGAGATGTGTTTAGGTTTGATGTACAGTACTGTGCAAAAGTCTTAGGCACATATAAAGAAATGCTGTCAACCAAAAATGGCTTAAAAATGAAATTAAATGTTTCAACATTAAAACAACACGATAAACACTAATCAGTAAGCCATAATAATTGAAACAAAGTCAATGTTTGGTGTGAGACGACCCTTTGCTTAAAAAAAAAAGTAGTCTCAGGTACAGTGAGTGCAGTTTTATAAGGAAATGAGCTGTAGGTTTTACTGAGCATCTTGCAGAACCAGCCACAGTTCTTCTGGACACTTTGACTGTCACACTTGCTTCTTAATTTTGCACCAAAACCCAGTAGCCTCATGATGTTTTCTTTTTTAATCTGAAAAGTGGTCTCTTATGTCATATGCTGATCAGATACAAACTTTTTTTTTTCTGTAACATTTAATTTTGTGCTGGAAAATCAATGCTTGGAACTCAAAAATGTTTTTGTACTGACTCGATAATGTAGAAGTCCTAAAATAGAAATCTAACAAAGTTTGGAGGAAAAAAAATAGCGTGCTTAAGATGTTTTCACAGTACTGTATATGCATAATTATTTCTGAGACATGTTTTGAAATTAATTGTGAAATGCTTACGCAGGTCTGAGAAATGTATCTTGGTGGCTACACCAACACTGACCATGATATGGATGTCTGTATTGCTCAAGCATGGAGCACTCATGCAGAAAGTCTGGAAAGCCACCATCAAGAAAGAGACAGACAAAAAGTCTTTCAGGCCTACATAGAGACCATTTTCCTTTACAGCTCTGAATCATGGTCCTTAAATTCAAAATGCAGCAAAAGACTACATGGTACAGACACACAGAATGTTACGAGCAGCTTATAACATCTCCTGGAGAAGTCATACGACTAATAACATTCTCTATGGATCCTTGTCTGGGATTTCTCTAATTGTAAGAAGGCATTGCCTGACACTTGCTGATCATGTTTCATGTCACAATGAACCCACTGGAAATTTGTTCTTGTGGTCTCCAGAGGCAAAATGTAGAAAAGGGAGCCCACACACTACATTGAAGTCTCTCATCGAGATGGTGACTGGCCTTAACAGATCAAATCTACTGGCTGTGATGAAGGCTCGAGGGATATGGAATGCAAATTCTATTAATGTTTCACCACTGCCTGATGGCACTGGATGATTCAAGACAAAGAAGAAGAGGGGAAGACGAGATGTGTTTAGGTTTGTGATGTTTTGGTTCTGAGATGTATCTGGTTGTGAATTGGGTTTTGATTTGTGATGTGTTTGGTTATGAAATGAAATGTGTGACATAGGTCTGAGCGAGTTCTACTCACGGTCGGGTCATACCAAAGACCATCACAAAAATGGTACCTACTGCCATCTGGCAAGGCACACTGCAATACAGATGCAAGCGAGGAGTCAAAATCTCGTGGTTACCAAAGGACTAGCCCCTCACTGTAACCTTAGCGGTATAGATGAAAGGCCAAGGGCTATTGAAGCGGAGATCGGCGCTGCCCAATGCGCCTTAAGGGCCTGGTTAGTACTGGGACAGGAGACTGCCTGGGAAGACCAGGTCCTGGCACGGGAAGGACTTTGACTGACATAGGTCTGAGATTTGTTTATTTCTTAGATGTTTTTGTTCTGAATTGTGTTTTGATGTGTTTCGTTAAGGGATAGGTGGCACGGTGGTGTAGTGGCTAGCACTGTCACCTCACAGCAAGAAGGCTCAAGCCCAGTGGCCAACAAAGGCCTTTCTGTGTGGAGTTTGCATGTTCTCCCCGTGTCTGCGTGGGTTTCCTCCAGGTGCTCGTTTCTCCCACAGTCCAAAGACATGCAGGTTAGGCTAATTGGTGGCTCTAAGTTGACCGTAGATGTGAGTATGAATGGTTGTGTGTGTCAGCCGTGTGATGACTTGGCAACTTGTCCAGGGTGTACCTCTCCTCTCGCCCATAGTCAGCTGGGATAGGCTCCAGCTTGCCTGCGACCCTGCACAGGATAAGTGGCTACAGATAATGGATGGATGGTTAAGGGATGTGCTTACGTTTGAGATGTGTTTATGTCTGAGATGTGTTTGGTTCTGAATTGTGTTTAGATTTGAGATATTATAGTTCTGAGCTGTGTTTGGTTCTGAAATGTGAGATGTGTTTTTCATAATGCCACCTTGTAATGGGTAAAACTGAATCACACGGATTATAGGATTATTACATGCATTTTAGTACCATCTGAAAAACATCTACAGTGCTGGTGACGAAGTTCAGCTTCAGCACAGGCAGCACTTTTCTGTCCATATTCCCTCGGGTTTTTTTTTTTTTAACCTGTTTTGGATAATCACTAAGTACCTGAATGTATTGCATTACATAATGTCACTGAAGCTGTAATGTTGGACCAGCTGCAGGGACAGATAGCAACCCAGCTTGTGTATTGGTTGCATGTTCGTCCAGATCTCAGCTTATGTTCCTCAGTTATAAGAATAAACAACCTCCACCATATCACTGGTCTGGAGCCAAACCTAATAATTACACTCTCTCTCTCTCTCTCTCTCTCTCTCTCCAATGGAAAGAGATATACTGATCATACAGTATAGAATGGGGAAACATACCCTAAAGGTGGAAACTCATACCAGACCTTCAGATGTCGTTACATCCTTCAATTTCCCATTTTGTTTCCCCCAAAACTGTGATTCTTGAGCTTAAACATTTTCATTTTTACATTCATGGGTAAAAGAGGAGAAATAGCACTTTAACCATGTCATTTAAAGTAAATCGCCTCCACAGCTCATCAAGTAAACTCGTGTTTTGTCAGTAAGACCCAGACTTGCATGGTCCAAGGCTTTTTCAGTTTAAAAGAAGAGACTGTCAATCCGCTCTCCTGTCACTTTAACTAATGCAAGGATTCAATTAATCCCAATATCCACAGAACAGCAGTTCACTTTCTCTCTTCTTTTTTTTTTTTGTTGATTGGTTCACTATAGTGCTGTATATTCTTTCTCTCTCTGTGTGTGTGTGTGTGTCTGTCTCATGGCCCTGAGCGCTATGCTGCCTGAATAACAATAGCCGTAGGCATCAATGTTGTGCTAGCACTGAAATATCCATTCCCATGACATATTCAACTTGCTGATTGTAGATTTTGTCCCAGGTGGAGTTGTCATAAAGCAACACAGAGGTGAGATTTGGGAAGCGTGTGAGTGCAAGAACCATGCAAAAGTCAAAATGTTTTGCTTCTCAGAATCTGTTAAGTGAAAGAAAAACTTGGCACAAATACACAGCCTGGTCTAAAAAAAATTTGCAGACTAGAATATTTCATTGGACAGCTTTTAGCCTTGAGTATGGTATGCATTTGCCATGACATTGTTTCAGCAACCTTATGTAATGCCGCAACATTTATTTCCATCCAGACTTGCATTAATTTTTCACCGGGCTCTTATATCGATGATGGGAGAGTTGAACTACTCCGTAAAGTATTCTCCAGCACATTTCAAAGATTCTCAATGGGGTTAAGGTCAGGACTCTGTGGTGGCCAGTTCATGTGTGAAAATGACTCCTCATGCTCCTTGAACCACTCTTTCACAATCTGAGCCCTAATTTGATTCCCGTGCCATCAAGGAAGAAAAAAATCCATTGATGTGATTATAACCTGGTCATTCAGGTCATCAGCTGACTTCATTTTATTGCCACATAATGTTACTGAGCCTCGACCTGACCAACTGAAGCAACCCCAGATTATAACCCTGCCTCCAGAGGCTTGTCCAGTGGCTACTATGCATGATGGAGGCATCGCTTCATGTGCTTCCCTTCTTACCCTGACACACCCATCACTCAGGAATAATCTGGACTCATCAGACCACATGACCTTTTTTTTCATTGCTCCGGAGTCCAATCTTTATGCTCCCTAGTCTTTTCTTTTGATTAGCCTCACTGACAAGTGGTTTTCGCATGGTCACCCAGCTGTTTAGTCCCAATCCTACAAGTTCTCATCACAGTCTCTTTAGTTGTTTTCTTTGCTTGATGCAGGCTAATAATTTGACCCTTCTGAAAAACAGTCAGGGAGAGCAGAGAGACTTGAGATGGGGGAGACTTGGGACAGTTTGTATTCCCATCAATTAATTTCAACCAATCAGGTTTTAGATTACATCACAAGTTAGATGCTAAGAGGTGTGGATGTAGATGTTAAGAGATGTGGTCTCTTATGTAATATACTGCTCAGATACAAACTTTTTTTCTGTAACATTTAATTTTGTGCTGAAAAACGAATGATTGGATCTCTAAAATGGTCAAACTCAGTACAAAATGTTTCTGTACTGACTCAAAAATGTAGAAGTCATAAATAGAAATCTATAACAATGTTTGTATGAAAAAATAGGGGGCCTAAGACTTTTGCACAGTACTGTATACAGTACGTGTATAACATACGGTACTACCATAGCCTGAACTCAAACTGACATGATTTCCATTGTTTCACTGAAACAGCACTGCCTTGTTAATATTAATATTACTTAATTAATATTAAATATACTACTACTACTACTAATAATAATAATAATAATGGGCGGCACGGTGGTGTAGTGGTTAGCACTGTCGCCTCACAGCAAGAAGGTCCGGGTTCAAGCCCCGTGGCCGGCGAGGGCCTTTCTGTGCGGAGTTTGCATGTTCTCCCTGTGTCCGCGTGGGTTTCCTCCGGGTGCTCCGGTTTCCCCCACAGTCCAAAGACATGCAGGTTAGGTTAACTGGTGACTCTAAATTGACTGTAAAAAAATTATAGATTACAGTAGTCGGGCGGCATAGTGGTTAGCACTGTCACCTCACAGCAAGAAGGTCCTGGGTTTGAGCCCAGCGGCCGATGAGGGCCTTTCTGTGTGGAGTTTGCATGTTCTCCCCGTGTCCGCGTGGGTTTCCTCCGGGTGCTCCGGTTTCCCCCACAGTCCAAAGACATGCAGGTTAGGTTAACTGGTGACTCTAAATTGACCGTAAGTGTGAATGTGAGTGTGAATGGTTTTCTGTGTCTATGTGTCAGCCCTGTGATGACCTGGCGACTTGTCCAGGGTGTACCCCGCCTTTCGCCCGTAGTCAGCTGGGATAGGCTCCAGCTTGCCTGTGACCCTGTAGAAGGATAAAGCGGCTAGAGATAATGAGATGAGATGAGACTATTTACCCATATTGTACTTAATTTGCATAATGTGAAATTGACCTTTCCAGTTTGGCAGATAACATGCTACATGGAAATCTATACAGCATGAACTCCAATCATGTGTGACATTATGTTACGCTGTCTGGTTATAATAGAATGTTGCTGAGTGGGAACAGAAGCTAACAGGTGTAGTCACTCCCACAAGGTTGAAATCCCATTAACATGCTCCAGCAATTGAATTGAATGAAAGTGGAAATTAATCCACATGCAGTGCCCTGAGCTTCATGACTGGACGGCTGTGCCTTCTGCTAGAAGTGAAATTTCACTTGGCACCATCTGCATGCCTGTGTAATTACAGCCCCTTGGGGACAGAGGAAGGTTCTCGCTAAGTAACTGTTTATGGCTTCAATAATACACTGGAAATGGGGTGGCATTTTGTATAGACTCACGCACTGATACGTTTAATATTTGGTTTCTATACTAAGAAAAATGTCAGAATTCATACACAAACAATTGAGTGACAGTCAAAACATTGTAAACTAGAAGGGCGCATGGTAGAGTGGCAGATAACTGCCAAGCCACATGTTATCAACATCAGAATCAAAGTGTTTGAACCAAGGATAAGACTAAAGCTGGACACCAAATTTCATCAATATCTGTTCACTACTTTGAGTTATGTTGGGAAAAGCCCCCCCCCAAAAAAAAAAATTTAAATCCTGGCTCCACATACATATCCAGATTTGCTTCAAAATTTAATCAGTTCCTCCTTAGCCCATGGCCCACCTTTCCTCAAAATTTCATCATCTGTTCACTACTTTTTGAGTTACATTGGGAAAAATCAAACAAATGAAGGCATAAACATAACCTCATCCAACAAAGTTGGCAGAGATAATAAGAACAAAACAAAATATTTTACTCTTTTAATTTAAAATTAGAAAATCCTCAAAAGGATTTCAACATTCAATGAACTGGACATGTTCAGGTACTTTATAGTGCAAAGAAATGAAATTAAGAGCCTTTTTTTTGGGGGGGGGGGGGGGGGGGGGGTGTCCATTCACTATTGCACAACTCCACATTTCTCAAAAATGCTTTGTCCCATATTAGGGTTAAGACATACACCAGTGGAAAATACTGTGTAATACACACTATGTGGCCACTATGTGGGCACCTGACCAACATAGCTGCATTTGAGCCTTCCACAAACTCTTACCACAAAGATGGAAGTACAGAATTGTCTAGAATGTCTTTGTATGCTATTGCATAAAAAACTTCTCTTCATTTGACCTAAGGGGCCCAGCCATGTTCTTGCCTGATATGGTTTGCGAAGTCCATTAGGATTGGTTATACAGCCCCAATTCCAAAAAAGTTGGGACTCTATATAAACTGTAAATAAAAACAGAATGCAATAATTTGCAAATCATGGAAACTCTATATTTCAATGAAAATAGTACAAAGACAACATATCAAATGTTGAAACTGAAAATTTTTATTGTTTTTTTTTTTTTAAATATATGCTCATTTTGAATTTGATGTCAGGAACACATTTCAAAAAAGTTGGGACGGGGCATGTTTACCGCTGTGTTGCATCATGTCTACTTTTAACAACACTCTGTAAATGTTTGGGAACTGAGGAGACCAATTGTTGTAGTTGTCCCATTCTTGCCTGATATACAATTTCAGTTGCTCAACAGTTCGGGGTCTCCTTTGTCGCATTTTGTGCATCATAAAGGGCCAAATGTTTTAAATGGGAGACAGGTCTGGACTGCAGGCAGGCCAGTTTTGCACCTGGACTCTTTTACTATGGAACCATGCAGTTTTAATATGTGGAGAATGCGGTTTGGCATCGTCTTGCTGAAAGAAGGAAGGCCTTCCCTGAAAAAGATTTTGTCTGGATGGCAGCATATTCCTCTGAAATATATTATATATATATATACACACACACACAAACACACACAACCCCGAGTCCAAAAAAGTTGGGACAAAGTACAAATTGTAAATAAAAACGGAATGCAATAATTTACAAATCTCAAAAAAATGATATTGTATTCACAATAGAACATAGACAACATATCAAATGTCGAAAGTGAGACATTTTGAAATTTCATGCCAAATATTGGCTCATTTGAAATTTCATGACAGCAACACATCTCAAAAAAGTTGGGACAGGGGCAATAAGAGGCTGGAAAAGTTAAAGGTACAAAAAAGGAACAGCTGGAGGACCAAATTGCAACTCATTAGGTCAACTGGCAATAGGTCATTAACATGACTGGGTATAAAAAGAGCATCTTGGGCCCTGTCCACACGGCAACGGATTCAGGTGACTCCGATACAATTGCTTATCGTTTAGGCCTGGCGTCCACACGGCACCGGCGTTTTGGGTGCCCAAAACGCAATCTTTTTGAGAACGGGTTCCAGAGTGGAAAGATCTGGCAACATTGCCGTTGTGAAGTCGTCTGGATGAGTAGAACGGATTTGTTTACGATGATGTCACAACCACATGACTGTGAGTGCTTCACGCCGGGTAGAAGTGTAACGAATATCACCAGGAAAAAGCCTTACAGAGCACTAGTGAGAGTGGCAGCGGCTCTCAGAAGTAAAGATGGGAAGAGAATCACCAATCCCCCTAATTCTGTGCCAACAAATAGTGGAGCAATATCAGAAAGGAGTTCGACAGTATAAAATTGCAAAGAGTTTGAAAATATCATCATCTACAGTGCATAATATCATCAAAAGATTCAGAGAATCTGGAAGAATCTGCCACATTAGTTATTCAAAACTTTAGCTGGTGGTTTACCAAAGCTCAGTTGACAAAGCATTTGTATGGAGAAGATGCATTGCTCGCATGAAAAATGCCTTACACTTGCATTGTTTTGGGTTGTTGGACTCGATCAGACTGTGAAACTGATAAAAGTTTGTTCAGGGTTCCCCGTGAACTAATAAAAAAGGGTGAACGAACACAGGATTTCACAAAAAGACGTTGAGAAAGGTGGCTTTTGAACCTCTCACTGAAATTGAAGGGAGCCGAGTCGAAGCATGCTCGAGTTTGCAGTGATCACTTGGTGAAAGGTTTGTATTTCCTTCTCAGCTCTGTCCTTAGCGTTTTCCAAGTACTTTTCTTGCTATGTGTCATTATTTTATGGTACTTTTTTTTTTTAGTCACAAAGTGCTAAAGTCTCCAGCTGTTTCTTTGTTTACTCCTCACTCTTCACAAAGTCCATATGCATGAAGGTTGCGACAAAATTCTTATCCAGCCATACAGTTACAATGTGCCATGATCACTTCTCCATCTTGTTTAACAAAGATCCAGGTCTTTAAAGGGGTTTCTGATGATCTTTGTGAATGATTTACCTGAGAGATAAAAGCCAACACAAGTGAGAATCAAGCGAACTGTTGTTTGTTTACACTTCAACTTGCAGCGCTTTGTTGTAAAGACGTGAATGAAAAGCTTAAAAAAAAAACATCCTTATACGGGCAAAAACAATACAGGATTCATTCAGCAGTGACTTGATACTGAGGTCCTTTACCCAGCTACATACAAAAAAGTGGTAAGCCTCCATACTCTTCCATGCTTTCATCTGTTTCACGGTGTAAAAGGATGTCTGCAACACCAGATAGTGTGAGATGTCAGCGAACTTGACTGAAGGGTAGTTTTCGAGATCGTATGACAAATCCTTCTTTCCCAGACTGTAGGGGTCGATTCCATTGCACATAGCAATCTTCTGAATATATCTAAAGCGAACAGTGGCTTCTAGATTATGAGCATACTCTGAGAAATTATCGCTAGTTGTTTGCACTACGGCAACTGTTTAGACGACCAGCTATTTCACTTCCGGTAAAACCACTAAGAAAAGTCACATGACTGAAACCCAGCAATAGGAAAATAATCAGTTTAGCCATCTGCTGACCAATTCCGGTTCTTAGTGATCCCCCGTTTCAATATCAAATTGGTTTAAAATTAAATTACAATAAATAAATAAATTTAAAAAAGAGGCCAAAATAAAAATATCTTTATTCTTTTCAGCGTTAACTGAAACATTCACATGGTTGTGACATTCGCCATGCATGCTAGCTAACCCTTTTTTCTTACAGGTACCTGGTACTTGGCACTTCAGAGTCAGTTCTGATTTGGAACCGAGTTTTGGTTCCCAACCCTACCTATAAAAACCTATTTATTTTTTATATATGTCACTATTAGCACCTACTAGATTCTAAAAATGGGCTTCATCATATGGAAAGTACCATATTCATCATTATGTTTTTTGCAGTTCCACCATTCATTTGCAAAATTAAACTGTAGCAGCTTTTATGCTGGACAGGCATGACAGTTCAAGGTGCATTTTATTATTTATCTTACAGTGCACTTTTCAGTGCTTTGACTGAGCACACACATGTTGGGGAACCCAGTTCTTTCGGTCTCTCTTGTTACTGGCCGTCTGAAAGACACAGAAACACACATTAATCGAAAGCCAGTAATTAGACACAGGTGTAACTCATCACATGTGACCTGCTGGTTCAACCTGACCCCTCACCATTCACAGCTGACACTCGACCACACACTCGCTCATCACGTCCTGTTGGTGGTGGAGGGGGAGGAGCTCCCAGTACTGTACATCATCTGCAAGCCGCACCATCAAGCAGGAGTGTCTGGCCATCAAGTGGGCGGTCCTCACTCTCCAGTACTACTTACTAGGACATCTTTTCACCCTCTGTTCTGACCATTCCCTACTCCCGTGGCTCCATCACATGAAGGATGCCAATTTGCAGTTTACTCACTGGTATCTAGCTCTTCGGCCCTTGAAATTTGAGGTGATCCACAGGCCGGGGGCACAGATGGTGGTGGTGGATTACCTCTCCCACCAGGGGGCTGAGTCAGCTGCAGGCCAGAGGACTCCCCAGCCTGAGTCAGGTGGTGGGGATATATGGCAGTGAGGGTGTAATGGAGCGTTGGCTGTGAACAGCGAGGAGTCAGGTTGAACCAGTAGGTAACATGAGAAGTTACACCTGTGTCTAATTACTGGCGGTCTATTAATGTGTCCCTGCGTGTCTTTCAGACAGCCATTAACAAGAGAGAGACCTATAACGAAGCCCATTTTTAGCATCTAGCAGGTGCAAATAGTGACGTATATAAGGAATAAATAAGTTTTTATCGGTAGGGTTGGGAACAGAAACTCGGTTCCAAATTAGAACTGAATCCAAAGTGCCAAGTACCAGGTACCTGTAAGTAAATAAATAAATAAATAAATAAAAATTCAGTGCTATTTCTCAGTTTTATTATTGCAAACAAATGTTTCATATATAGCTATCTGTCAGGACCTTCATCATACGGAAAGTACAATATTCATCATTGTTTTTTGCAACTGTACCATAAATGTGCAAAATTAAACTGTAACAGCTTTTAAGCTGGGTCAGTGAGGAACTAGGAGACAGGTGCGAAAGTTCAAGGTGCGTTTTGTTACATATCTTATAGTCAGCCATTCACAACCGATGCTCGTCCACACCCTCACTACCACATACTGTTTCCCAGTTCCTTAGTATTCCACAGGTATAACTCATCACATGTTACCTGCTGCTTCAACCTGACTCCTTGCCGTTTACAGCCAACACTCGACCACACCATCACTGCCACATAAGCTTACTGTGTTTGCATGCTAACAAATTACAGGAATATGTTAAAGATGAATCAGAAGAGAAAAGGTTTAATAGCAGGGCTGTATTTTTCAGTACTGTATTTTTTCATCTTGCATCTTCTTGCACACGAATCCTCCAGTCTTATATCTTTAGTTCCCTGTGTACACTATTACATAAGCACTGACTAATATATCCTCTTTCTGCTTGCTGTGTCCCTCACACAATAATATTTATCGTAGTCACATTGTGAACAAATATGCGACTACATTTTTGTTCAGCGCCCACAGAATAAAAACAAATCTTCATAGGGGAAGAGAGCTATTGGACGCATTAATAATAACTGTAATCTCACAAACAAAGCTGTAGAAATGTGACAAATAATCAGAAACGGCAACAACAGCATAACAGTGGAAATTGCTTCGGCTGAAATCCAGGGAAAATCATTCATGCTGATGGATCTGGAAACCATGACTGTGGGTTTAAATATTTATCTAAAAGCTGAGTTAGCAGAAAACACTACAGTAAACCATGGCTGAAAAAAAAAAGTTGATTACTGACTTGTTACAGAAGAGTTTGCACAACAGTTCATTCTCAAACTTTTCTGCATTAAGGCCTTTTTTTCCACTCCCAGCAGCCACATGTGGAATCTAATCAAGATTCTGTCAGTGTTTCAGTTCATGGCCATGCCAAGGATCTCACTAGAATTACCACCGAGGTGGGTGTCAAGCCTCAGTCCACTGCTGAAAGAAGAAAACTAAAGATAGAGGACGAGAGAGAGAGGGGGGATGAAATGGCAGAGAAAGATTGGGAGCAAGAAATAAAGACAGAGAGAGAGGAAGAGAGATGGGATGACAGAGAAAGAGTGAGAAAGCAAGAGACAGAGAGGGGGTTTTCGACTCTAAATGAGATTGCCTACATCCATGCCCTGAAGGAGGCTGGGAAATGAGTCTCACCCCATCACTTTGTTCTTCCTCGCTCACTTCACTCAATACTACACTTCTTCCTTTTTAGTCTTTTCAGTCCAGAGCTCATCCGTGGCTGCCTATTCATTTTCCTGAAAATCTACTTTTCTGCATAATAAATTTAATACCATAAGGCTTTCAGTACGTTGGGTCTAAAACCATATGCTAACCACATAGGACCATTCTCAGCACTGATTTCCAACAGGAAGTTCAGTTAGTCTCACCATTGCCACATTCCAAAATCTATTAGGAAGTCTTCTCAGAAGAGTGGATCATTAAGGCGGAACTAAATGTGGAATGTTCAAAAAAAAAAAAAGTGGTGTTCACATACTTTTGGCAATATAGTACAACGCACTAATTTGCCAACAATTGCAATTTTTAATGTATTAATGACGTTTTAACCATTTATAATTATATTTAATGTTGTAGAATATCCACAAGACAAGTTAATTCCTGTTATTGTCGACATTCACTGGATATGTGCAATTGCATGCTCTGATTGGCTACTCTACTACTAGGATATCAGCTTATACATCGTCCATCCATTCATTATCCGTAATCGCTTATCCTGTGCAGGGTCGTGGGCAAGCTGGAGCCTATCCCAGCTGACTATGGGCGAGAAGCAGGGTACAACCTAGACAAGTCACCAGGTCATCGCAGGGCTGACACATAGAGACAAACAACTATTCACACTCACATTCACACCTATGGTCAATTTAGAGCCACCAATTAACTTAGTCTTTGGACTGTGGGGGAAACCGGAGCACCCAGAGGAAACCCACACAGACACGGAGAACATGTAAACTCCACACAGAAAAGCCCCATCGGCCGCTGGGCTCGAACCCAGAACCTTCTTGCTGTGAGGCAACAGTGCTAACCACTAAACCATCATGCCGCCCCTAATATAGCATGAATAGAGAACAACAAAATGAACTAACTGAGGACGAAATAAAAACTCAACACGTATGCAGTTTGTCACTTGTCTGCTACGGTAAGTGGAAATTATTTTGTTGGATGTTTTGTATAAAGGTTTTATAAATTGAATTTGCAAAAAAATTAAAATGCTCCGTTTCTCAAAATCCAGTGAATGTAGATATAATAAAACAATTATTCCATGTACACGTCGTACATGGCTTATAGCCAACTCAGTGCTACATGCCTCGTTGGCTATCAGCTCATGTACCGTATGGCTCGATTTATTGGAATAATTGTTAATTACTACTGGTATTATAAGAGCTCTTGTCATGATAAAAGCCCATCATGTTACAATGAAACCAGAAAACACAAAATCTTCATCCTGAATTATCTCCCATTGTGAAAAATGTAAAATGCTCGGATGCCTGAGACTCCTTCCCTTAATGTCATATAAATGTCTCATCTCATCTCATTATCTCTAGCCGCTTTATCCTTCTACAGGGTCGCAGGCAAGCTGGAGCCCATCCCAGCTGACCACGGGCGAAAGGCGGGGTACACCCTGGACAAGTCGCCAGGTCATCACAGAGCTGACACATAGACACAGACAACCATTCACACTCACATTCACACCTACGGTCAATTTAGAGTCACCAGTTAACCTAACCTGCATGTCTTTGAACTGTGGGGGAAACCGGAGCACCCGGAGGAAACCCACGCGGACACGGGGAGAACATGCAAACTCCACACAGAAAGGCCCTTGCCGGCCACGAGGCTCGAACCCGAACCTTCTTGCTGTGAGGCGACAGCGCTAACCACTACACCACCGTGCCGCCCATATAAATGTCTCCTTCCAGAAAACTTTAGTTAGATTTTTTTCTATTTTAAATAACAATAAATAAGGAATAACATATGACAGATCATGCAGTTATATGAAAATAATCTACAGAGGGTTGGTGTGATATGATGTGATGAGAAACAGAGTGGCATTACAACCCTAAAGCAATTTGCCAATGATGCTTAATTTATGAATTAAATGAACAAATGCATGTTTCATAGTGTTTATGAACATAATATTTTATAGTTAGATATAATGATGTGGAACATCCAAGAGACAATTTATAATTTATAAGCTATTATAACTTATGTTATAGTTGTGATAAATTGTCGTTTAATCACCATCCTCTCCCTCTCTCTCTGTCTCTCTCTCTCTGTCTGTCTCAAAAAACACAGCTTGTCATTTTTTCGGAGAAACTGGAATGTGTAAATTCCTCTGTCCTGAAGACTTTCCCATGCTGGAAATATTTGCAAAACACTGTGACTTATAAAGGGCTGACAGCCAAGACTCCTTCCATAAATATTAAATAAATGTCACCAAACAAACAAAAAAGTCACCATGTCCACAATTATAACTTTTTCTTTGTTTTCATTTATTATTAAGATTAGATTTTGTGGATTCACCTCCATAAAAGCCCCTGTGTATGAGCTGTTACTTTAGAAACAATAATGTATGAGAATGAGGAAATTACTATAAACCTATTGTTTATGTTACAGCCAGACCTACTTTCCAAGCCGTGCTATTATACAAAAACAATGCATTCTGAGCAATCATATTCAAGAATCTGTCATTGTTCATCATTCATCCTGGATCTTGAAGGATCCTGAGCCTGTCCCAGGAGGTTGGAATATACCTTGCATCAGACCTTGCTTTTGATTTTATACAGTAATCTGTCATGTGACCTTTGTTCTCTCACTGAACTTGTTGTATAGCTCTCATGTTGTTCACCATGCAGGTAATTAAATTGAATTACAATTCTGTCTGGGAACACTTTGTCAAAGAAATTGTATTTACATGGGTGGTACGGTGGTGTAGTGGTTTGCACTGTTGCCTCACAGCAAGAAGGTTCTAGATTCGAGCCCAGTGGCTGACGGGGCCTTTCTGTGTGGAGTTTGCATGTTCTTCCTGTGTCTGCATTGGTTTCCTCCAGGTGCTCCGGTTTCCACCACAGTCCCCGCAAGTTAGGTTAATTGGTGGCTCTAAATTGACCATAGGTGTGAATGGTTGTTTGTCTCTATGTGTCAGCCCTGTGATGATCTGGTGACTTGTCCAGAGTGTACCCTGCCTCTCGCCTAGAGATACTCATTGCGCGGCTCGCAAGCCACATGCGGCTCGTCAAGCGTTAATTGGTGGCTCGCACTCGCATCGTAGCTTATAACAATATGGTAACACATGTAGCACTCCCCTCAGTAGTTATGTGGATGAGGGCAGGGCTTTTGGGTTCTTTTTTTAAAAAAAACTTATCAAATGTCTTAACCCTGATTAACTCAGTTTTAAATATTATTTTGGATTTCGTTTTTAAAGTATGCTACACACATGGATGGTTTTTAAATCACCTATGAATTCACCTTTAAGTTATATTTTTAATAAAGATTTTTAACCCATGTGGCTCGGTGTCTCTTTCAGAATTAAATTATTTCCTCTTTTCAGGTAAGTTGCAGGCAAGTAATAAAGTACACAACACAAGGTTTTTAGAAAAAACACTTCTCAACTATTTAGTTAATAAAAATGATTAATGCAATAAGAAAATTAAATAAAAATATGAATATTCTTCTAAATCTCCAAAGCAAAATGTCCCTCCTTTTCCAGGAAACCACTTAAATTAAATATACCTCTTCCTCTTTAGGTTAACACTGTAAATAAATTCTCTCTCTTTTTACAGGAAATACTGTACCATATGCAAATGGAAAAAACCCCACAATATAACACCTTTAACCCTTCAATGGATTAATTCAGAAAACCTTAATTTCACTTCAAAATCACTTAAACCAATATGCGGGGCCACGCATGCCTTAAAGCACTGTACTAAAGCCGGCAACTAAAATTACTGGAAACTAAAATGTACCGTAGCAGGCCTGAGGTGATGCTTGTGTTCGTTGAGGCCCAAAACTTAATGGCCGCTTCACTCTTCAGCGAGCAAAATAAATAAATAATACCTGAGTTTGTGTCTGTCCCATCCTTTCTCTCACAGTCGGAGACTCAACATCCAATCAGCTTTCCCACATGGAATCCGTCTGTCTCTCTTTTTTCCTCCATGTTGCCAGAACACTCACGAGTGAAAGTCTTTGTTTCTCCACGCTCTGTCTGAGTCTCTTTTCTGTTTCCCGGTCGGAAACAGCAGCTAAAACCCTTAAACAGTTCAACTGAGGAAGTCAAACTTTAACTTGAAAATGTCTGTTCAGTGGTAATGAACTGACGCGGGCCTATACCAGTCCTCCCAGGATTTCGCGGGCCTTTTTTGTAATTGTTGCGGGCTAAAATGTCTGATGTTGCGGGGGGGGGTTCCAAAAAATTGCGATGAAAGTTGCGGTGTTTTTTAGGTTTTTGTTGCAATTACATTGCGGGAGGAAGTGAAAGTTGCGAGAAATTGTTGCGATTTTCTCTTTTTGTGATTAAAATTTGAGTGATTTGTTAAATATTAAGTTATTACTGAAAAACTATTGATTAAAAAAAACAAAGACACTGAGAAATGGTCCTATAAACAACTTTACCAATATAAAAGATTTACAATGACTACAAAAATGCAGAAAAATAGGCTTTACTTATCCAAATGCACCTGTTGGTTCAAATGTTAAAGAGCATAGAACCTCACAGCACAACATGAAGTTACCTTAAAATATAATATAAATGCCTCAGCTTTCATGTAAGAAAAAAAAACCCTATTAATACTAGTACTGTGTGCAGGCAGTCTCTCCTGAAGACTAAATTAAACAATAATTATAAACTAATAAAATAAATGGCTCAGGCTTCATAGAAGAAAAAAACAATTTGAACAGAATCTCACAGTATGATGCTGAAGCTGCCTAAACGATGGAAAATAAAATGCCATTTTGGCAAAAATGTTGGCATCCATTAATTTCTTGTATTAAGTAAAAGATAATGTAAAGTGCACACAGTCCTTCACTGTAAACATAACACACTTTCAGTAACAGAATTTAAGCCTATATAAACTGACTCACACATGCTGTTTCTCTTGAACGTATACACGGAAGTAAGGCAGAAGGTAGTTTGTTGACATCACCTCAAGATGACGCCAATGATTGGTCAAATTTGCGGGAAAGTTGCGGTGATTGGATATAATTGCAACACCGCCCTGAATTCGCGGGGATTGGTTGAATTTGTGTTGAAGTTGCAAATCGCAACATCACAAAATCCTGGAGGGTCTGCTATACTTCCAGGTAGCTAAGCGTTAGCATGAGCAGTAGCACAAACTTAAACAGTCTTTGAACTTCGGGTAGAAATCCTTCCCGTTTCTCCCAATGCAGTCTGTCACCCTTCTCTTTGGTTGTTGTGCAAACAATCACAAGATAACGAGCTAAACACTGGTTTGTGCACTGTTACTCACTAATTAACTCCGAAAATCTCAGAGTCACGCTCACTCTCTAGCTTACTCTGGCCGCTCTCTCATCCTTGTGTCTCCCTCTACCTGTCCGTGCAGAAAACCCCCGGATCTGGCGTTCCGGCCAATTGATATTAACCCCATAAATGCTGGTTATGAGAGTTTTCACAGATACATTGTCTTAAACATGTAATAATTTTTAAACTGCTTTTAACAACATTTTAATATCATTTTAATGAATTTTAACCTTAAGATTTTTATCATAGTGTTTTAAGGAATTTCAACCTTTTTTTAATCTTCACGATTTATGTGCTTATAATACTTAACAATCCTACATGTTTTTAACCGGGTTACACACAGCCAATAATTTTTTTCTCAAATGTGCTACATTAACATAACACTGCACTACAAAAACGCAAACATCTGCATGCTTAATACTTAATGCAGTTGTTTGCGTTTTTGTAGTATTAAGTATTTTTATTAAGTATTAATTAAGGCTTAATGGTGTTTCCTAAAGGGGGCACTGTTAAACCTGGCCGCAGTGCACGCCAGTATGAGATGCAGGCACAATGGATCGGTTTTTAATTAAAAAAAGGCAAAATCCAGCACAAAAACCAAACGAAAATCAGCATGAAGACACCAGAGAGGGGACGAGCAGGCAAACGTCGGGTGTACCCAGTAAAAAACGAAAGGTACGAAGCATACAAGATGAGCACAGGAAATTTCAAGGAAAGTGGACAGACAAATTCTTATTTATTCTTCATGGCATGAACCCTCTGTGCTTAACCCTTTGATGCAAAACATATGCACACCCCTTCTAATGCACAACATGGGTCAAAAATTACCTGCATTCATTTTCCAGGTTATTTCATGCTGACTGAGATTTTCTTTGCTCTATCTTTTGAAATCAATTTATTTTATGATTGAATATTCCAAGTATTCTTTAAATATCTTGTTTTTAATTACCACAAATAATTAATTTAATTTTTTCTTTCCTACTTTATGAACAAAAATACTTTTTATATTACTATACATGGGTCATCCAAGTGTGATTTAAAATTAAATGTCTTAATACTATAATAATAATTTGTTTCAAGTAATTACTTTAGCAATGAATGGGGCCAGTTATTTATTTATTAACTGTGTACTTAGCTTAGCCAACTACAGTAAAATTAGCTAACTAAAGTAGAATATGTCAACAGCTAGGTAGCTAATAGTAATTACTTGTAACTTTCTGACAAGTAATCTACTCACTCTCAAGGTAACCTAAAACATAACCTAAAACAATTTTTTTCTAAGGTAATGTTAGAACAATTGAAAAACATTACTTACATGTATTAGATGGGCAAAGGGCGCTGTGCTGAGCTGTGAAATGTCTGACACAAGCACAATTCACAGTTCCCACCAAACGCTGTAGTAAATGCATGCGGGTCGTTTCTGACCCATGTGTGTAAACTTGATGTAGAATTACAAAAGCTGTGCTTGTTCATAACTTGTCAAGGACCAGACAGGAGAGGAGATCAAATGCTCTCAAACCACAGTTTAATAATAACAGGGGAAAAGGGAGTTGGGAGAATGTGTGTGAAGTTCAGTGGCAGGAGGACTGAGAAGCAGGGATGGCTGGTGGGAGTGTGGTGGTGACATCTGAGGTCGCCCATCCAAGTACTGACCAGGCCCAACCCTGCTTAGCAGCTGAAATCAGACAGGATCAGGCATTGTCAGAGAGGTGTGGCTGTAGGCTGACAGCACTTGGGTTACAGGCAGTCTCCCAGCAGTAGTCCTTCAGCAAGCTGGAGATCAGGTGAAGGTACAGGAGAGGCAGGCAAGAGGCAGAGTCGACAGGACAGAAGGCAGATCAGGTTACCGGGGCTGGAGAGCAGACAGAGTCAGACGGAACAGAATCTCATCAGGAGTCAGAGTAGTAGGAACACAGAGCAGGTTATCATGCTGGAAGTTGCAGACGATCTGACACTGAGGCTTGGGAGAACTGCAGCTTAAATACACACGGGGGAAGCAGGTGATCGGCAACAGCCAATGACAGTCACTGAAAGTTAATAAGAGGAAGTGAGAGTGGGCGTGGCCGGTAATGCTGAGTGGAGATGTTACCTGAAGAGAGAAGCCCACAGGTAGGACCATGACAGAACCCCCCCCCTCAAGGGATGACTCCAGAAGTCCCTAGCCACAGATCCACCAAGAAGGGCGGGAGGAGGGGGAATACTGGTGGAGGGTCAGAACTCCTCTGACTGGTCAGTGTCCAAGGCCTCAGGATCTGGTTCAGAATCGGACTCGGGGACAGTAGCGGTTGGCGCATCATTCCGACAAGGACCCCTTGGTCGACCCCTCCGGTTGGCCGGCTGGTCCGGATGCAGGCGATGAAAGGTGCTGATGAGGGTACAGTCTAAAATTCTCCCAGCAGGAACCCACATCCTCTCCTCAGGACCATAGCCCTCCCAATCCACCAGGTATTGGAGGCCCCTGCACCGTGACTTCAGCAGTTGCCAGACGGAGTAGACCGGGCTACCATCGATGAGACGAGGAGGAGGAGGAGAAGGTGCAGCTGGGACCAGCGGGCTCTCGTGCACTGGCTTAATCTTTGAGATGTGGAAGGTGGGGTGCACTCTCATAGACTTGGGCAGTCGGAGCCGGACAGCAGACTGGCTGATTATCCTCTGGATCGGAAATGGTCCGACGAACCGAGGTGCCAGCTTACGAGACTCCACCTGGAGGGGCAGGTCCTTGGCTGACAACCACACCTTCTGGCCCACCTGGTAGGTGGGCACAGGCGTCCTCTGCCGGTTGGCTCCAATGGAGTAGCTGGTGACTGACTTGAGGAGTGCAGCGTGGGCTTGAGACCAGGTGCGGCGGCATCGGCATGCATAGGTGAGGGCAGATGGGCAGGTGACCTCTCCCTCCTGGCTGGGGAACAGGGGTGGTTGGTAGCCATACACGCAGTGGAAGTCCAATGGCTGAGCTGGTGAGGGAGTTGTGAGAGTATTCCACCCACAGCAGGTGCTCACACCAGGCCCTAGGGTTGCGTGACACCATGCACCGAAGTGCCTTCTCCAACTCCTGGTTAGTCCGCTCAGACTGGCCGTTGGACTGGGGTCGGAATCCGGAGGTGAGGCTGGCGGTGGCCCCGAGCAGGTGGCAGAATTCCTTCCAGAAAGAGGAGGTGAATTGCGGCCCCCGGTCCGAAACGATGACCCTGGGCAGCCTATGGATGTGGAAGACCTGCTGCAGGACGATCTGGGCGGTCTCTTTGGCCGACGGTAGTTTTGGGAGGGGAACAAAGTGTGCCATCTTGCTAAAACGGTTCACGATGGTGAGTATGACAGTCATCCCATTAGAAGGGGCAGACCCATAACAAAATCCAGGGAAATGTGGGACCAGGGTCACATAGGCACGGGCAGAGGCTGGAGCAAACCGGCAGGAGGCCGGCTGGAGGATTTATTCTGATTACAGGTAGGGCAGGCTCGGATGAAGTCTCGCACATCCCTGCTCATAGACGGCCACCAGAACCGTTGGGCGAGCAGGTGGTAGGTGTGAGTGGAACCAGGGTGGCAGGCTAGACGGGAGTTGTGCCCCCATTGTATAACCTGGGATCGCAGGTCTTCAGGAACAAAGAGGTGACTTGCAGGGCATGCACTGGGGCTGGGTTGGTCACGGAGGGCTTCCCACACTCGTTCTTCGATGTCCCAGGTCAGAGCAGCAACGATACAGGGGTCAGGTAGGATGGGAGCCGGATCCTTGGAGGAGGCATCATCCTTCTGGAACTGGCGGGAGAGTGCATCAGCCTTGGTGTTGTGAGATCCGGGCCGGTATGAAATGGTGAAATTGAATCTGGTGAAAAAGAGAGCCCAGCGGGCCTGTCTGGGGTTGAGTTGTTTGGCGGTGCGGATGTATTCCAGATTCTTATGGTCTGTCCAGACCAGGAATGGGACTACGCACCCCTCCAGCCGGTGATGCCATTCCTCCAGGGCGAGCTTGACCGCCAGCAGTTCCCGGTTGCCTATGTCATAATTGCGTTCAGCCGGCGATAGCCGGCGGGAGAAGAACGCACAGGGGTGGAGTTTGTTGTCATCCGCTGACCTCTGTGAGAGCACTGCCCCAACTCCCACATCCGAGGCGTTCACCTCAACGATGAATTGCCGCTCCGCATCTGGCATCTGGAGGACGGGAGCAGTGGTGAACCGAGCCTTGAGGGTGGCAAAGGCTTCGTTGGCAGCCAGAGTCCAGGTGAATGGCTGTTTGGTGCTGGTCAAGGCGGTGAGGGGTGACGCAATGGTGCTATAATTACAAATGAATTTCCTGTAGAAATTAGCAAAGCCCAGGAACTGCTGAAGCTTCTTCCTGCTCTCTGGTACTGGCCATGAAGTCACTGCTGAGACTTTGGCAGGGTCCATCTGGATGCTCCCCTCTGCCACGATGTACCCCAGGAACACCACAGACTTGGCGTGAAACTCACACTTCTCTGCCTTAATGAAGAGGGAGTTTTCAAGGAGACGACGGAGCACTTGCTGGACATGCTGGGTGTGTTCGGACAGGGTTGTTGAGAAGATCAGGATGTCGTCAAGGAAAACGAACACGAACTTGTTCAACATATCTTGCAGGACATCATTCACCAGAGCTTGGAATACCGCTGGCGCGTTGGTAAGGCCAAACGGCATCACCCGGTATTCATAGTGACCAGTGGGGGTGTTGAACGCGGTCTTCCACTCGTCTCCCTCCCTTATCCGAACCAGGTGGTAGGCATTCCGGAGATCGAGTTTGGTGAAGATCGTGGCTCCCTGGAGCAGCTCGAAGGCAGAGGTAAGCAGAGGGAGAGAGTATCGGTTCTTGACGGTGATGTCTTTGAGACCCCTGTAATCGATGCAGGGGTGCAGGGATCCATCCTTCTTTCCCACGAAGAAGAACCCAGCGCCGGCAGGAGAAGAGGATGGACAGATGAGGCCGGCAGCCAGAGAGTCACTGATGTAGGCCTCCATCGCCTTCCTTTCCAGGGCGGACAGAGAGTAGAGATGGCCCTTGGGTGGTGCAGTGCCTGGGAGGAGATCAATGGCGCAGTCGTAGGGCCGGTGAGGAGGCAAGGAAGTGGCCTTGGCTTTGCTGAATACCTCCCGAAGGCTGTGATAACACACTGGGACATTAGTGAGGTCGGGGGCAGAGCTGGCAGGTGGAGTACGAGGGGTTAGAGTGGAGGCTCGTAAGCAGGTCCGGTGGCAGTCCTTGCCCCATTCTCTTATCGCTCCAGTGGCCCAGTTGAGGTGAGGACTGTGCTGGCAGAGCCATGGATAGCCCAGGATGAGAGGTTGGCCGGGGGAATGGAGCAGGTGAAACTGGATTGTTTCGTGGTGGTTGCCTGACAGAGTCATCGGGACAGGGGCAGTGAGGTGGGTGACGGTGCCAAGGAGATGGCCATCCAGCGCCCTGGCTGGAACGGGAGAGGATAAGCGATGGCTTTGCAGACCCAACTGGTGTGCAAGCTCGGTGTCCATGATGTTAGCCTCAGTGCCAGAGTCAACCAGGGCGGCCAGGGTGTGGGTGGAATCTGACAGACGAAGACAAACTTGGAGCATAGGTTTCTGGCTGGTAGAGGATTGGATGATCATAGAGCTCAGCTGGGCCCCTCCTATGTCCAGTGAGCTCGGGCTTCTCTGTGCGCTGATGACTGACTGAGTCTGGCGGGCCCTCTCTCATCGACGGGTCTGGACCTGGCGGTCAATGCGGACGGCCAGGGCGATGGCCTCATCGAGTGTCGACGGTTGTTCGTACAAGACCAATTCGTCCTTCATGTAGTCGGCCAGGCTGTGCAGAAAGGCGTCCACCAGCGCCTGCATGTTCCACTTGCTGCACTGGGCCAAGGTCTGGAAATCGATCGAGTAGTCAGCCACTGTTCGTCTGCCTTGGCGAATACTCATCAGTCCTCCGGATGCCTCTACCACCGATGAGCCCAGGTCGAAGACCTTAATCATCTCCACTGCAAACAGGGAGAAGGAGGCACACGCCGGTGTCCGGCGTTCATACTCAGCAGTCCCCCACAGGCAGGCACGGCCAGTCAGACGAGTGATGACGAAGGCCACCTTCGCTGCCTCCGACGCGAAGGTTCTGGGCTGCAGGTCAAACAGCAACCGGCAGCTGGTCAGGAAAGCACGGACTTGGGAGGGGTCACTGTCAAAACGCTCCGGACTGCCAACCTTGGGTTCCGGGGCATCGAGTGCAGCAGGAGCACCTCCCGGAGCTGGCCAGTCAGCGGCGGGTATGACAGGGGCTGATGCAATGAGGGGCGGCGATGGTTGACTCGGAGGAACAGGGGGTGCTAGGGCGGTGAGCAGCTGGAGTGCTTGGTTCAGTCGTTGTTGCTGGAGCTGTTGCTGCTGATGACCAAGCTGGATCAGGGCCGCAACGTCGGCAGACATCCGACTGACATCTCCTTCGGTGCGTTGCAGCCGGTCTAGGGCAGAGGGTTCGGGCGCTGACTCCATGTCTTGGTCAGATCGTTCTGTCAAGGGCCAGACAGGAGAGGAGATCAAATGCACTCAAACCACAGTTTAATAATAACAGGGGGAAAAGGGAGTGTGTGTGAAGTTCAGTGGCAAGAGGACTGAGAGGCAGGGATGGCTGGTGGAACATGGTGGTGACATCTGAGGTTTCCCATCCAAGTACTGACCAGGCCCAACCCTACTTAGCTTCTGAAATCAGATGGGATCAGGCATTGTCAGAGAGGTGTGGCTGCACTTGGGTTACAGGCAGTCTCCCAGCAGTAGTCCCTCAACAAGCTGGAGATCAGGCGAAGGTACAGGAGAGGCAGGCAAGAGGCAGAGTCGACAGGACAGAAGGCAGATCAGGTTACCGGGGCTGGAGAGCAGACCGAGTCAGACGGAACAGAATCTCATCAGGAGTCAGAGTAGTAGGAACACAGAGCAGGTTATCACGCTGGAAGTTGCAGACGATCTGACACTGAGGCTTGGGAGAACTGCAGCTTAAATACACACGGGGGAAGCAGGTGATCGGCAACAGCCAATGACAGTCACTGAAAGTTAATAAGAGGAAGTGAGAGCGGGCGTGGCCGGTAATGCTGAGTGGAGATGTTACCTGAAGAGAGAAGCCCACAGGTAGGACCATGACATAACTTAAGAAAGGAAAAATAAAAATGATGATTTGTGCTAAATAAAAACAAGATATTTACTGCATATTTGGAAAAGTAAATGACAAAATGAATTTATTTCAAAAGTATATCATAGAAACACTCAGCCATACATGAAATAACCTGGAAAATGAATGCAGGTCGTTTTTGACCCATGTTGTGCATTAGAAGGGCAGTGATACAAAAAGGGTTTTTATTCAAAAAGTAAGAAAGGAAAAAATAAAATAAGGATGTATGATGATCAAAAACAAGTTAATTGAGGAATACCTTGAATACTGAATGATGGAATTAATTTATTGCAAAGATATAGAAGATAAAAACTCAGCCGGGTCACTTTTGACCCATGTTTTGCATCAAAGGGTTAATATGCAAACAAACCCATGCCTGTTTCAAACGAAGCAACTTGGAGTGCCATTTCAAAACTGCGCATCCAAATTTCAATGAAAGTTATCTGCCTGGCAGTGAAATAAGAAAGAGATAAATAGCACAGCTCACTGCTTCACTTTGTGAGCAGCAAAACCTTATCCACAGGAAAACCTCCACTGCAGAGTGTTTAACAGAGGCATCTTTTGAGATAGCTTGGATTTTGGCGCGGGCCAAAAAACCGTTCTCAGACTCAGAAATAGTAAAAGACTGCTTTTTGGCTTCAGCAGAAATACTGTTCATAGACTTTAACAATAAGGACGCGATCCTTAAACAAATAAAAGGATTACAGTTGTCTGATTCAACAATAATGAGGCGGATGGAAGACATCGGAAAGGACGTGCATGACCTGATCTGCGCGCCGCACCTTGTTTCAGCATCGCAGTGGACGAAAGCACAGATGTCACAGATGTTGCTCAGGTCCCTAAAAGAAAACTCTTTTCGAGAGGAAATGTTGTGCTGACTACCACTCCATGGCCAAACAAGAGGTGAGGATATTCTGAATGCACTTTTGGTATTTTTTGAAGAAAATCATCTCAGCTGGTCCAAACTTGCAAGTGTGTGTACTGATGGTGCCCCAAGCATGCAAGGCAAAGAGAAGGGTCTTGTTGGCCTCATGAAAAAAAGAGATGAAATTCCCAATTTCATCAGCTTCCACTGCATCATCCATCAGGAGGCACTGGTATCAAAGCTCAGAAACAATGAATTCAAAAATGTGATGCAAAGGGTTGTGCATGTGGTCAATTGCATTGTTTCAAGAGCACTAAACCACAGACAGTTCAGACAGTTAATTCAAGACTATGACACAGAGTACAGCGATTTAGTGTTACACAGTGAAGTTAGATGGTTGTCCCATGGAAAGGTGCTGGAGTGGTTCCTGAGCCTCCTTCCTGAAATCAACACTTTCTTGGACAGCAAGGGGAAACACCAGCCAAAGTTGAAAGACCCACACTGGATCATACAGCTGGCCCTACTTACTGACATTACCTATCACCTGAACGCTCTCAACTTGCAGCTCCAAGGGAGAGACAAGCTTCCAAGTGACATGCTGAGGGCAGTCAGAGCATTCCAAAACAAAATAACTGCTCTGTGGATACCTGAGAGAGAACTCATCCACTTCCCAAAACTCAGAGCAACAACCACAAGTGACCCATCTCTGCAGCAGCACTTCAGCTACAGAGGATTTGTTGAAGTTTTGGAGGAACTGAAGGGTGAGTTTGAGGTCAGATTCAGTGATGTGACTGAACATAAGGAGATTTTCAATTTTATTGAAAACCTCTTCCATGTGGCTGTATCCTCTCACTCCAACCATCACACAGCTCTGCCCTGGTAATTGTGCCACTCTGGTGAGTGAAATAATAGAGCTGCAAACAAATACCATTCTCCAAGTTGAACTCAGAGCAGGTGTTGGCCACTTCTGGAGTTTGGTCTCTGAAGCAGACTTTCCCAGTTTGAAACCACTTGCACAGAAAGTGATGTCTTTCTTCATGAGCACATACACCTGTGAGTCAACATTTTCAACCATGAACACTATCAAGAGGAAACAGAGAAGCTGACTGACCCATGCTCATCTTGAATGCCTCACTGTGATTGCAACAACAAACTACAAATACAACATGAAGAAAGTCAAGGACATGCATGCCAGCTTCCGCTCATCCCAGTATTAAGGTAAATATGGTCTTAATTGCAAATGTATTGGCTGTGTTGTTTCTTTTTTTGTGGGATGCCCAATTTATATGTAGAAATGCACATTTGCAAAAGGGGACTTGGTATGTTGTCGTAAAAGTGGCTCTTCCCTTGATTCTGCTCTGCCAATGTGGCTCTTCTGAAAAAAAAAAAAATGAGTATCACTGCTCTCGCCCATAGTCAGCTGGGAAAGGCTCCAGCTTGCCTGTGACCCTGCACAGAATAAGTGATTATGGATGGATGGATGGATGGATGGATGGATGGATGGAGGGTTAAAACTAGCTAGTTAATTGGTCAGCAACAAGGCCTGCTATCAACAGAACAATGAACATGTCACTTACTTCTCTGGGTAGAGTCTTGCCAAATGACGATTGAATTTCGAGGTTGTCCCTGTCATTTCCTCGATAGTTCTTCTACATATGGAACACATAGCAGTGCATTTTTTCCCACTGCATGAGAAGTCTGTGTAAGCAAAGTGGGCAATCCTAGGGGCATTCTCTCCAGGCATTTTAGCACCATTAATGTTAGTTTGTTCCTGAACATGACGAATGAACAGGTGAATGTGCATTCTCTTGCACAAAATTTGTATAAAAATTAATGTAGATATAAATACAACCCTGATTCCAAAAAAGTTGGGACAAAGTACAAATTGTAAATAAAAACGGAATGCAATAATTTACAAATCTCAAAAACTGATATTGTATTCACAATAGAACATAGACAACATATCAGATGTCGAAAGTGAGACATTTTGAAATTTCATGCCAAATATTGGCTCATTTGAAATTTCATGACAGCGACACATCTCAAAAAAGTTGGGACAGGGGCAATAAGAGGCTGGAAAAGTTAAAGGTACAAAAAAGGAACAGCTGGAGGACCAAATTGCAACTCATTAGGTCAATTGGCAATAGGTCATTAACATGACTGGGTATAAAAAGAGCATCCTGGAGTGGCAGCAGCTCTCAGAAGTAAAGATGGGAAGAGGATCACCAATCCCCCTAATTCTGCGCCGAGAAATAGTGGAGCAATATCAGAAAGGAGTTTGACAGTGTAAAATTGCAAAGAGTTTGAACATATCATCATCTACAGTGCATAATATCATCAAAAGATTCAGAGAATCTGGAAGAATCTCTGTGCGTAAGGGTCAAGGCCGGAAAACCATACTGGGTGCCCGTGATCTTCGGGCCCTTAGACGGCACTGCATCACATACAGGCATGCTTCTGTATTGGAAATCACAAAATGGGCTCAGGAATATTTCCAGAGAACATTATCTGTGAACACAATTCACCCTGCCATCCGCCGTTGCCAGCTAAAACTCTATAGTTCAAAGAAGAAGCCATATCTAAACATGATCCAGAAGCGCAGACGTCTTCTCTGGGCCAAGGCTCGTGTAAATGGACTGTGGCAAAGTGGAAAACTGTTCTGTGGTCAGACAAATCAAAATTTGAAGTTCTTTATGGAAATCAGGGACGCCGTGTCATTCGGACTAAAGAAGAGAAGGACAACCCAAGTTGTTATCAGCGCTCAGTTTAGAAGCCTGCATCTCTGATGGTATGGGGTTGCATTAGTGCGTGTGGCATGGGCAGCTTACACATCTGGAAAGACACCATCAATGCTGAAAGGTATATCCAGGTTCTAGTGCAACATATGCTCCCATCCAGACAACATCTCTTTCAGGGAAGACCTTGCATTTTCCAACATGACAATGCCAAACCACATACTGCATCAATTACAGCATCATGGCTGCGTAGAAGAAGGGTCCGGGTACTGAACTGGCCAGCCTGCAGTCCAGATCTTTCACCCATAGAAAACATTTGGCGCATCATAAAACGGAAGATACAACAAAAAAGCCCTAAGACAGTTGAGCAACTAGAATCCTACATTAGACAAGAATGGGTTAACATTCCTATCCCTAAACTTGAGCAACTTGTCTCCTCAGTCCCCAGACGTTTACATACTGTTGTAAAGAGAAAAGGGGATGTCTCACAGTGCTAAACATGGCCTTGTCCCAACTTTTTTGAGATGTGTTGTTGTCATGAAATTTAAAATCACCTAATTTTTCTCTTTAAATGATAAATTTTCTCAGTTTAAACATTTGATATGTCATCTATGTTCTATTCTGAATAAAATATGGAATTTTGAAACTTCCACATCATTGCATTCCATTTTCATTTACAATTTGTACTTTGTCCCAACTTTTTTGGAATCGGGGTTGTATCTTATGCCAAATTATTACAGCATGTTGCAAAAAATAAAGAAAAAATCCAAGTCCTCGTCTCCAATTTAGGAGTCCGAATGCAGTTAATACATGAGTCTGAGTCCCAGTCCAAGTCATCAGTGCTCAAGTCCAAGTCAAGTCACGAGTCCTTAAAATTAGGGCATGAGTCAGACTCGGGTCCGAGTCCTGGACTCGAGTACTACAAGCCTGCTATCAACCCATAGCCTTGAACATTGAAATGGGAGTTATAGATGGCGTTGTTATTGCTGCTCCTATGGGAGAATGAACCATGTACCACTCAGGTGAGAGCCCACAGGATTGGCAGAGGAGGCGAAGGCAAGCAGCAACCAAGCTTGAGACATGGATTTCCCCTCTGAACAAAGAGGGGCTCTTCATGGCTGGCTCAAGGTTGGCTTCTCAGATAGTGAGTCATGGAGGATAGGGGACAAGCAGAATCACACTTGATGTTCCTTCCTTATCCCTATCAGTCTTGGATGTTTAAAAAATATAGAGAAGTACAGTATTGAGGTTTAATTGAAATGGCAATTAAACACAGAAATGCCATGGATTAAGGGACCTCCCTGCTCTTCCAGGGAGCATGGAGGTCCCTGCTCACTGCTCCCCTACCACCCCTTAATTATGTGATTATTTTATGCAGATGTGGGAGAGTGAAAGGGAGACATACATCATTGCCCTGTGGTTTCTCTCTCACAAGGCCATTTAGTAGGAGATGAACAGGTGGGTTTTCAAGTTGGCTGAAGGTGGATGGATCCAAAAGTGTGGATGAAATTGAATTCCTGCAACAAGTCCTTTAATGGAGGATGGCTGCCTTTGCAGGATTCGGAACAGTGAACTATAAAGGTGCTGAGATGTGACGTGAACAACCCTGATTATATTGTTACAATGACACCTATCAAGAGGTGGCATATATTTGGCAGTAAGTAATCAGAATCAGAATTACTTTATTAATCCCCAGAGGGAAATTCAAATTTGCTACCAACCTCCTGAATCAGAGAAGAAGTAAACATGTCTAAAAATAGAAGATAAAATGATCTGAAAAAAGAATAAATAAAATAAATTTAAGTAAGTTCAATAACTTATGTAAAAGCAAAATGAAGTGATTTTATATACAATGTTCCTATATACATATATTGCACCTGAGTTAAGGATACAGTATATATGGTAAGACAGTGTACCACAGTTATACAGTGGCATTGTACAGCTTGACTTCAACAGGTAGGAATGATTTCCTGTGTCTCTCAGTTGTGCAGCGTGGAAGAATCAGTCGTTTACTGAACGTGCTCCTGTGGCTGATCAGCTCCTCATGTAGAGGGTGGGAAGGACAGTCTGATTGTTTTTATTTTGGACAGTGTCCTCCAACACCACTGTCAGAAAGTCCAGTTCCGTGCCTACAACATGGCCGGCCTTTCTGATGAGCTTATTGAGTCTGTTAGTGTCCTTCACCCTCAAGCCGCTGCCCCAGCAGACGACAGCGTACAGGATGGCGATGACCACCACAGACTCATAGAACATCTGCAGCATCGTTCAGCAGATGTTGAAGGACCTCAGCCATCTCAGAAAATAGAGACGGCTCTGGCCCTTTTTGTATACTGTGTCCACGTTTTTGGACCACTCCAGTTTATTATCCAAGTGCACCCCCAGGTACTTATATTCCTCCACCGCGTCCACACTGACCCCTTGGATGTTAACAGGGTCACCAGAGCCCTGATTCTCTTCAGATCAACCACCAGTTCTTTCATCTTTATCACATTGAGCTGTAGGTGGTTCTTCCTGCTCCACGTGACAAAGTTGTCCACCACTGTCCTGTACTCGCTCTCATCACCACCAGTAATACGTCCAACCACTGCAGAGTCATCAGAAAATTTCTGTAGGTGGCAGGTCTCCATGCAGTAGTTGAAATCAGTGGTGTAGAGAGTGAAAAGGAAAGGAGAAAGGACAGTCCCTTGCAGAGCCCCAGTGTTGCTGATCACTCTGTCCGACACACAGTGCTACAAGCGCACGTATTGTGGTCTGCCAGTCAAATAATCCACAATCCAGGACACCAGTGGGGCATCCACCTGCATTGCTGTCAACTTCTCACCCAGCAGAGCCGGCCAGATGGTGTCAAAAGCACTGGAGAAATCAAAAAACATGATCCTCACAGTGCTGGCTGGCTTGTCCAGGTGGCCGTAGACTTTGTTGAGCAGATAGATGATTGCGTCCTCTACTCCAAGATGGGGCTGGTAGGCAAACTGAAGGGGGTCAAGAAGTAGTTGGACCATAGGCCTGATCTGCTCCAGGATGAGTCTGTCAAGGGTCTTCATGATGTGTGATGCCAATGCCACGGGCCTGTAGTCTTTGAGGTCACTGGGACGAGGCTTCTTTGGTACAGGGACGAGGCATGATGTCTTCCACAGCACGGGGACCCTCTGAAGACCCAGGCTCATGTTGAAGACTTGCTGAAGTACTCCACTTAGCTGGAGGGCACAGGTCTTCAGGGCTCTGGGGCTAACACCGTCCGTGCCTGCTGATTTTCCTGCATGGAGTCTCTTCAGCTGTCTTCTCACTTGCTCCTCACTGATGATCGGTGTGGAGGTGAGGGGTGGGGGAGGGATGAAGGTGTTTCTTTGGGGGGGTGCTCAACCAGGGGGTCTGTTGAGGAGGTGCGAGCGAGGTCCTGAAATGGGGATGAGGTTGGGCAAGAAGAGGTGGGGGAGGGGAGAGAATGTGAAGTGTGTGGTTGTAGCCATCCCACAGAAGAGTGGTGGTGGTGGGTTGGGGTCACGCCATCGAATCTGTTGAAGTAAAGATTCAGCTTATTTGCCCTTTCCACATTGCCATCCACTCCTTCACTGTTGGTTGGCTTGTAACCAGTGATGGTCTTCATTCCACTCCACACCTCTCTCATGTTGTTCTGTTGGAGTTTCCACTCCAACTTCCTCCTGTACTTTTCCTTGGCCTCCCTGATCATTGCTCTCAGTTCACCCTGTACTCCTCGCACTTCCTCCTTGTTGCTGGCTCTGAAAGCCCCCTTCTTTTCATTTAAGAGGGCTTTGATGTCCTTTGTTACCCATGGCTTGTTGTTGGGGTAACAGCTGACAGTCCTAGCTGGGACAATAGTGTCCACACAGAAGTTGATGTATCCTGTGATGCACACTGTGAGCCCATAAATGTCATCTCCATGGGGCTCACACAGTGTCTGCCAGTCTGTCACCTCGAAGCATCCCTGCAGTGTCTCGTTGGCCTCCTCTGTCCATCTCCTCACTATCTTTGATGTGGTGGGCAGTCTCTTCACCAGAGGCACATAGCAGGGGGAGAGGTAAATCAGGTTGTGGTCTGACCTGCCCAGTGGGGGGAGGGGGGGAGATGATGTTTTGGAAGCAGAAAAATGGGCAAGAGTAAGGATCTTAGCATCTTTGCCAAGGGCCAAATTGCAATGTTTAGATGACTAGGTCAGCACATCTCCAAAATTCTAGGTCATGGGAAGAGTTCAAATTATGAATTTATCTTTGTGGGGGTCTCTTAAAGAAAAGAAAAAATGGAACCGTGCATGGACACAATATATCCAGTTGTGGTCAGAAGTTTACATACAGTGACATGAATGTCATCTTGGATATGAATGTCATGGCAATATTTGGGCTTTCAGTAATTTCTTTGAACTGTTCTTTTTCTGTGGCAGAATGTACAGCATACATCTTTAATAAAAAAACACTAGAATTTGGTGCACAAGTTTTAATTTTTTTTTTGTTAAATCAACACAGGGTAAAAATTATATTTACAGGATCAAAAATATCCATACAGCCCACCTAATATTTGGGTAAAATGTCTCTTCACAAGATTCACCTTGACCAAACATTTTTTTTTTTTTACCATGTACAAGCTTCTGGCAGAATTCTGGTTGGATATTTCCCGACTCTTCATGGTAGAACTGGTAGAGTTCAATTATTTTTTTTTTCTTGGCATGGACTTGACTTATAAGCACAGTCCATATATTTTCAATAGGGTTGAAGTCAGGGCTCCATCAGCTTCCAGTTCATGGCAGGGCTATGCCATGGTGCTTCCCAGGTTGTTCCTGACCATCCAAACCAATTTCCTTTCAGCTGAGGGTGACAGTTTGGGTTTTCTTGAAGCAAAATGACTACACCTCACAATAACTTGGATACAGTTGTTTGAACTGATCTTGGAATTTGCAGCTGTTTAGAAATGGCTCCAAGAGACATTCCAGAGCTGTGTATATCTGTGATCCTCTTTCTCAGATCTGCACTGAGCTCCTTGGACTTTCCCATTTTACTGTGTGTTGGTCAATCCAATGAGTGCTGTAAACAAACCCTTTTTATGAAGGCACAGAGAAGCTACCAGCTGTAGTCAATCATGATCACTAAAAGGAAGTTAAGAGACCTTGGCCTTGGCAAGATAAAAGACATTTTGGAAGTTTCAGCACATCTGAATTAATAATCTAAGTGAGCGTATGTAAATTTTTTACCCTGTATTTATAATTTTGACCCTGTGTTGATTTAAGAAAACCCCAAGAAAATTAAAACTTATGCACCAAATTTTAGTGTTTTTTTTCATTAAAGATGTATGCTGTACATTCTGCCACAGAAAAAGAACAGTTCAAAGAAATCAATGAAAGCCCAAATATTGCCATGACATTCATATCCAAGATAACATTCATGTCACTGTATGTAAACTTCTGACCACAGCTGTAAATAAATAGCCCTACAGGTCTGTTTTCCTTGAGATACACACAGAGTAGTCTTTTTTTAACATATTGGTTCAAAGTGGTCTGTTTTCAGCAGGCTGTGGTCATGTTCCAGGAACCCATGATGGTGACATCTAATGTCCTTTCTTTATCCATGATTGGACGAATGGCATAGGGTCAAATTTGTCAATAGTTGGTCCACTTAAGTCCATGAACAGCAATGCATGCTAGTGGTAGGTGCCTGGCTAGCAGGTGCTAGACTGTTGTCTAAAGCTATTTTTTTTGTTTTTCAGTAACAAAACTGAAATGTGTCAGGGCTGAGCACGATGTCAGCACCAGTAGTGGCCTTTTTTCAGTGGCATGGTAGCCAGTAGTCTCTAACTTATTGATCTTTTTCTTGAAAACATAACCAACAAATGAAACCAAGGTCAAGTGGTTCTTCTTTTGAAAGGATTAATGTGTGTGTGTGTGTGTGTGTGTGTGTGTGTGTGTGTGTTAACATTCACAAGCTCTCAAAAGGATAGTTTGTGTGCATAGTGGCATGGTGGAGCCAGTCCTCACTCTATGGGAGCTCAGCTCCCAGTGGCTCCCATGTAATTTGAACCATAGTCCAGACCCTCCAGGATTTCGCGATGTTGCGATTTGCAACTTCAACGCAAATTCAACCAATCCCCGCGAATTCAGGGCGGTGTTGTAATTATATCCAATCACCGCAACTTTCCCGCAAATTTGACCAATCGTTGGCATCGTCTTGAGGTGACGTCGACAAACTACCTTCCACCTTACTGCCGTGTATACGTTCAAGAGAAGCAGCATGTGTGAGTCATTGTTTATATAGGCTTAAATTCTGTTACTGAAAGTGTGTTATGTTTACAGTGAAGGACTGTGTGCACTTTACATTGTTTTTTTTTACTTAATACAAAAAATTAATGGATGCCAACATTTTTGCCAAAATGGTATTTTATTTTCCATTGTTTAGGCAGCTTCAGCATCATACTGTGAGATTCTGTTCAAATTGTTTTTTTTCTTCTATGAAGCCTGAGCCATTTATTTTATTAGTTTATAATTATTGTTTAATTTAGTCTTCAGGAGAGACTGCCTGCACACAGTACTAGTATTAATAGTTTTTTTCCCTTACATTAAAGCTGAGGCATTTATATTATATTTTAAGGTAACTTCATGTTGTGTTGTGAGGTCCTATGCACTTTAACTTTTGAACCAACAGGTGCATTTGGATAAGTAAAGCCTATTTTTCTGCATTTTTGTAGTCCTGGTAATTTTTTATATTGGTCAAGTTGTGTCAGTGTCTTTGTTTTTTTAATCAATAGTTTTTTAGTAATAACAATATTTAACATATCACTCAATTTTAATCACAAAAAGAGAAAATCGCAACAATTTCTCACAACTTTCACTTCCTCCCGCAATGTAATCGCAACAAAAACCTAAAAAACACCGAAACTTTCATCGCAATTTTTTGGAAACCCCCCCGCAACATCAGACATTTTAGCCTGCAACAATCACAAAAAAGGCCTGCAAAATCCTGGGGGGACTGATAGTCATGGGGGTGTTCCTGGTATGGAGTAATTATTATCTATCAGAAAGTGGTCCAAGGAAGGATAGTCAGCAAACCACAGAAGGGCAACTGTAGCACAAATTGCTGCTGGCTATGATAGAAAGGTGTCAGAATGCACAGCACAGCACAGCTTGCTTGTATGGGCTGAGTAGCTGCAGATTGGTCAGAGCACTCATGCTGACTCCTGTCTGCCAAGGAAACTGCCTACAATAGACATGTGAGCATCAGAACTGGACCATGGAGCAATGGAAGAAGGTGGCCTGGACTGGTGAATCCCATTTTCTTTTATATGTGGCTGGCCGGGCACCTGTGTGAAGTAAGACCATGTATGTCTGTGAAGATTATCTGTCATCCAGGTCATCATAAACCGTAAGTACTAAAGACCCTCCTGAACAACCCTCTAGGCTGCTAATACTGTTCACACCCGGCCTCCACTGACCCTAACACATACAGGATGACTGAGAGGGTCAACAACCCATGTGACCTCAACAACACTCCTTAGGGTTGCTTTTGGTCCACTAGAGGATAAACACCTGGAACTCCCCTCTAGTCAGACAGAACTGAAGAAGCCTTTTGGATGAGAGGTGAAATGTCTTCAAGAATTTCAAGCAAGTCCAGTTGCCTTCTTTAGCACCTACAGTTTAAGTAAGACTATGCAGAGTCATACAATTTTAATGTGGACTTGGCTAACCCAGATTGTGTATCGTGAGCAGCAGACAGCATGTAAGTTTGCAGGGTTGTGAGCAAGCGTCAGTGATACAGAAATTACATTGATTAAAGTCAGACAGCATAAAAGGGGAGGAGCTGGGGTGGAGGTGAGTTGCAAAATGGCTTGCAGAGGGAGCAGCAAAGGTACCGTAGGCAGGCTAAAGCAGCTTAAATAAAGTGCCCGATGAGAGATATGTCAATAAAATGCTTGAAAGGGAATCAGTTGAGCTGACAGCTGATGTGGGCTGGCTTGAAATCAACTGCAGTCAGCTGATGTAGCTGGGATTGAGGGCTGAGCTTGACTTTGTGGCCTGCCAGAACTACGCTATGCTTGATTAGTTAAATTAAGAAGATGGCGGGGGGGGGGGGTTGTGTGTGTGTGTGATCTGCTGATACAAATCACATTGTCATAAACTTTCAGAAACATGCTATAAATGTGACAGCCTGCTACACCTTACTCACCTCAGTAGATCTTTGGAAGGTCCATAATTTAAAAAGAATAAAGGTTCAATTTTAAGAGGTACCCAGGCTAAAAGACAACACAATCATGGCAAATCAGCTGTGTGTGCTTTATGTGCTAGCACAGAAGAGGCACAACATTGCTATGCTTGTCAGACTAATGATTTCAAGCAGAAAGAACCTCACCTGGGTGTCTATACTCATATATGCTTTTAGACAGCTACATCCATCCATTATCTGTAACCGCTTATCCTGTGCAGGGTCACAGCCAAGCCGGAGCCTATCCCAGCTGACTATGGACGAGAGGTAGGGTACACCCGGGACAAGTCACCAGATCATCGCAGGGCTGACACATCAAGTAAACAACCATTCACACTCGCATTCACACCGACGGTCAATTCAGAGCCACCAATTAGCCTAACCTGCATGTTTTTGGACTGTGGGGAGAAACCAGAGCAAACCCATGCAGACATGGGAAGAACATGCAAACTCCACACAGAAAGGCCCCTGTCAGCCACTGGGCTCGAACTCAGAACCTTCTTGCTGTGAGGTGACAGTGCTAACCACTTCACCATCGTGCTGCCCCACAGCTACATTTAATTAGCATTGACAGGCCATTTTTTAAAGTAGTTGTCACTGTGTTGTGTAATGTATCAAATTAAAGAGTGTGAAGATCTGAATTGAAAACTTGCTTCATATTGTAAATATGTCTAAAAAAAAACAAAGTTATAAACATCTGAAAATCCAGTGTTTTATAAAATTTCCATTTCTGTCCGTTGCCCCAGTCACAAACCAGCAATCATTTTCCCTTGGTTTAATTTTCAATTCATGAGAAAAACTTAATCAGAAATAAAAAAACAAAAAGCCAAAAATAAAGATATTTAGAATTTTGAATGCCAGGGTAAGAATTACAGATAAAGGCTTCTTCTTGTAAATCACATTTATGCACCTAGAAGGCTTAAAAGTAATTCATCAATGAAATTGGTCCATCCTTTGTGTTTAAACATAAAAGCCAGAATTTACCAGGCATGTTCACTTTTAAATTGTGGACACCAAGCATGACTAATGATGGTGGTGCTTGAATGCACTGTGTATAAGAGGGTCAAACTTTAGTTCATTCTCTTCAAAACAGTATCACTGATATTTATACACCTTCTGATTTTTTTCTCCATGAAAAAAAATGTATTAGGAAAATCACTGACTTTTAGGAAGGATACAAAATTTTCCTCAGTGATCCAATGTTTCGCGGGCACTAGACAACAAAGTGTTCAGACGATTTTATTGGAAAATCAAGTCAACATGAGATATACAGCTTCTAGGTGGGAATCATGAGTTTCAAGCTGATTGAACCAACAATGAGCAAGCTGGAAGCAACAACAAAACACATGGACCAGTGACAAATATCACTAAAAAACCCAGGATGGCAGTGTCCATGAATTTGGTGTATTGGATTACACAGTGTTAAACACATCAAGTAAAAGTTCATCATAGCGTCACACAAAATTAACAATATATTCTGTAAATATATTATTTATTCTTGAATTAACACTCGTTTTATGCAGATTAAACACTTTTAAATGTCTTTAAAGGCCAAATGAAAACATGCTGTTCTCCCATACAAACATATGGGAGGTTCATCAATATTCATTAATATTCAGGACAGGGCAGTCAAGGTAGGAATTTAAATCTCCAAGGATATGGGGAATGATCTTTTTTTTATGACTATAAGGTCATTCCCCCACCCTCCTCATTATAAGAACATTTATACAAATCAGCTACAATAATGCTTGAAAGTTTGTGAACCCTTTAGAATTTTCTATATTTCTGCATAAATATGACCTAAAACATCATCAGATTTTCACACAAGTCCTAAAAGTAGATAAAGATAACCAAGTTAAACAAAGGAGACAAAAATATCATACTTGGTCATTTATTTATTGAGGAAAATGCTCCAATATTACATATCTGTGAGTGGCAAAAGTATGGGGAACCTTTGCTTTCAGTATCTGGTGTGACCCCCTTATGCAGCAATAACTGCAACTAAACTTTTCCAGTAACTGTTGATCAGTCCTGCACACCAGCTTGAAGGAATTTTAGCCCATTCCTCCATACAGAACAGCTTCGACTCTGGGATGTTGGTGGGTTTCCTCACATGAACTGCTCACTTCAGGTCCTTCCACAACATTTCGATTGGATTAAGGTCAGGACTTTGACTTGGCCATTCCAAAACATTAACTTTATTCTTCTTTAACCATTCTTTGTCTTGCTGCATGACCCACCTTCTCTTGAGATTCAGCTCATGGACAGATGGCCTAACATTTTCCTTTAGAATTTGCTGGTGTAATTCAGAATTCATTGTTCCATCAATGATGGCAAGCCATCATGGCCCAGATGCAGCAAAACAGCCCCAAACCATGATACTACCACCACCATGTTTCACAGATGGGATAAGGTTCTTATGCTGGAATAAAGTGTTTTCCTTTCTCCAAACATAATGCTTCTCATTTAAACCAAAAAAGTTCTATTTTGGTCTCATCCGTCCACAAAACTGTTTTCCAATAGCCTTCTGGCTTGTCCACATGATTGTTAGCCAACTGCAAATGAGCAGCAATGTTCTTTTTGGAAAGCAGTGGCTTTCTCCTTGCAACCCTGCCATGCACACCATTGTTGTTCAGTGTTCTCCTGATGCTGGACTCATGAACATTAACATTAGCCAATGTGAGAGAGGCCTTAAGTTGCTTAGAAGTTACCCTGGGGTACTTTGTGACCTTGCCGACTATTACACACTTTGCTATTGGAGCGATCTTTGTTGGTTGACTGCTCCTGGGGAGGGTAACAATGGTCTTGAATTTCCTCCATTTGTACACAATCTATCTAACTGTGGATTGGTGGAGTCCAAACTCTTTAGAGATGGTTTTGTAACCTTTTCTAGTCTGATGAGCATCAACAATGCTTTTTCTGAGGTCCTCAGAAATCTCCTTTGTTTGTGCCATGATACACTTCCACAAACGTGTTGTGAAGCTCAGACTTTGATAGATCCCTGTTCTTTAAATAAAACAGGGTGCCCACTCACACCTGATTGTCATCCCATTGATTGAAAACACCTGATTCTAATTTCACTTTCAAATGAACTGCTAATCCTAGAGGTTCACATACTTTTGCCACTCACAGATATGTATGTAATGACTTAGTCACTTACCTTCCCTGACCCCACCATCTATTCACAAACTGCCGCTTGACCATACCCCCGTTGCCACATACCCCCACCGCCTGGCTCAGGCTGGGAAGCCGTCCGGCCTGAAGCAGACTCCTCCCCTCCTGATGGGACAGGAAGTCCGCCACCACCATCTGCACCCCCGGCCTGTGAACAACCTGGAACTTAAACGGCTGGAGGGCGAGATACCAATGGGTGATCCACACATTGGCATCCTTCATGCGGTGGAGCCACTGGAGGGGCACGTGGTCCAAACACAGAGTGAAAGGGTGCCCCCCAGCAGGTAGTATCGGAGGGCGAGGACCTCCCACTTGATGCTAAGGCACTCTTTCTCAATTGTGGTGTGCCTGCTTTCACGCATCAAGTTTCTGGCTGATGCACAGCACGGGGCGCTCCTTGCCCTCCACCTTCTGGGACAAAACGGCCTCCAGCCCTCTGTCCGATGCATCAGTCTGTAAAATAAAGGGGAGAGAGAAGTCAGGGGAGTGCAAAAGTGCCCCCCCACACAGTGCAGCTTTTACCTTAGAGAATGCCTGCTGGCACTGCTCCGTCTACTGAACCGGATCTGGAGCCCCCTTTTTAGTGAGATCGGTTAGCGGGCTGGTGACGTCCGAATAATTAGGTATAAACCTACGATAATAACCAGCCAGCCCCAGGAACTGTTTCACCCCCTTTTTGGTCTTGGGTCTTGGGCAGGCTGCAATCACTGCAGTCTTGTTAATTTAGGGATGCACCTGCCCATGACCCAAGTGGAACTCTAGATACCGTACTTCCACCCACCCAATTGCACACTTTTTTGGGTTAGCTGTGAGGCCCACACACCTCCGCGGCTTTAGAACAGCCCTCAGATGTTCTAGGTGCCGCGGCCAGTCATGGCTGTAGATTATTATATCGTCGAGATATGCAGCTGCATAGGCAGCGTGAGGGCGGAGGACCCTGTTCATGAGCCGCTGGAACATAGTGGGTGCCCCAAATAACCCAAAAGGGAGCATGACAAATTGGTGTAAACCAAATGGTGTGGAAAAGGCTGTTTCTCTCGGGGTAGAGGAGTCAAGGGGATCTGCCAATATCCCTTTGTTAGATCCAGTGTCGAATAAAAGCGAGCCGTGCCTAACCGATCGAGCAACTCATCAATGAGAGGCATTGGGTATGCATCAAATTTAGACACCGCATTGACTTTTCTATAGTCCACACAGAACCGAACTGACCTGTCAGTCTTGGGAACCAGGACCACTGGGCTGCTCCAGTCACTGTGGGACTCCTCAATTATGCCCATCTTGAGCATGGCCTTGAGTTCATCCCGAACCACTTTTTTTTGTGTTTAGGTAGGCGGTAAGGGCAGCTACACACCACCACCCCTGGAGGCATCTCAATGTGGTGTTCTATGAGGTGGGTGCGACCGGGTAGGGGCAAGAACATGCTGGAAAATTCCTCCTGCAACTTGGCTACCTCTGTGAGTTGGGTCGGTGAGAGGTGGTCTCCACAGGGGGCTGGAGTGTTTTGAGATGTTACCTTTTTTACCTCCGGCCCCAGCTCCGCCTTCTCTGGAACTATCGACACTAACACAGAGACCCCCTCATTCCAGCATTTTAAAAGGTTGAGGTGGTAGATTCGCAATGCCCCGCCCCTGTCCACTCGCCTCACCTCATAGTCGACATCCCCGACTCGCCTTGTGACCTCGAAGGGTCCTTGTCACTTGCCAATTAATTTAGTACTTAACGTGGGCAATAATATGAGTACTTTGTCTCCCAGTGTGAACTCTCTAAGGCACGTGCCCCTGTCATACAGCTGGCTTTGACGTTCTTGTGCCTGCCGCAAATTCTCCTGGGTTAGGTGCGTGAGGGTGTGAAGTTTTGCGTGCAGGTCAAGAACATACTGAATTTCATTCTTGCAAGGTGAAGGTCCCTCCTCCCAATTTTCTCGTAGCACATCCAGAATTCCACGCGGCTTACACCCATATAATAATTAGAATGGAGAAAACCCCATGGAGGCTTGCGGGACCTCTCGTACTGCAAATAACAGGGGCTCAAGCCACTTATCCCAATTACACGCGTCCTCACTTACAAATTTCCAAATTATGTTCTTGGAGTGTTTGGTTAAATCGCTCCACTAAGCCATCTGTTTGTGGGTGATAGACACTGGTGCGGATAGATTTAATCCCCAATAACCCATACAGCTCACACAGTGTGTGTGACATAAACAAAGTGCCTTGGTCTGTCAGGATTTCTTTCAGAATCCCGACCTGGGAGATAAAGCGGAAGAGTGCTTTCGCAATACTGCGTGCTGAGATATTGTGGAGAGGCACTGTTTCCGGATATCACATGGCATAGTCCACCAGAACTAAAATAAAGCGATATCCCCGTGCTGACCGATCTAATGGCCCGACGAGATCCATCCCAATTCTTTCAAAAGGGGTCTTGATTAGAGGGAGAGGGCTCAAAGTGCTTTTGGAGTGGCTGCGGGATTTACTAATTGGCATTCACAGCACACCACACACCACCGACGGACATTCCTGTGAATCCCTGGCCAATGGAACTGGGCCATTATTCGGACTAGTGTTTTATCTTGCCCCAAGTGTCCAACCATGGGATTAAAGTGAGCCGCATGGAATGCAAGTTCCCTACAGCTCTTTGGGATCAACAATTGAGTTACCTGTTCTCCAGTTTGAGTGTCCTACATCACTCAGTACAATCTATCCTTAATAATAGCGAAATAAGGGAAGGCTGGCGTCGCATTTGGCTGGAGAGTTTGACCATCGATTACTCTCACTTGGTCAAAAGCATGCCGCAGAGTCTCGTCTCATGACTGCTCTGATGGGAAATCCCCAAGGGAATCCCTGAGAGAGGGAGAAGGGGCAGGGTGCTCCTCACTCCTCATATCGCTCTGACACGGTGCTGACGTAGATGGCTCTGCGACAGCTTCCCCAGTCAATGCCACACCGGGAGCTTCCCATGATGTATTTATGCAGGACCCACCTCTCATTACTTGTTCCATCAATTCTTTAAACCCTAGCCAATCAATTCCCAAAATTTAGGAGTGGATGAGATGAGGGTTAACCACCGCCTTAATTCTATGCGTTTGGCCCCAGAATAGAATATGTATGGACACTAGAAGGTAATTGTGAAAATCCCCATGCACACAACACCTTCACCACTTGTGCTCTCCCCAATGCCTCACCTTGCACCAGGCGTTGGTGAATTGAGGTCTGATTACAACCGGAATCCACCAACACGTGATATGTATCCCCTTGAACACTTACTGGAATGCGATACGTTCCAGCCCGATTGGGGGCAGTCTCTGGCGCGTCGGGGATCGGATCACATCTCCCACCTCCCTGGCAGAGCTCCGACTCTGGAGATGCTCTGACTCCCCACCGCGCCAGCACACTGGCCCAGGCTTTCCCTCTGTACCGGCATTATGGGAGTCACTCACTTGAGGAGGAGACAACACAGACACAGAAGAGGAAGATAGGAGGACACCATGGGTGCGACGGGCCGGCTGGGGTGGAGCCGGCCGCCGCCTCCATGGTACAGGAATGGGAGGAGAGGGGAAAGAGAGACAGAGGGGAAGAAGAGAGAGAGAGAGAGAGAGAGGAGAAGCAAGGAAAGATGCCTCATCTGCTTGCCATCAGAGTCACCTCCAGATGGTCCTCCTCCAGCTCGATGGCTCATTCTAGCAATGCCAGGTGATGACACAGGACCCATTCCGCTGTTCCTTCCAGAAGTCGAGAGATGAACTGTTCCAGTGCCACCAGGTCAATGATCTCATCGGCATCGTGGTCTTTCACCCTCAGCCATCACCGGCAGGCGTCCTGGAGTTGCTGGCCAAATGCAAACGGCCGGCCGACCTCCTCCTATGCCAGCGTCCGGAAGCGCTGGCGATGTTGTTCCAGGGAGCGGCCGACCCGCTGCAGGATGGCTTTCTTCAGGTCAGCATACACCAGTAGGCTGTCAGCAGGGATCTGCTGTGCTGTGAGCTGTGCCTCGCCAGTCAGGAGTGGGAGGAGGCACGCCGCGCGCTGTTCCACTGGCCACCCCCATGCCTCGGCTGCTTGTTCGAAGAGGGCGAGGAATGCTTCCGGATCGTCCTGCCGGCCCATCTTCGTGAGGGTGCCAGCTGCGGTGGTCGACGCCCCTGCTGACGTGAGCAGATGCCAGAACGCCTGGCGATCTTCCTGCTGGGCCAGCATCAAGGCTTCGAAGTGTTGCTTTTATTCCTTTCGGAGGGCGATCAGCGCTTGATACTGTTTCTGCTGGGCGGTAGCGAGGGCAAGGATGAGCTCTTCGAATGGGGAGGACTCCATGGGATGGTTCCCTTCTGTGCGTCCCGGGTTTTGGCACCACTGTAACAGTTCCTGATGTGGGTGGAGCACAGAAGCATGGCAGGCGAGAGTTGATGTTCACATACATGCTTTATTTTGTTATTTTGGCTTTTCAGCTTCATTCATTCATTCATTCATTCATTCAGTCACACACATGCTTGGGGTTGGGGAGCTCCTCTTCTCTGCTCTCCCTCTCCTTTTATGCTCAATCCCTGTGACAAACAAACACATCCACACACATTAATGACGCCAGGTATAATGACAGCCACTTACCTTCCCCAACCCCACCCTCCATTCTCAAACTGCCGCTTGGCCACGTCCCTGTTGCCACAATGTAATATTGGATCATTTTCCTCAATAAATAAATAAACAAGTATAATATTTTTGTCTCATTTGTTTAACTGGGTTCTCTTTATCTACTTTTAGAACTTGTGTGAAAATCTGATGATGTTTTAGGTCATATTTATGCAGAAATATAGAAAATTCTAAAGGGTTCACAAACTTTCAAGCACCACTGTACTAGGTTGTGAAATTCTCTCACTTGCACCGCGGTCAATTAACAGTTGGATTAAAACACAAAGAACCGAAATGACTGCAAACAAAGCTGTACTTGCCATGGAGACAATAAATCCACAAGGATTATTTATTCTTTCCAGTGCTGAGAACACTTAGAAAAAAATCAATAACATATGCAAACACCCGACCAAATACCAATCATGAACTGCTCTCCATAAAACACATGCTGGGCTGAAACAAACAGAGAAATGAGTTTGGCCGTAGACTGAGCTATTATGTCTGCCTGCAAGCACAACCCTTCTACAAATTTCTCTACTTTCCAGCAGGGAGGAATTAAGCAGCCAAGTGAAATACAAAGATGAATAACTGAAGACCATGGCCAAAGTATGGCCTTTTTTCTTTTCATTTAGTTCATTTCTGTCTTGAAGGAGGCAGAACTACACATTCTTTTCTCAGTAGATCAATGTGTTGATCAACAGTTTTGGGGGGGGAAATGTTCCTCCTAATACTGTATTATGTTCTTTCTTTAGCGTAATTATGTGAACTCACAATCACCAGCCACTTTCATATCATCATCCAATCAGCCAATCATACGACAGATCTAATGCTGTCTCCTACAAGCACAGGCTCACTGAACATGGAAAGTTGAAGATTAGAAAAAGGTCAGACAGTGTTTCCAATCATAAACTGTCCAAATTTGGTGTCCACTGTAGCCTCAAATTCATGTTCCTGTCTGACAAGAGTGGAACCTGATTTCCTCTTCTGTTGTCGGAGCCCGTCTGCTTCAAGGTTGTGTGTTATGCGTTCTGAGATGCTTTTCTGCTCAGCATAATTGTAAAGAGTAGTTATTTGAGCTTAGCCTTCCTGCCAACTCAAACCAGCCTGGGCATTCTCTTCTGACACAAGGTGTTTCTGCCCACAGAACTGGATTTTTTTTTTCCAAGAAACTCCTGTATGTGAAAATCCCAGGAGATCAGTAGTTCCTGAACCTCGTGACCTGTATCTGCATTAGATTATGCTTTATGCTGCTATCATACAATAGGTTCATTGGATAATTGCATGGATGTGCAGGTGTACAGATGTTCCTCATAAACATTTGGTGAGTGCAAAGTACAGTTCTAACCATAATAAAATACTATATAGATTCAATTTGATTAGATTCAACTTTATTGACTCAAAAACTCCTTTGTCCCTCACGCCATCAGACTGTACAACTCCTCTCTGGGGGGAGGAGGGGTAACAGGAGGACAGAGGATGGGAAGGAGCAGTAGCCTAGCCTAGCCTAACAATAAGCAATACAGGACAATGTGCAATATAAAGTACAATATCTTTCCTGCTTCCCCCCCACACACACTTACCCTAACCCCACTTCTCCCCCCTTTTCCCCCTTCCTCATATTTTATTCATTTATATTTGTATATGTAAATACTTAATTTATTTTAATTTATCTAGAAGTTTTTCTCTATTTCTTTTCTCTGTTTATCTGTAATGATGCTGCTGGAATCTTAATTTCCCTGAGGGAACCCTCCCAAAGGGATCAATAAAGTTTTATCTAATCTAATCTAATCTAATCTAATCTAATCTAATCTAATCTAATTTAATCTAATCTAATCTAATCTAATCTAATCTAATCTAATCTAATCTAATCTATTGTCATTGCACGTCACAGGTACAAGGCAATGAAATGCAGATTGCATCTAACCAGAATTGCATAGCAGTAAATAACATAAGTGTAATATACATAAATACAAATATAAATGTACAGGAATTACAGGGTATGGAATGGTATAATGATATGATAGATATTTACAGTATGTTCAAAATGTGCAATATGAATGAAAATGTGCAATATGAATGAACTGTAGTGCAATGGTATGATACATAGATATTTGCGGTATATACAAAACACAATATGAATAAACAGTAGTGGAAATAGTGATAGTGCAATGAAGTCAGTTCAATTCAATTCAGTTTGTTGGGGCGGGGGTTGTTGATGAATGTGTGTGTGTGTGTGTGTGTGGGGGGGGGGGTTCAGCAGTGAGACAGCTGAAGGAAAAAAATTGTTCCTGAACCTGGTGGTTTTGGTCCAAAGGCTCCTGTAGTGCCTTCCAGAGGGCAGGAGAGTGAACAGTTTGTGTGCTGGATGGCAGGAGTCTTTGATGATGTTTATGGCTCTCCTGAGACATTGCTTCCTGTAGACATCCTCAATAGGAGGAAGCAAGGCTCCCACGACATGCTGGGTGATCTTCACCACCCTCTGCAATGCCTTCTGGTCTGAGACAGAGCAGTTCCCATACCACACTGTAATACAGTTGGTTAGGATGCTCTCGATGGTACAATGGTAGAAGTTCACCAGGATGTCTGAAGAGAGGTGTTTTTTCTTCAGAGTCCTCAAGAAAAAGAGATGCTGGTGAGCTTTCTTGACCAAGTTGGAGCAGTTGGTTGTCCAGGTGAGGTCCTGCAAGATGTGGATCCCCAGGAATTTGAAGCTGGTCACATGCTCCACTGCTACACCATTGATGTGGATGTGTGTGTGTGTGTGTGTGTCAGCATTCCTCCTGAAGTCCACAATGAGCTCCTTGGTTTTATTGGTGTTGAGCAGCAGGTTGTTCTCGCTGCACCACACAGCTAGGCGGTCCACTTCCTCTCTGTAGGCTGACTCATCATTGTCCTTGATGAGGCCTATCACTGTGGTGTCATCCGCAAACTTGATGATGGTGTGAGTGTAATGTACAGGTCTGCAGTCATGAGTAAAAAGGGAGTAGAGGAACGGGCTCATCACACAGCCTTGTGGTACGCCAGTGTTTAGTATGAGGGTGGAGGAGCAGTGATAGTCTAAACGAACATGTTGGGGCCTGTTGGTTAGAAAATCCAACAACCAGTTGCAGATGGGAGCACTGATGCCCAGATCTGTGAGTTTGGTGATGAGCTTAGAGGGGATGACAGTGTTAAATGCTGAACTGAAGTCTATGAACAGCATTCTGGCATATGTGTTGCCATTATCCAGGTGTGAGAGGATAGAGTGCAGTGCTAGGGAGACTGCATCCTCTGTGCTCCTGTTCTTGCGGTAGGCAAATTGGTGGGGGTCCAGGGTGGGGGGAAGGCAGGATTTGAGATTTGTCAGGACCAGCTGCTCTAAACACTTTGTAATGATGGGGGTGAGTGCTACTGGATGGTAGTCGTTGAGACATGTTGGAGCGGAGTGTTTTGGTACTGGCACGATGGAGGTGGTCTTGAAGCAGGTCGGAATGATAGCATGGGCCAAAGACATGTTGAATAAGTCTGTCAGGACCTCCGCCAGCTCCCCAGCACATGCTCTGAGCACACGTCTTGGGATGCCATCAGGGCCTGCAGCTTTATGTGGATTAATCCTGCTCAGCACTGCTTTCACATCAGTGGCGGAGAGTGTTAGGGGTTGGTGGTCTGTAGTCAGCCTTGCCTGGGATGCAGTCTCCTGGTTGTTCTTCTCAAACCAAGCATAGAATTTGTTGAGCTCATTGAGAAGGGAGATATCAGAGGATGGGGGGAAGGGTTGTTGGATTTGTAGTCGCTGATGACCTGAATGCCTTGCCACATACATCGGGGGTTGGAGTTGGAGAAATGCTCCTCAACCTTCTGTTTGTAGCAGTGCTTGGCCTTCTTGATGCCACACTTCAGGTCAGCTCTGGCTGTACTGTAGTCTTGTACATCTCCTGATCTGAAAGCAGTGTTGTGGGCTTTCAGCAGTAGACAGATATCTCTGTTCATCCAGGGTTTCTGATTTGGGTACAAGGTGATCATTTTCTGAGTGGTGACGCTGTCTATGGTGGTGGTGATGTAGTCCAGTACAGAGGAAGCATAGCTATCAATGTCTGTGTGGGAGTGACAGGTTGCTTGAATGGCAAACATATTCCAGTCTGTGTGTTTGAATTGGTCCTGTAGCACAGAGTCTGTCCCCTCTCGCCACACTTTTATTGTCTTCATTATAGGTTTCACACGTTGGATGAGTGGTGAGTACTTAGGGGTGAGAAACAGAGAAAGGTGCCATCTACAGTCCTATCTGCACGGAGAGTGTGGTGTCCTGTTAACTCAATAACAGTCTGGAATACTGCTGTTTAGCCATGTCTCTGTAAAGATCATGACGTTGGAGTCCATAATCCGTTTATTGTTGGTGATGCAGAGTTGTAGTTCATCCATTTTGTTCGCCAGAGACCAGACATTAGCAAGGAAAATGCTGGGTAAAGGGAGCCGATGCAGTGTTAGCCTTAGCTTAGCGCGTAGCCCCCCTCACTTACCCCGCCTTTGTTTATGGTCCCGACGCCGTCTGCAAGCACTTCTGCCTGGCTGGAAGGAGTGAGCAGCCTTCGGTGTTCTGGAGATCTCCGGGATGAGTTGAAGATTGGCGATAAAGCTGTCAGAATTTCGTGATCAAATGTCCAAGAGCTCCTGTCTGGTGTAAGATGTTAAAGCAGTGCCATACTGAATGAACAGTCCAGTAAGGAGCAGATAAAACACTGCTAATTCATAAAATCTGGAGAGACGCTGAGCCTCATGTTGTTCACGCGCCGCCATCTTGGTCATGATTTATATATACACACACTAGTGCATCTCAGACAATTACAATTTCATGAAAATATTCAAAATTTTCCATCAATTATTTAAGGAAGTGAAAATGTTATATATTCTAGACTCATTACACGTAAACTAAAATGTTTCAAGCATTTTTCTATTTTAATTTTGCTAATTATGGCCTCCTGTGATGACCTGGCGACTTGCCCAGGGTGTACCTCGCCTTTCGCCCGTAGTCAGCTGGGATAGGCTCCAGCTTGCCTGCGACCCTGTAGAACAGGATAAAGTGGCTAGAGATGATGAGATGAGATAATTATTGCCTACAGTGAAAAAAAAAACATATCAAAGTAATAGAATATTTCAGTTTGAGATTGAGTAAAACAGTATAAATACCGTGTATCTCTAGGTCTAGTTCAGTACATGCAACCACAATCATAGGGAAGACTGCTGACTTGACAGTTGTCCAGAAAATGATCATTGACACCCTCTACAAGGAGGATTAAGTCACAGTAGGTCATTGCTAAAAAGGTTGGCTGGAAAAGGTGCGCAAGCAACAGGGATGACCACAGCCTTGATAAGATTGTCAAGAAAAGTCCATTCAAGAACTTGTGGGAGCTTCACAAGGAGTGGACTGAGCCTGGTTTTAGTGTCTCAAGAGCCACCATTCACAGAGGTCAACAGGAAAGGGGCTACAACTGTTGCATTCCTAATATCAAGACACTCCTGAACCAGAGACGATGTCAGAAGTGTCTTGCCTGGGCTAAGGAGAGAAAGAACTGGACTGTTGCCAAAGTCAGTGGTCCAAAGTCCTCTTTTCAGATGAAAGTAAATTTTGTATTTCATTTGGAAATCAAGGTCCTCAAATCTGGAGGAAGAGTGGAGAGGCACAGAATCCAAGGTGTTTGAAGTCCAGTGTGAAGTTTCCGCAGTCTGTTTGTTGACCATGATATTACTGTGCTAGACTGGGCAGCCAACTCACCTGACCTGAACCCCACAGAAAATCTATGAGGTATTGTCAAGAGGAAGATGAGAAACACCCAACCCAAAAATACAGACGAGCTGAAGGCTGCTATCAAAGCAACCTGGGCTTCAATAACACTTCAGCAGTGCCATAGGCTGATTGCCTCCATGCCACACTGCATTGATGCAGTAATTCATGGTAATGGAGCCCCAACCAAGTATTGAGTGTATAAATGAACATATTTTTCAGAAGTTGGACATTTCTGTATTGTAAATCCTTTTTTGATTGATCTTAGGAAATATTCTAAATTTGAAATACTGGATTTCTGCTTTTCATGAACTATAAGCCATAATCATCTAAATAAAAAAAAAAGGCTTGAAATACTTCACTTTATGTGTAATGAATGTAGAATATAATGGAAGTTTACTTTTTTGAATTAAATTACAAAAAATGATTTTTTTCACAATATTCTAATTGTTTGAGGTGCGCTATTTATAAAACTGATTTTTACAGTTTTCTGATTAAGACTGATTCATCTAATTTAAGGGTTTGACTAGCATATCCCAGATGTAGCCAATAATAAATATCATGCTGATAAAGTCTCTTTAAATGTTCTACAGGAAAAACACATCCATGAATATGGATTTTAAATAACTGCGAAACACTGTAGGGATCTAATCACTCAGCGGTACAATTTTAGTTGTTGCAGCAGCTATGCTCTGTTGGAGAGCTGTGGTGGTTTGTCTGAGATTTATCATAGCCCTGTTTAACTAAGATATTATGTGGTCATGTTTCACCAGAGAAAATAGTAATAGAATAATCATTCATTTTTATTATTGGTAATTACTTTCAGAAAATGGCTTAAGAACAATATTCAGTCCATAATGTAATGTATTATGCAGTATTTAATTATATTTATAATATGGCATGAGCTACTTCCGTGCACTCTGATTTGGTTCCTTGGCGGGCATTATTTTCCTATAATTTCAATACTGCAAAAAAACAAACAAAAACAAAATGACAAAAAAAGATGAATTGGAAATCAAAACGGAATCAAAAATGGCCAAAATACAAAAGACACACAAGAGTCACCAAGTTATTCAAGAAATGAGCAACAAAGAGCATTCAGAAAGCGAATTTTGCTTTGAAACTTCTAGCCGTTTATTCTGCATGCGTGACTCAACTACATTACAAATATGACCTGACTGAAAGCAACATCACACCTCATTATAACAACCATCAATTTAATCTTAGAAATTAAAAAAAGCCATATAATAAAATCTTTATTAACCTCACTTGCTCAGTCTTTATGGGAAAATATCAGACCTCGGTCTTTTTGTACAGTCCGTACTGTCAAGACCTTGGTATGATATTTTCCCGTAAAAAACTCGCACTCAGTTAATAAGTAGCTATTATTGCCCTGCAATATTGTGGGGGGTTTAATCCTGTTGCATGATACAGAATTCAGTTATTGTGATGTGGTCACGTATGTGCGTATATTACGAATTACAACAGCTGCAATCATGACTCAACCGATCACATTTTAGAAGTGAACCACAATAGTACTTATGATTCTAACACTATGCCATTTGGGATATACAGTGCTGTGCAAAAGTCCGAGGTATCCTATAGTTTTTTTAGTACAAACTTTCTTATAGACTTTTATTTTATGGCTTCTACATTATGGGACCAGTACAAAAACATTTTAGTGTCCCAAACGTTCATTTTCCAGCACAAAATTAAATGTTACAGAAAAAAAAAAGTTTGTATCTGAGGAGCATATTCCATAAGAGACCACTTTTCAGATTAAAAAAGAAACCATAATGAAGGCTACTGGGTTTTGGTGAAAAATTAAGAAGCAAGTGTGACAAAGTGTCCAGAAGAACTGTGCCTGGTTCTGCAAGATGCTCAGTAAAACCTACAGCTCATTTCCTTATAAAACTGCACTCATTGTACCTGAGACTACTTTTTTTTAAGCAAAGGCTTGCCTCACACCAAACACTGACTTTTTCATGCATTACTACTTACTGATCTTTATGATTTTTTTAAAATGTAGAAAACATTTAATTTCATTATTTTTGAAGGCATATTTGCTCGACAGCATTTCATTGCATGTGCCTAAGACTTTTGCACAGAACTGTATACTGTATGTCTGGATACTCACGTTCCTTTTATTCCATTCATTAACAAGAGTGAATAGTTGAAATGACAGTGTAGATAAAATGAAATTATAGCTATTCAGACATATAGGAGTCCTTTATAGAAATGTCTGGGATTTGTACAATAACCCAAAATGAATAGAAGTATAAATGTCCCTGCAGTGTCCTGCTGTAAAGAAAGCATCCTCTTTGTTGTCCCCTACAAAGCTGAAATGAAATCTGCATCTTTCATCTCAGGTAATGCACGGTGTGCTGACTGTCCTGTGGTTCACCAAAAGAGTTATTAGCTGAGGGGCTGAAATGGATTCAGGGTATTATTCAGTCTGACATCAAAGCAAAACCCTGAAAGTAGCAGCTTCATACTGCTGAAATCTGCTCCGGCAGAAGAGCTGAGTATGACGGGTATTTTAGACAGACTAGAAGATGGTTGAGATTGTCTGGTATGCATGCTGGTAAAAATGAAAGACCTTGAAGCTTTTATTTGGCCATTTTAAGATGTTAAGTTCATAAATAATGCCCATGTTTTTCATAATTTGTGGTGTAAAGAAAATGTGCCCAGGGTTTGAAGGATAAGCTGACTGAGCACTCATCTGCTTAGCTTACAGCTTACTTTAAGTGTAATTCTTTATTTTATCCATTAAATATTCAGTTTTTAAGATTAACAGTGACTCCAGTGATACCATGATACCTTCTTGGATGTCCTCCATGTGGAAAAAAAAAAACTTTATCAATTATATTATTTATGAATTAATAGTATCATATACAACCCCAATTCCAAAAAAGTTGTGACACTCTGTAAAACATAAATAGAAACTGAATGTGAAGATTTGCAAAGCATGGAAACCTTATTTTTAATTGAAAATAGTACAAAGACAAGATATCAAATGTTGAAACTGAGAAACTGTATTGTTTTTTTTTTTAAATATATGCTCATTTTGAATTTGATGTCAGCAACATGTTTCAAAAAAGTTGGGATGGGCATATTTATCACTGTCTCGCATCACATCTACTTTTAATAACACGCTGTAAATGTTTGGGAATTAAGGAGACCAACTGTTGTAGTTTTGAAAGAGAAATATTGTCCCATTCTTGCCTGATACAGAATTTCAGTTGCTCAATAGTTTGGCATCTCCTTTGTCGTATTTTGCACTTCATAATGCACCAAATGTTTGAAATGGGAGACAGGTCTGGACTGCAGGTAGGCCAGTTTTGCACCTGGGCTCTTTTACTACAGAGTCATACAGTTTTAATATGTGCAGAAAGCAGTTTGGCATTGTCTTGCTGAAAAAAGGAAAGCCTTCCCTGAAAAAGATTTTGTCTGGATGGTAATATATTGCTCTGAAATGTGTATATATCATTCAGCATGATGTTGTCTTTGTACTATTTTCAATCAAATACAGTGGTGCTTGAAAGTTTGTGAACCCTTTAGAATTTTCTATATTTCTGCAGAAATATGACCTAAAATATCATCAGATTTTCACACAAGTCCTAAAATTAGATAAAGAGAACCTAGTTAAAAAATGAGACAAAAATATTATACTTGGTCATTTATTTATTGAGGAAAATGATCCAATATTACATATCTGTGAGTGGCAAAAGTATGTGAACATCTAGGATTAGCAGTTAATTTGAAGGTGAAATTCGAGTCAGGTGTTTTCAACCAATGGGATGACAATCAGGTGTGAGTGGGCACCCTGTTTTATTTAAAGAACAGGGATCTATCAAAGTCTGATCTTCACAACACGTTTGTGGAAGTGGATCATGGCACGAGCAAAGGAGATTTCTGAGGACCTCAGAAAAAGCGTTGTTGATGCTCATCAGGCTGGAAAAGGTTGCAAAACCATCTCTAAAGAGTTTGGAGTCCACCAATCCACAGTCAGACAGATTGTGAACAAATGGAGGAAATTCAAGACCATTGTTACCCTCCCCAGGAGTGGTCAACCAACAAAGATCACTCCAGGAGCAAGGTGTGCAATAGTCGGCAAGGTCACAAAGGACCCCAGGGTAACTTCTAAGCAACTGAAGGCCTCTCTCACATTGCCTAATGTTAATGTTCATGAGTCCAGCATCAGGAGAACACTGAACAACAATGGTGTGCATGGCAGGGTTGCAAGGAGAAAGCCACTGCTCTCCAAAAAGAACGTTGCTGCTTGTCTGCAGTTTGCTAAAGATCACATGGACAAGCCAGAAGGCTATTGGAAAACTGTTTTGTGGATGGATGAGACCAAAATAGAACTTTTTGGTTTAAATGAGAAGCGTTATGTTTGGAGAAAGGAAAAGACTGCATTCCAGCTTTGGAATGGCCAAGTCAAAGTCCTGGCCTTAATCTAATTGAAATGTTGTGGAAGGACCTGAAGCGAGCAGTTCATGTGAGAAAACCCACCAACATCCCAGAGTTGAAGCTGTTCTGTTTGGAGGAATGAGCTAAAATTCCTTCAAGCCGGTGTACAGGACTGATCAACAGTTACTGGAAATGTTTAGTTGCAGTTATTGCTGCACAAGGGGGTCACACCAGATACTGAAAGCAAAGGTTCACATACTTTTGCCACTTACAGATATGTAATATTGGATCATTTTCCTCAATAAATAAATGACCAAGTATAATATTTTTGTCTCATTTGTTTAACTGGGTTCTCTTTATCTACTTTTAGGACTTGTGTGAAAATCTGATGATGTTTTAGGTCATATTTATGCAGAAATATAAAAAATTCTAAAGGGTTCACAAACTTTCAAGCACCACTGTATAGGGTTTCCATGCTTTGCAAATCATCACATTCTGTTTTTATTTATTGTTTATACAGTGTCCTAACTTTTTTGGAATTGTGATTGTATTAATATTGACCTTGAATAGTATTGCACAGTAATTCTGAGTGTATTTACAGCCTACGACATACATTTCAGTGGGGCAATTTGTTGCTGCTTTAAACTATCAAGACAGTGGCATTGAATTTTATACTGTTCCTCACCCAAGCTAATATCATGCATCATACTCTGTATACAGTATATTTCTAAGTGATTCCTCATGAATCTTTTAAGTATCAGTGGTTTTGCACTGTCTATGAAAAGGCTTTGTCACAGATACATTACCGAATAATGAAATTCTGTTCATCATCGATCCCAGCTTGTTAGGAAGTTCTGGTTAGAGTGCAGGGTATGGTGCCCTGGAACAAAAAGGGTTAAGTGGCTCAAATGTGGCATCTTGGCGGCACTTGAACCCTTATCAGTTGGCCAGAGCTTTAACTGTTGAGCCACTACTGCCCTAGAAAGAGTTTATAACCTGAAAAGTCTATTGAGCATCCCATATAAACTAGACTTTTTTTAAAAAAAGTTACCAGTGGTGGGTTCCCCAAAAGCCTCTTAATGCTAAGAGCATCTTAACTAGGAGAGATTGTTCATTGTGCTGCTCAGTCTACCATTTAACGATGATCTTTGTGCTATGATGCTTTTTGGGAAACTTGGCACAGTTCACCTGGTACTGTTATTATCTTATCACCTGGCATCATGGTGTCGTATTTTTAATTATTATTTTTTTTTTTTTTGAAAGTACAGCTTCACACCTCTCTGACAGTAATGTGTTTGTGTTTATCTCTCTTTGCTCTGCAAGAAACCAATTACATGATGTGTTGAAATGACAAGATTAATCTGGCGGTGAGCCACAGATTTGTCAGCTTTATTTTCACTACATTTCATAAGCAAGATTTGATTGTGATCACAGATAAATGTCATTTATGATATGGTTTGGGTTTTTTTTTTCTGCATTTTGTTAGCTGAGCAAAAATATTCTGCTGACCTGAAACCAATGATAAATGCTATAGTTCTTAAGTATCTTATACCTTCTTTTTCTATTTAACATGACTCACTAGGACTCTCATCTAAATCTAATATATTATCATTTCTGTATGAACAGTTAATTCAGAGGGACTTGTATGGCAAACACTTCACACGATCTAAGACTAATAATCCATGTATATTGTTGATAGCAGGGATGTGATTGGCCAAGGACAAAAAAGCAGGAAAATATATAGACCCATAATGCGACACGGCAGCAGTGTGGTGTGGTATGGCGCGGCAACAACGCGGTGCGGTAACAGTGCAGCCACTACACACAGTAACCTCATTTTGACACTTTTAATGAAAAGTGCAATACGCAAACATTTAGTGCCAATTTTCATCATTGGAAAACAATTATTTTGAGGGCAAACAACCTCAAACATCAAACAATAGGTGCAGATATTAGAACAGGTGATGAGCACACACTCACAGTGTCATCATTTTTTTCAAAATATGCACAATAACAATGTCAGTAAGTGTAGTACAAAGTCAGGAAGTGTAACATGGACATACAGTGGTGCCTGAAAGTTTGTGAACCCTTTAGAATTTTCTACATTTCTGCATAAATATGACCTAAAACATCATCAGGTTTTCACACGAGTCCTAAAAGTAGATAAAAAGAACCCAGTTAAACAAATGAGACAAAAATATTATACTTGGTTATGTATTTATTGAGGAAAATGATCCAATATTACATATCTGTGAGTGGCAAAAGTATGTGAACCTTTGCTTTCAGTATCTGGTGTGACCCCCTTGTGCAGCAATAACTGCAACTAAACGTTTGCGGTAACTGTTGATCAGTCCTGCACACCGGCTTGGAGGAATTTTAGCCCATTCCTCCATACAGAACAGCTTCAACTCTGGGATGTTGGTGGGTTTCCTCACATGAACTGCTCGCTTCAGGTCCTTCCACAACATTTCCATTGGATTAAGGTCAGGACTTTGACTTGGCCATTCCAAAACATTAACTTTATTCTTCTTTAACCATTCTTTGGTAGAAAAACTTGAGTGCTTAGGGTTGTTGTCTTGCTGCATGACCCACCTTCTCTTGAGATTCAGTTCATGGACAGATGTCCTGACATTTTCCATTAGAATTCGCTGGTATAATTCAGAATTCATTGTTCCATCAATGATGGCAAGCCGTCCTGGCCCAGATGCAGCAAAACAGGCTCAAACCATGATACTACCACCACCATGTTTCACAGATGGGATAAGGTTCTTATGCTGGAATGCAGTGTTTTTCTTTCTCCAAACATAACGCTTCTCATTTAAACCAAAAATTCTATTTTGGTTTCATCCGTCCACAATACATTTTTTCCAATAGCCTTCTGGCTTGTCCACGTGATCTTTAGCAAACTGCAGATGAGCAGCAATGTTCTTTTTGGAGAGCAGTGGCTTTCTCCTTGCAACCTTTCCATGCACACCATTGTTGTTCAGTGTTCTCCTCATGGTGGACTCATGAACATTAACATTAGCCAATGCGAGAGAGGCCTTCAGTTGCTTAGAAGTTACCCTGGGGTCCTTTGTGACCTTGCCGACTATTACACGCATTGCTCTTGGAGTGATCTTTGTTGGTCGACCACTCCTGGGGAGAGTAACAATGGTCTTGAATTTCCTCCATTTGTACACAATTTGTCTGACTGTGGATTGGTGGAGTCCAAATTCTTTAGAGATGGTTTTGTAACCTTTTCCAGCCTGATGAGCATCAACAACGCTTTTTCTGAGGTCCTCAGAAATCTCCTTTGTTCGTGCCGTGATACATTTCCATAAACATGTGTTGTGAAGATCAGACTTTGATAGATCCCTGTTCTTTAAATAAAACAGGGTGCCCACTCACACCTGATTGTCATCCCACTGATTGAAAACACCTGACTCTAATTTCACCTTCAAATTAACTGCTAATCTGAGAGGTTCACATACTTTTGCCACTCACAGATATGTAATATTGGATCATTTTCCTCAATAAATAAATGACCAAGTATAATATTTTTGTCTCATTTGTTTAACTGGGTTCTCTTTATCTACTTTTAGGACTTGTGTGAAAATCTGATGATGTTTTAGGTCATATTTATGCAGAAATATAGAAAATTCTAAAGGGTTCACAAACTTTCAAGCACCACTGTACAAGTGAAAAAACACTAAACAATCTATCAGACACCGAGGTGCAGATAATAGAACAGTGTGCATGTGTGTGTAAGTGAGAGAGAGAGAGAGAGAGAGAGAGAGAGAGAGAGACTGACAACTGAAGACATCGAAGACACTGGTATGCTACGTCACACACAAGAGTAGGGTGACAGCTGCATCCATTCCAACAACAAACTGACTACTAACGCGCGTGCGTCTTACATTACTTGACTCGGGTCACATAAAGGTTGCTCTCGCGTTATGCATAATGGGCTTTTTAGTGATGCAGTGCCTACCGTAGGCACAGCATCACTATTGTTCTTCTGCGCGTTTCTTCTTCTTATACTTATTCATCTTCTTTACAAATTTTGGTCGTTGAATAACCCAATAACCGTACATCGCACACAGACAAGCAACATATCAAAACGTGCGGCTTGATCTGACTCGCTATGCTATTACTTTGTTCGTTATTCTACGATTTTTTCGCGATGTAGTCGCGAAAAAATCGTCCAAAATTTCCCATTCATTTCTAAGGAATTAATTGAAAAACATGGCACTTTTTCAAACCTCCGCTGCTCTGGCATGCTTTCACCTAGAGACATGATTCAAGCTTTAAAACGTAGAGAAACTTCTCCTGTGCGGATCTGCCATTCAACTTTTTTGCTAGGTTCTATACTTTTGGATCAGTCCCAGCTCAAACACCATGTGGGTACCTGGAGAAAATCAGGCTTTGTGTCTATTGCGTTACACACCAGTGGGACTCAGGAATTTAGAGTGTAGGCAGCCTGAAAAAAAGGCTCAAACTTTCTCCTTTAAACTGTTTTCAGCCACAATTTTCACTCTACACACAATTTTCTCAAAAGTAGTAGCCACACTTGTCCTGATTCACATACAGTAATGTGTCTACCTAACCGATAGGATTTTCAGTTTTTGAATGAGAAGCCTGAAAGTAAGGAGGGGACAGGCGCGCTGTCCCATAGACTCCCATTCAAATCCTGACAGCGCTCTGACTGCAAAATCAGAAAAGTCACTCGTTTTTAACTCGCTCTAGTGTTCTCATTTTTTACACTACAAACAAAAAAATTACATCAGTGTGTTCAGGAGACCCTTGTGGTGCTCACTGTGAAATAATTTTGTGAATATCTCCTTCCGTTTTCGTGTAAATCCCCGTTGTTTGGAGGGTGCACTCTGAGCAAATACTGCCCTTTCTGTGTGCGCAGCGCGCGGGTGGGGGAGGGGCTGCTCTCTCTCTCTCTCACACACACACAGGAGGGCGGGGCTGCTCCCTCTCAGACAGAGACATGCCTGAAGCCTCATTCACACAGTACAGCTCAGCTCCTGCAGCTGTGACTGCTCCGCACTGCATCACTCTCACAATTTCCCACAGGGGAATTGTCTCTAGTTTTTATTATTATTGGTACCGCTTAACCTAGGGTAGGTTATTATGCGCACGCGTGGCTCATTGGAGTTGCCTATGGATAATGTGGTCCTACCCCCTCCCCCCCCCCCCCAAAAAAAAAAAAACAATTTGCATGATTCACGAGGGTCGCATTTTTATGCCTGAAAATCCGGAATTCCGGAAAAATCACATCCTGGTGATAGGATGAAGCTTTCTGTAAGTGGATGTTTATTCAAAAAATTTCAAAAGGAATCTCCAGTGTCAGCACTTTGTAACAGTCGAAGGTAAAGCTGGAACATGAAGTTTTCTGACATGAAAACACAGCAACATAAGCTGATTTAATATACAGTACCAGTCAAAAGTTTGTATACCCCTACTCATACATAGTTTTTTTTTTGTATTTTGACTATTTTCTACATTGTAGAATAATACTGAAGACATCAAAACTATTAAATCACATATGGATCTGTGGCATCGAGGCCGTGGTTGAATGTTGGATGTGAACGCCGAGGAGTCGGGTTGAACCAGCAGGTAACATGATGAGTTACACCTGTGTCTAATTATTGGCTGTCAATTAATGTGTGTCTCTGTGTGTCTTTCCGATGGCCAGTGACCTGAGAGAGAGAGAGAGACCCCGACCGAGAGACCGTCCCTTCACAGTGCTTTGTTTGTGGGTGTGAGTGTGTGCCTGAGGTGGTACTCACTGAAAAAGTGTAGTTTAAAAATTAGAACATTCCTATTCTTGAAGCCTGGGTCCCAGTTCCTCATTGTCTTAACACAGAAAGTTGTTACAGGATCATATATGGAATTATGCAGTAAACAAAAGTGCTAAAAAATATGTTTCATATTTTAGATTCTTCAAAGTAGTCAGTGTTGATTTCTTTGCACGCAATTGGCATTATCTTAACCAGCTTCATGAGGGAGTCACCTGGAATGCTTTTCAGTGAACAGGTGTGCCTTGTCAAAAGTTAATTCATGCAATTCATTGCCTTCTTAATGTGTCTGAGATCAAACAATAATAATAATAATAATTATTATTATTATTAATAGCGGGTGGCACGGTGGTGTAGTGGTTAGCGCTGTCGCCTCACAGCAAGAAGGTCCTGGGTTCGAGCCCCGGGGCCGGCGAGGGCCTTTCTGTGTGGAGTTTGCATGTTCTCCCCGTGTCCGCGTGGGTTTCCTCCGGGTGCTCCGGTTTCCCCCACAGTCCAAAGGCATGCAGGTTAGGTTAACTGGTGACTCTAAATTGACCGTAGGTGTGAATGTGAGTGTGAATGGTTGTCTGTGTCTATGTGTCAGCCCTGTGATGACCTGGCGACTTGTCCAGGGTGTACCCCGCCTTTCGCCCGTAGTCAGCTGGGATAGGCTCCAGCTTGCCTGCGACCCTGTAGAAGGATAAAGCGGCTAGAGATAATGAGATGAGATGAGATTATTAATAGCCCAATTTCATCCGTCCATCCATTATCTGTAGCCACTTATCCTGTTCTACAGGGTTGCAGGCAAGCTAGAGCCTATCCCAGCTGACTATGGGTGAGAGGCAGAGTACACCCTGGACAAGTCGCCAGATCATCACAGGGCTGACACAGAGACAAACAACCATTCACACTCACATTCACGCCTACGGTCAATTTAGAGCCACCAATTAACCTAACCTACATGTCTTTGGACTGTGGGGGAAACCGGAGCACCCAGAGGAAACCCACGTGGACACGGGGAGAACATGCAAACTCCTCACAGAAAGGCCCTCGCCAGCCGCTGGGCTCGAACCCAGGACCTTCTTGCTGTGAGGCGACAGTGCTAACCACTCCACTATTGTGCCACCTAGCCTGATTCCACAACAGTAGTAATCCATATTATGTCAAGAACCGCTCAATTAAGTAAAGAGAAACAACATCTATAATTACTTTAAGACATGAAGTGTCTTTTAATTAATAAATACTTAATTAGAAAAACACTGAATTAGAAGGTGTGTCCAAACTTTTGACTGAAACTGTACATCTGGGTTTTCGCCACAAAATTAATCCAATTGGGTGGGCATTCCAAATTCAGAGAAATTAGTGAAAAATGTTAAAGGTATCACCATCAGAACTGAAAATCAAATTTGGAGAAAACCAATTGTATACTTGGATGTATGAAATGAAATTAATGCATAGCACAAATTTCTTTGGCCAACAAAGTCATATGTATAGTTTGTTTTACACTATAACATTTGGTGATGCATACATTATAGATTAAGGAGTGTATTTACAGCCAAATTTAAATGTGGGTTGTTTTTGATGGAGTCATTTCAAATTGCTATATTTAGGAATGAACTTTTGCTACACTGGACTCCTTTGTGGTGCCACAAAAAAGAAAGCCTAGTGAGGAAAGACTGTTTATACTGTGGCTCCTATAACATAAGTGATCACAGGATCTTGTGTTGCGCAACTATAAATGGTAACTCTGCTTCACTTCAGGCCACATCACAACATTATATATTTATTTTTCTCTTGCTGATACACATTATCAATTCACATTAAAGCGTCTAAATGGAATAAAGGTATCTACTCAAGCGTCCAGATATACAGCATCTCTCAGTCTGTCTGTGAGATTAACTCTGTCATCTAAGAGTCATATTGCTTGAATTCTCCACAGCCTAGTTTAATGCTACGTCACACTCCCACCACAGCGTTTAAAATCTGAGACTTTACTGAAGCTGGTTAAAAGTAACGGGATTGATTTACCATGCATAACTCAGCTGACTAGCATTTTATACATTAGCTGGAATGGGATATGAACTATAAGCAAAAAATCATGAGGAATCAGGTGCTACAGTGCAGCCAGTTCATACTGGAGTTTTCCTCCTGGTGTGTCTGCATTCGGTAATATGAATTCATTTGTCAAAATGTTTATGTAGGTGTTGAAAAGGTTATATGATTAATCCACAAAATGAGTCGCTTCCTTCTGTTATCTATCCACCTTGAATAGATGTCCAGAGGGCAATGGTGGTGGCCATGACAACACACTAGAGCTTGAATAAAATACAAATATCATTTTCAATTGCCAATACATATCAACTGAAAAAGAAAAGAAAAACAGAGAGAGAGAGAGAGAGAGAATGTTTTCTTTTCCCGTTCTATCTTCAGGAAATTACTGTCTAGGCAGCAAATGTGATTTGGAATTAATTCCTAAAATCCGAGAAAAAGCCTAATTTATGGCAAGCATCATTAATTTCATTCTTCTTAAGTACAAACTTGTGAGACATGGGATTAATATGAATAGCTTTGCCTTCAGTCATACGTCTATATTTCTGTGGCTGTCTCTATCGGGAGGCTGCACATCCCCGTACTTTGATAAATGGGACCCTGCTGTCATGTTAGCACCTTTATTCATAGCCCTGACATTGTGCTGCTTTCTAACAAGCCATTACCAGAAGAGCCGTCTGCCTCTGACAAGACTCAGGAGCTTTAGATTGACTCTTCATCCTCATTAATGATGTCTGGTGGTGCTAAAGCATCCAATCCTGCACCCTTTATCTCCATCCCTATCTCTCGATCGCTCTCTGTCGTTTCATCACTCGATTTCCATTGCCTACTCTCTTTGAAAGCTAAGGGTTGAGGAACCTGACTCCAACAGCATCAAGCCTACTGTTAAATGACCTGTGCAGTTTATAGGAAAAAGCAATATGTACATACGGAAAGAGGCACAAAAGTGAGTTCAGATGTTAAATGTATTACTTTACACTGAACATATAAGACCAACAGTGTTGCAATCCAAAAAGGGCACATTTGCAGTTCAATTCTGTTCAAAGTCTTGCTTTATATATATATATATAGTGTCTTGCAAAAGTATTCATCCTACTTGGTGTTTGCCCTGTTTTGTCGCATTACAAGCTGGAATTAAAATGGATATTGATTTTTGGGAGGTCAGCACCATTTGATTTACAGAACACGCCTACAACTTTAAAAGTGCAAATTGTTGTTTTATTGTGACATAAACAATAACTACAATGAAAAAACAGAAATCTGGAGTGTGCATAGGTATTCATCCCCCCAAAGTCAATACTTTGTAGAGCCATCTTTTGCTGCAATTACAGCTGCAAATCTCTTGGGGTATGTCTGTATTAGCTTAGCACATCTAACCACTGGGATTTTTGCCCATTCCTCAAGGCATAACTGCTCCAGCTCCTTCAAGTTAGATGGGTTGCATTGGTCTACAACAATCTTCAAGTTATGCCACAGATTCTCAATTGGATTGAGGTCTGGGCTTTGATTAGGCCATTCCAAGACATTTAAATGTTTCCCTTTAAACCACTCCAATGTAGCTTTAGCAGTATTTAGCAGAATTTGCTAGCATGTAAAAAGGAGTCTGAATTGGCCTCTTTGAGCTGGCATGCATCGTCGATCTGACTCTAAACTAGCTGAGTGAGATTGGATCTTGATGTGCAACCCCTGGCTCTGAAAGTGTTCTTTCACACAGTGCTGGTGATTTTATTTAGCTTTAAAGGACAAAGGAAATAATTGTGGGAGGAATTTAATAACTGCAGGAGAGAACAGGAGTGGTATTTTTTTAAAAAGTGTGATCGTGCGAAGTGATATTGAAGTGTTAAGGGTCCATTAAAGCAGAAGAAGAAGAGAAGGCTTTTCCTCGAGCAGCCAAGTGTAATTGCTGCAATAGAACTGGATTCATCAAGGCGAAACTGTTTTCACCGTTTTCAAAAAAAGTATTTAGCCTGATTTCTTTACTTTTGCCTGCATCTCCTTACCATCTGCCACACTGTGTTCACCACTGCCTGCCTAGTCATCATCCCCAAAGCAATTAATATATATTTAGGCAGTGCCTAAAAGCAGAGCTCCTGATGAGTGTATGAGCAAAATAATGAGCAAGGGCACAGAATCAGCCTGAATAGAATAATAATATTATCGCATATGAACCATTGAACTGTGTACTATTGTGTATTTTGCATCAAAAAATTACTGCATTGCCTTATGACAGTAATACTAATCATGAGATACACATCACAGTTACAAATACATATTTATTCCTTTCTTTGCGCCAGAAACAACACAATGACATTTATTATGGCGTGACTCTGCTGGGTGCCTGGTGGACAGCAGTGAACCGGCGCTTTCACTTTTCATCATTACTGGCTCTTACCATTGAATATTATCAGACATGAGAACTAATCGATATCAATCTTCAGTAGTTTTAGATTATCTAACACTCAGGAAAGATGCTTATAATTGCTATTGAACTATACAGTAATTATATTTGCACAAGTGTGCAGAGTAAGAAATCATTCAGGTAAAAAAAAAAAAGCATACAATGCAAAGACATGTTGGCCGCAATTAAAAAAAAAAAACCTGCTGGAAAACAGACTCCTCAACTGAATGCAGCGTATGAGCTCTGAGGGTTCAAGTGCTGCAATCTTGATTTTTCAAACTTGACATCAAACAGTTGTCTGGTTACAGCTGTCAACTGTCCAACAAGCTAGTGGACTAATAAAACTGTTTCAACTCATTTTATATGAAACTGTCATGAATATTTTAAGTAAAATGTGCTCATCACTTTAGTTTTAATTTAAAAAAAAAGTAAATTAAAAATGAGCACTGGACAAAAACCTGTCTATCATATGTAAATAAAGATACAAATTTTGCTGTCCGTTGGTCAAGTTTTTATGAGATACATTGCCTTGCACTTACGATCAGGTTCCCTGTGGTGGTACAACAAGAAGATTCTATTTATCTCACATACACTCAAGCACAGACTTAAGCACACAGTGAAATGTCTCCTCTGCATTTAACCCATCTGAAGCAGTGAATACACACATGCACACACAAGTGATCTGCCTGATCCATCCTAGTGTCCTATGTCTGGCTGGAGTCTCATCACATCATTCCTGTGGAGGACGGCCCAATATGGACAGATGAAAGTCACACTTGGAAGATGCTCTGGACACTTACAGTAATGCTTTTACCATAAGGCTGTGGACTACAGTTGACTTGCTAACTTTAGGGTTGCAGCTGTCATGAACAGTTTTTCATTCAAGTTTCCATCAATGAAGAGTTTATAACATCAACGAAACAGACTTCATGTTAAAAATGTTACAATCACATTGTTATCACCCAAATGAGGATGGGTTCCCTTTTGAGTCTGGTTCCTCTCGAGGTTTCTTCCTCATGTCATTTGAGGGAGTTTTTCCTTGCCACTGTCGCCACAGGCTTGCTCATTGGGAATAGATTAGGGATAAAATTAGCTCATGTTTAAAGTCATTAAAATTCTCTAAAGCTGCTTTGCGACAATGTCTATTGTTAAAAGCGCTATAAAAAATAAACTTGACTTGACAAGTGAGCAATGAGCACACACACGCATATGCAGAGCAGTGGGCAGCCATGCTACAATGCCTGGGGAGCAGTTGGGGGTTAGGTACCTTACTCAAGGGCACCTCAGCCCAACTTTCAGCCCATGGCTGCCCCATGTTAACCTAACCGCTTTGGGGGAAACCAGAGCACCTGGAGGAAATCCACACAGACATGGGGAGAACATGCAAACTCCACATAGAAAGGCCCCTGTTGGGTGCTAGGCTGGAACCCAGAACCTTCTTCCTCTGAGGCGACAGTGCTACCCACTACACCACCGTGCCGCCGTCCATGGTACACGGACATAGTTCATACGCATGGACATCATACAGTTGCAAAAGCCATCAAAAATCAGAATCAGGTCGATGCATTGCCATATTCTCTTAAGTATGGAGCTTCAGTGCAGATGCTTTGTGTGCAGAGAGCGCCACTATTCATGAACGTACGTACCCTTAGCAAAAAGTAGTATACTTAAAGTTCATTTTATTAAGTCTGCTTCAGTATAAGTACCGTATAGCAAGTATACTACAGACCATGTACTTTTAGTGTACTAGAAAGTATACAAATTTAATACTTTTTTGGACTAAATTGGAACATTTCAAGTTTATAAAAGTATACTTTAAAGTTCATTTTAAGTTTGCAAGAGTACACTTTAAAGTATACAACAAGTACACTCCTCTATATACTATCAATGTATTTGGTATATTCCTCTCGTATGCTTAAAGTATACCACAAGCACACTTATCAATATACTGCCATTGTACTAGTTATATACTTTGAGTCCCTATTTTTAGTTTATTATTGTATACTTTAAGTATACTGTTATAAATGTTGGTTATTTCACTAGTTATACTTTAAGTTTGCTTAGCATATTACTTTTTTTGGGCTTTTTTTTTTCCACCTTTATTGGACAGGACAGTGTAGAGACAGGAAATGAGCAGGAGAGAGACACGGGGAGGAATTGGGAAATTGGGAATCGAACCCAGGTCCCCATATTTATGGTATGGCGCCTTAGCCAGCTGAGCCACGATGCCCCTGCTTGGCAATATACTCCTTAAAGTATTCTTAAAGTTTACTCATACAGTATGTACACAAGCATGTGATGCATTTACAAATCACAAGACAGAATGTTGAAAACAAGTTTGATATATGTTCAAACATTTCAAAAACAAAGACCTGTGAAATCAAGTCCTTCCTTACTGGAGAAAATGAAAGGAAAACGTGCACATTTGCATGTAAAAATGTAAACATAATGGTCTCTTGATCAATAAAGTCAAGTCAAAAGTTTTTCTGTTTTTGTGTATGATTTTAAGGTACATAAAGATAATGCAATTGAGCACACATACTATATACTGCAAAGTTTTAAACTCCAGCATTATATTATATTAATATATAAATTAAATGTTAAGCATGAGTCAATGACTTGACCTTATTATGCACTTGGAGCAAGATATACTAAGTATTAGTACTTTGTGGCAGAAAAATGTAAAAAGTATACTAAAGTATAAGTTTTAGTATTAAAGTATAAGTGTAAGTCTTAGTATTAATGTACTTAGTCTTAGACTTTTGTTTATACTTTTCAGTATAAGCCTATACTTAACTATACTATTCTTAAGTATATAAAATATAGTTTATAAAAAGTCAACTTCAAGTATACTTCCTCAGTTTTAGTAAAAAATAAGTATACTCATAGTGCACTTGAATAAACTTCTTTTTGCTAAGGGTATTAATCTAGTCTGAAGGCAGCTCAACTGATCAGACTTCATGGCTCTAATCAAAAGTGGTTAGTACGAAACAAAATATATTCACTTCAAATTGTTATCATTCAGTAATATTAGTTGTTTATGTGGACCTTCGGAAATGGGGAATTTTCTGTAGCTGGATGTTCAAAACACAAATGATAGTTGAATACCCTTGTGTGCCTAATTAAAGAAAGGGTAAAACAATTGTATCATATAGTATTTACATTGTTTGCGTCAATGAAATAGCTTGCTACTTGGTTGCTAACATTAGCTCTGAATGCTGAATATTAGCTAGAGCTAACTTTTAATATAGAGCCACTTAAAATAATACTAATAATAATAATCTCATCTCATTATCTGTAGCCGCTTTATCCTGTTCTACAGGGTCACAGGCAAGCTGGAGCCTATCCCAGCTGCCTACGGGCAAAAGGCAGGGTACACCCTGGACAAGTCACCAGGTCATCACAGGGCTGACACATAGACACAGACAACCATTCACACCTACGGTCGATTTAGAGTCACCAGTTAACCTAACCTGCATGTCTTTGGACTGTGGGGGAAACCGGAGCACCCGGAGGAAACCCACGCGGACACGGGGAGAACATGCAAACTCCACACAGAAAGGTCCTTGCCAGCCACGGGGCTTGAACCCAGACCTTCTTGCTGTGAGGTGACAGCGCTAACCACTACACCGCCGTGCCGCCCCAATAATAATAAAAACCCTGTAGTTAGAATAGTGTAGATAGTACTCAATACACTTTTTAAATATTTATTTATTATTTTTTACTGCACTCTATCTCCTGATTTTTGTTTGCTAGCTTTTTAATTGGGCAGCACGGTGGTGTAGTGAGCCTGTCACCTCACAGAAAGAAGGTTCTGGGTTCAAGCCCAGCAATCGATGGGTGCCTTTCTGTGTGGAGTTTGCATGTTCTTCCCGTGTCTGCGTGGGTTTCGTCTGGGCGCTCCGGTTTCCCCCACAGTCCCTCTCAACCATTCACACCTATGAACAATTTAGAGCAGAAAACCTCTATAATAATCCAGTAAAAGGCAACAGGAAACTATTACTGTAATGCTCCCAAGAGACTTTGATGGCTGAAGCTGTCAGAGCGGCCACGTCACTGTAGTGATATGCCAAAATGGATGGATGGAGCTTTTTAATTGTCAGGCATCAGCATTTTTACCACAATATGACACAAAATGTGTTAATAAGCAGTAAAATAAAAAGTGTTCATTTAATAACACATCATTTAAAAGGTATTTAGATGTGTATTTTTGTCACTTAATGTTTTCTTGTATTTGCAACAATTACAATAGTTCTCTTTGTTGCTAGCATGAGCGCCAGATACTATTAGATATTAGATCTTAGCTCGTGTTAATCCTCAGTGTACTGCCAGAATCTTTTGAACAGTAATAAAATATAGTGTCTGATTTTTATGTAAGCTTTTTAATTGTCAGGTATCAGTAAGCAGGTTTTTGTAGCAAGAATCCTAACTCAGCTTGTGCGATTCACTTATAGTATTATGTTCAGTAAATGTTAAATGTCAGCTTAATTTTTTTAGCAATTTTACCATAGTGTAATATAAAAACTGTCAGTAATGCTGACAGCACCAGTCTGAACCAAACTACAAACATGGCTGCTCTGAACTACAACACCCACAAACCACAGCCCCCTCTATCACCTGTTTATTAACTATACCTGTCACTCGTTTCCTGGTTCATCAGCCCTTGCTATATAAACACCTCTCCCACTCAATGCGAAGTATTGTTCAGTGTTCATTCCTGTCATAACGAGCCTTTATTCTACTGCCTGCTTTATTGTGTTCTCGACCCTTGCTCCGGTACCTTTCTCGTTATTCTCTAGCCCTATCCACATTGCCCCTTCTACCGAGCGATTGACCCTCGCCTGCCCCATGACCTTGATTTTAGTTCCGTGTTTTGGCTTTGTTTCTAGTTTGCTTTCCCTGCTCTCCCTTGCACATACATCTGTAAGTGCCTACACCCTGACAAAAATGTGTTTAGATAATAACACATAAGTAGTTTAAATTTTATTTAACATCATTTTAAAGTGAGGCGGCACGGTGGTGTAGTGGTTAGCGCTGTCGCCTCACAGCAAGAAGGTCCTGGGTTCGAGCCCCGGGGCCGGCGAGGGCCTTTCTGTGTGGAATTTGCATGTTCTCCCCATGTCCGCGTGAGTTTCCTCCGGGTGCTCCGGTTTCCCCCACAGTCCAAAGACATGCAGGTTAGGTTAACTGGTGACTCTAAATTGACCGTGAATGTGAATGGTTGTCTATGTGTCAGCCCTGTGATGACCTGGCGACTTGTCCAGGGTGTACCCTGCCTTTCGCCTGTAGTCAGCTGGGATAGGCTCCAGCTTGCCTGCGACCCTGTAGAAGGATAAAGCGGCTAGAGATAATGAGATCATTTTAAAGTGCATTGTAAAAATTTGATTAATTTGTTACTTTTTCATTAAAAGGAGGAATAACTATATAGTAATCCAAAAAAATCAGGGCTAAATTATTATTTTCGCAAAAAAAGGTATATCATGCTAATTCAGTGCTGTAGAGAATGCATGCAAATGTGGAGGTCTAAGATCCTAGCTGACTTCAGACGAGAGGTGGGGTCCATCCTGGACAAGCTGCTAATCTCACAGAGAAAGAGAATCAATCACAACTATGGGGAAGTTAGAGTCGCCAGTTGACCTCATCTGCATGTCTCTGGACTGTGGGAGGAAACCGGAGCACCCAGAGGAAACCCATGCAGGCATGGCGAGAACATGCAAACTCCACACAGAAAGACCCCAGCTAACCATGAAGCTCGAACCCAGAACTTTCTTGCAGTGAGACAACAATGCCAACCGCTGCAACATCGTGCCACCTATATTACTAACATAATTAAAGTAATGCAACAAAAACAACAATGAATAATAATAATAATAATAATTATAAACATTATTTATAGGAGTACTTCTCATATAGTGGATATAAAAAAAATGTACACACCCTGTTAAAATGATAGGTTTTTCTGATGTAAAAAAAAAAAGAGACCACAATAAATAATTTAAAAACTTTTCCCACCTTTAATGTGACCTATAACCTGTACAATTCAATTAAAAAACAAACAAATCTATTAGGGGGAAAAACATAAAAAAAAAATTAAAAATGCACAATAAGCTGGTTGCATAAGTGTGCACACCCTTAAAGTAATACTTTGTTGAAGCACCTTTTGATTTAATTACAGCATTCAGTCTTTTTGGGTAGGAGTCTATCAGCCTGCCACATCTAGACTTGGCAATATTTGCCCACTCTTACTTGCAAAAGCGCTCCAAATCTGTCAGATTGTGAGGGCATCTCTTGTGCACAGCCCTCTTCAGGTCACCCCACAGATTTTCAATTGGATTTAGGTCTGGGCTCTGGCTAGGCCATTTCAAAAATTTTTGAGGTCGCTGTCATGCTGAAAGATGAAATTCCTCTTCAGCTTTCTAGCAGACACCAGAAGGTTTTGGGCCAAAATTGACTGGTATTTAGAACTGTTCATAATTCCCTCCACCTTGACTAACACTCTACCACTAACCTGGACCTGCCGACAGTGACAGTGAGCATGTACCGATACCAACACGTCAACATCGACTTGAACAGCCAGCCCAGTCTTGGTGCAGTTGTGATAGTTCTACACTAAAAGGAGACAGGGAATGCCTTTGCTCCACAGAGCTTTCAGAATTTAAAGGAAAAGAAAGCACATGGTTAAAATACAGTTATGAAGATAGATTATGATATAAAATGACGATTCATGCAAATAATTGAAAATAAGGAGGTCACACAACTAAGATATCCATTTCTGAAAGTAAGTTTCTATGCAGAATTCCCCCATCATCGACAATTTCATAAATGCCGCCAATGAAAATATTTTAACCAATCAGAAAAATCCTCCCCAATCATTTGTGGCAATGCTCTAACACCGCTTGGACGCACATGGAAGCTCCGCATGAAGGAAGATGCTGTGCCAACAGAATTTGAACATGGCAAGGGCAAGGCTCTGAAAGAATGTGCAAGTACTGTGTCAAGGATACAAAAACAAGAAAGGGAGGGCATTATTAAAGAGGTATTTATATTGTTTTTATCTAGTAAAAGTAAATTTGTCAGTCTGTCTGTTTAGATCTATTCGCATTAGGAAGACCAAATACGCTAACTGATCGCTCGATGCCCTATTATCACTCAGCATGAACCACATCGCATGGCCTTTTTGAAGGAGCAATTCTGATTTCTTTCCATAGTATTGGATCCTTTGTATATTCATTCAAGACCCCCAAAAACTGAACTGATGGCAGTGATGTGTCAGTCTTCCGAGTCACTTTCCGCCATCTTGTCTGCAGAAGTTGATTACCATTTAATGCTTTGCCCCTTCAGTACTGAAGAGCAACACTCAGCCTTGCACCCAAGTGACATTATGCATCGCCCTTCCAAGTGGCATTAGAGCAGCGATACAAAAATGCTCACAACTTTCTCAAAAATGGTCAAACATGCCTGAAACTTTTCTTACAGGCTCTCAATATTACAAGCTACCAACCCATGCATGTATTTATATTACATTTTCCATTCCTTTAATTCACACATGCTAACTGAAGGTAGGATCCGGCTTCGGCAACTTCTACATCATCAATCCCGCAGCCTTATTTTGACTTTTCACGATATCCTTATAGCGGTGTAAATGAATATGGTGGCGTACACGTATTTTGACTGATGCCCTAACTTAGGCACTTTTAAATGTGAAAGTAATCAATATCCTTTCAGAATTACTACCTTAACTTAGTGCTACTTGGAATTACATGTCAAAGTGCTTAATTACAAGTAAATTTGCATTTTACGATTCATTTCCTTTAAAAAAGAAGAATGAAGTACAGTACTGTGCAAGAATCTTAGGCACATGCAATGAAGTACTGTAGAGCAAAGATGCCTTCAGAAATAATGAAATTAAATGTTTCTACATTAAAAAAAAATACCATAAAGATCAGAAAGTAGTAATGCATGAAAAAAGTCAATGCTTGGTGTGAGACGACCCTTTGCTTAAAAAAAAAGTCTCAGGTACGAGTGCAGTTTTATCAGGAAATGAGCTGTAGGTTTTACTGAGCATCTTGCAGAACCAGACACAGTTCTTCTGGACACTTTGTCATACTTGCTTCTTAATTTTGCACCAAAATCCAGTAACCTTCATGATGTTTTGGTCTGTTCTGTAATATGCTGCTTTCTTTACTGACATACAAACATTTTTCTGTAACATTTAATTTTGTGCTGGAAAACTCATCATCTTCTCCCTTGTCCAGCACTGTTGCCAGGTCGGGGTCCATGTGGACCCTATTGATCCACATGTCATGTTAATTGGAGCATGGTTTTATGCTGGATGCCCTTCCTGCCGCAATCCTCCCATTTCCGGGCTTGGGAAACAACCATTCACACACACATTCACAACTTAGCCTAACTGCAAGTCTTTGGACTGTGGGGAAACCAGAGCACCCGGAGGAAACCCACGCAGACACGGGAAGAACATGCAAACATCACACAGAAAGGCCCCCGTTGGCCACTGGGCTTGAATCCAGAACCTGCAGAAGTCATAAAATAAAAGTCTATAATAAAGTTTGTACTTAAAAATAAATAAATAAAAAAAATATATATATATATATATATATATATATATATATATATATATATATATATATATGGTGCCTTGGACTTTTGCAGAGTACTGCATATCCAAACATTTTAAAATAATGAAATCAGAATTTAATTAAACTCTCAATACCAAAAACAGGAAGGAATTTCAGTGAAAATGGCAAATTAAATATGTTTTCAAATGCTTTTCAAATTGCTTTTGAAAAGAGTGCACTGAGCTTTAGGCTTTAAGTCATTAAAAAGAAAAGCTCATAGTTCATAGTTGCTGGCAAGTCAATGCTACTTTATTATGAACTAAAAATTCACTCACATGCAAATGCTCCTCTCCTGCTTTAAATCCTTTTACTCAGGGTTTAAACGCCTCCTTTTTAAAGAGATAAACTCACCTCTTCGAAATGATGACTGCCATAATTTAGGCAAATTTAGCAACTGTCGAGTCGAAGGAGGAACATAATAGATGTCTTTTGTGAATTGATAACTAAGGGATGGAAAAGCTTCGATTAAAGATGTACCTTGACAAGCAATTTAACAAAGCAGAAAAGAGAAGAAGCACAATAGGGTTTCATGTGTACTCATGGTGTGCAGATGTGCTTTAAGGCCATTCTCCATTGGCTGAATTTCAGCTTCCCATTAGTGCTATGAAGAGAAAGAGCCCCCTTTCCACATATTGCTTTATCTGCTAAGCTCTAATCTTCCGAGCACACTAAAGAGACCTAGACTCTTATCAGATTTGTCTTTAGCCTGTCACGCTCACAGGATTTCATTCTCTTTGTTCATTTAAAGAGCTTTAACAGCTGTTTAAGTGCGCCTGTAGGCACAGCTGCCTCATTTTTCGGACAACGCACTGCTCACCTTTGCACCAAACTTGGAAACTTGAGAAGCATAAAAGTTTCTCTGTGTTAGCAGAATCATTCATTCACTTTTATATCAGTGGAGATGTTAGTAAGTTAAGCAAGAAATGGAAATATTGGGAGCAAATATTTATGGAGTGTATGGTAATTACTTTGAAAAGTAGTGATGTATTTATTTTAAGAAAATATTTTCATTTCTCGGAATTTCCTAGGTGATGCCACTAAACCCAGGATCACACATTCTGCAGGATTCCCATGCCGTATATCTGCAGCTTGTGTGGGCTAAAGCCTGATTCTGCTTAGCGCGGATAACACTGCACGGATAACAGGGCTCTGGAGAGATGGAGGGTGGTGAGGTGAGCGGGTATTATGGTAATGAAACTCAGCAGCAGGACAATCCTCACTCTCCTGGCTTCAAGAAGGGTATCACAGGCCCCCAAAGGGACCAAGCGTGACTGGCATGTAGCATTCAAGGTTTTAAGATCCAGATAAAGTGCACAAATGCAATTGTAGACATTTTTACATCTCAAAAGACATTTCAAGAAGCAGTCAACAAACAAACAAACAAACAAAATTAATACGTGGCAAAAAAAATCTTATCAAGTGAAAACATCCTAAAAATATTTGTCTGGTATTTCCTATTATAAGATTACCATAAACCAAATGTAACATTATTAAACCTATTTCTAGATTTCTCATCTCATTATCTCTAGCCGCTTTATCCTGTTCTACAGGGTCGCAGGCAAGCTGGAGCCTATCCCAGCTGACTACGAGCGAAAGGCGGGGTACACCCTGGACAAGTCGCCAGGTCATCACAGGGCTGACACATAGACACAGACAACCATTCACACTCACACCTACGGTCATTAGTCACCAGTTAGCCTAACCTGCATGTCTTTGGACTGTGGGGGAAACCGGAGCAAACCCACGCGGACAACATGCAAACTCCACACAGAAAGGCCCTTGCCAGCCACGGGGCTCGAACCCAGGACCTTCTTGCTGTGAGGCGACAGCGCTAACTACAGTACTACACCACCATGCCACCCAAGTGGAATAACTATTTTATTATATCCACATTCACTGGATTTTGAGAAACAGACGATATTTATTTTAATTTTTTGCAAATCTGATAAATAAAAACTTTGTACAAAACGTCCAACAAAATCATTCCCGCTTAGAATGTAAACAAACACTGCAAAAAATGGCCTTTCAAAAATAAGAAATAAAAGATTAAAACAAAGCATATTTGCTTGAATCAGGTGAAAAAAATCTGCCAATGGAACTAGTCAAATTTGACTTAGTAAGATTTCTTAAAGTAAGATGAAAAATCTAACCTGTTTTTAGATGAAATAATTCCAAAATAAGATTGGGGAACTTATTATGCGAGATCTGATTAACTCAAAATAGTTCTTATAACAAGATTGTACTTCTGACATTTAGCCATTCAAGTCATTTTTTGGGCCTTTTCCACCTTTATTGGATAAGACAGTGTAGAGACAGGAAATGAGCAGGAGAGATATTGGGAAATGACCTCAGGTCAGAATTGAACCCAGGTCCCCGGATTTATGGTATGGCACCTTATCCACGACAATGCATTTTGCGGGCACTAGATTCAAACATTTCAGTAAAGTTCATTTATTCCCAAAACAAGCATACAGTATTTTTTTTTCTTGAAACAAGATGAACTGCATTTGACAAATGTCCAAAATGTACTTACTTGTTTAAAAAAAAAACTTGTTTTATTTTCAAAGGTGCTCCAAATAAGACTTTTTCAAGACATTTTGTCTATACAAGATTTTCAAGATGGACTGTCTAAAAATTAGCCTTTCTAGCTAAATGAGGTTTTGCTTGTTGGGCAATTATATCTTATAATAAGGGTGGCTAGATGTTTTGACTTGAAAATAGACAAATAAACTTCCTAAGATTTTTATTTTTTGCAGTGAACCAGCGAAATGACTATCAATGTGTGAAAAATGCTATAATAATAATAATAATCCTTGAAAAATCAAAAACAATACGTTCTTACCATCAAATTGCTGGGTTTAAGTCATGTGACTTTTCTTAGTGATTTTACCAGAAATGAAATAGCTGGTGGTCTAAATGGCTGCCGGAGTGCAAACAACTAGCGATAACTTATCAGAGTATGCTCATAATCTTGAAGCCACTGCTCGCTTTAAATATATTCAGGAGATTGCTATGTGCAATGGAATCGACCCCTACAGTCTGGGAAAGAAGGATTTGTCATATGATCTCGAAAACTACCTGTCAGTTGAGTTCCTCGACATCTCGAACTATCTGGTGTTACAGACATCCTTCTACACCACAAAACAGATGAAAGCATGGAAGAGTACAGAGTCTTATGGCGTTTTTGTATGTGGCTGGGTAAAGGACCTCGGTATCAAGTCACTGCTGAATGAATCCTGTATTGTTTTTGCCCGTGTAAGTATGTTTTTTTTTTAAGCTTTTCGTTCGCATCCTTACAACTAAGTGCTGCAAATTGAAGTGTAAACAAACAACAGTTGGCTTGATTCTCACTTGTGTTGGCTCTTATCTCTCAGGTAAATAATTCACAAAGATCATCAGAAATGCCTTTAAAGACCTGGATCTTAGTTAAACAAGATGGAGAAGAAGTGATCACGGTGCATTGTAACTGTATGACTGGGTAAGAATTTTGTCGCGACCTTCATGCATATGGACTTAATCAGGGTGCGATTTGTCAAAAAACCAGAAGGGGGGATGTTTTTTTTTTTTAATCATGAAACGTCACAAAATTAAGGTAACAATAGGCTAACAGCTCAATAACATCCGATGATATCAAATGAATAACACTAAATGAAAACAAACACTAAACCAGAGATAGTAAATTCATCTTCCTATCTCTCTGACTAAATACACGAACACTAACACAACAAAGTTCGCATTGCTTGTCGCGTTGCTGTGATGTTTCTCTCCCTCCGGATTAAATGGACAGTGACTCGAAAATCACTAAAATACATGAATACTAAATGAACAGTTTGCTCTTATGGCGCAGTTCACATTGTGCCCAGCTTTCCGATTTAAACTGTTTTTTTTTTCTCATCCTTATACTTCCTGTTTCATGGACTGTAACGGATTTGCTTATTTAGTAATTTTAATACAGAATTTACTTTGAAATTATAATCAGACACTCCAACGCCCCCCCTAAAAAAAAAAATCGGCCGTGAAAAAGGCAGCATCCGCCAAAAGGCGCGCTATTTGCATCCCTGCATAGAACACAAAGATATTGTTATTATCTACAATGTATCTATTTGCTGGGGACGTTCGTGAACATCAAAGCTGCCACTTCAGGTCATTTTGAAAGTGAGTGCAATGTAGACCATAGAAAACTGTGTCACAACATGCCTGTCATGTCAACTTTTTTTTTGGTTTGTTTGTTTTATTGACGGGGTTGTCCCCGAGGATTTTTTTCAGCAGAGATAAAAACCAGAGGGGGGGATGATCCCCCCCAGCAAATCGCACCCAGGACTTAATTATTTGTGGTTGTTTTGATCATGTGCACTTGCTGAAAGACTCATTGAAAAGACTGCTAGAACACCCTGTTAAAGAAAACGAGACCCACATTGTTTTCAGTATACCGGCCAACGAGTGAGGAGTAAGCAAATAAACAGCTGGGGACTTTAGAGCTTTGTAACTAAAAAAAGTACTGTAAAACATAGCAAGAAAAGTACTTGGAAAACACTGAGGACATAGCTGAGAGGGATATACAAACCTTTCACTAAGTGATCACTGCAAACTTGAGCATGTGTCGACTCGGCTCCAGGGCCGTAACCAGGATTTTTCAAATACCGAGGTCAAACATTGCGATACATCTTATTTGCCAAAAAAAAAGTCCTAATATGGTGACTTTTCATACATTTTGGAAACGAGTCAAAATCACAAGCCCAACAAGGAGATGAACATGTAGGTGAACATGTTTATTTTAACAATTTCAAAATTGCACGATCACAACAATATGCAGCATCCTCAGATGAAGAGTACCGTAGCCAGGGGTGTTTTTTTTCCCACTCAGTACTATATCTCAGAAGCCTTTTCCCAAATTGACGCTGGGGGTATTTATACTGGTACCTATTCCATCTACCCTGAAGAATGTTCTTTTTCTCCTCATCTGTGTAGGAACTTTTGTTTTTATAGCTTGCCGGATCATGGATGGACAAACTTGTACTTGGAGTTTCTTGATCTTCACCTGTTATTTCCCTATCTTTATCTCCTGGTTCTGTTATCTCTTCTTCTCATGACTCAGTTCTTCCCTTTTCTTCCTCTACTGGCTCTGTTCTTCCCTGTTCTTCCTCTACTGGCTCTGCTCTTCCCTTCTCTTCCTCTACTGGTTCAGTTCTTCCCTTCTCTTCCTCTCCTGGCTCTCTCTCTTCAACTCACTGATCCTCACCCTCTCCAGTGTCCTCTATTTGATTTTAAAACATTTATTATTATTATTATTATTATTATTATTATTATTATTATTATCATCATCATCATCATTATTATTACTACTATTATTATTATTGGTGATCGGAGGAGGAGCTGTGAACGCGGCTGGGCTGTTCATGATTGACAGAAAGCAGTCAGAGGTGGTACATCATGTTGTAAATAAAATGTGAACATAATTTTGCTACCCGTTTTCATTTCCGTTCGAAAATACAACCAATGATCAAAACATCTTGGGTTCACGTTAGCCTATAGTCTGGTATGTTAGCAAAATAGCTCAAGTCTCGTCAGTACCCAATAACTTCATAAGCAACAGGTCACGACTGTCCAGCCTTTTCTGATCTGAAATGCACCAAATCAAATCGAGACGAGAGAGACAGAATAAAAGAGTTTGTGCCGCCTGGAAAACGAAAATCCTATCTATAAGTGGCTTCGACTGTTGTTGCTTGAAATGCTAATTAAAATTGCACTGTTAATGATCATAAGCATTCCGGCACATAACTGTCAGTGACTGGCAAAATTAATTCACCTTCTTCCCTCTTTCTTTTTCTCTCACTTGTTGACTTTCCAAAGCTGAGTTTGGTTTGTTTTAGTGTAGTAGACTTCTTCATCTTATGTCAATTTTCAGATTCCACGACTAATTGACAAACTGACTGGCAGCGGAGTCGGACCTTGATGAGAACACTTCTCAACTCTTGTATATCCCGTGGTGCTTAGCTGACTAATATGAAATGTTTCCAATGTCGGATATTTCAGCTTCGTTTAAAAATGATTATGTGGACTTTATTTTTAGACAAACAAATGAGAACAGGGGGATGCAAGCTGAATTTAGAATTTTCCACTGATCAAAGTCAGAACGATTTTCATCATATATTAATTTCACATTTCTGAGTGGAAAAAAAAAATACCGTGGGAAAAAAATGCCGAGGACATGACCTCGGTGTCCTCAATGGTAGTTACGGCCCTGCTCGGCTCCCCTCGATTTCAGTGAGAGGTTCAAAAGTCACTTTTCTCGACATCTTTTTGTGGAATCCTGTGTCCGTTCACCCTTTTTTATTAGTCCATGGGGAACCCTGAAGAAACTTTTATCAGTTTCCCGGTTTGATCGGTTTGAACAACCTAAAACAACACAAGCGTAAGGCATTTGCGAGCAATGCACCTTCTCCGTACAAATGCTTTGTCAACTGAGCTTTGGTAGACCACCAGCTAATGTGTTGAATCACTGAGGTGGATGTGACATCACGTGAAACCCAGCAATACTTTATTCCATATTTTGTTGCTTTTTCATTTATTTGGGGTTTTCTTGTTCTTCTTTAAGGTTTTTTGGTGGTTGGCAAACCAACTTAAAGGTTTATTACTGCCACCAACTGGGCTGGAGTGCGGAACAGGATTATTGGAACAAGAATTATTAACAGGAATTATTAACAGGATTATTGGGGGGGCATTCTTTTAGCTATTTCTGTTTCTTTTAAATACTTGATGATAATTTTTAGGGTTTTGTTTTCAAGTAGAGTTTTTATTTCATCCCCGGTTGGTTCAGTAACACGCGCCACCATTTTGTTTTTCTCTACTCGTGGTATATGAGCTGATAGCCTAGGAGTAGAGTAGCCAATCACAGCACCTGATTGCTCAAATCCATTGAATATGGATAGAATAATTAAAAATAGTCTTGTTCTGCTGGCAGATACATTTTCTAATTTTAAGCATTCATTTCTAGAAAAAAAAACAGAAAATTAAAATGAGATTATTCAAAACTTGAAATTAATTAAAGCATTTAAAAACAAGCTAAATACTCTTATATAATAATAATAATAATAATAATAATAATAAGGCATATTAGACACATTCATCCTTATTCAAGATATTTTCTCTTGCAAAGATATGTTTTGCTGTGTATATTTGGCTAACTTTTGGCTAAATTGGAGCATGTTCACCTGAATGAATATACCTATTTCATTGTCATGTTCCACGTTCCCATGGATGTTTCGACCTGAAATGGTTGTATTTTGAAATCAGAACAAGGTGTAAGAAATTATCTAAAGTGCAGCTCTGAATTATCATCAGAGAAGGAAAAGGCCGATAGGAGATGCCATAATAAAACAAGTAAAAAACGGCTTTGCTCTCCAGGCAGAACGAGCGAGATTGCATTGTCTGATTGATGTTTCTGGTTTTCAGCAGCAAACCATATTTGCTCCAAGACATTTTACAAGATTAACAGACGATTCACATTTTCAACATTAGAAATAGGAATACATTAAGTTGTGAAATTTCCATATTTCTGTTGTGCATTTTCCTTTACCTAGGTCTATCAATCAAACTCCTTCCCATGCCACATCAGGCAACACAGATCTCTGTTTCTATAACCCTCGGCCTCTCACCTATTACATAGTTAGGGTTACAGTGGGGGGCTGGTCCTCTGGTAACCACGAGAGTTTGACTCCCTAATCGCATCTGTATTGTGGCATGCCTTGCCAGATGGCAGTAGGTACCATTTTTATGATAATCATTGGTAGAACTCACAACCTCCTGGTCAAGAGGCAGACACTCTAACCACTAGGCCAACTCACAGTTTACCTAACATTAAGTAAGGAATAAAACATGATGTGAGTCATTGTAATTGGGGAAAAAATGCAACAACAACAGGGCAGTGTGACCACAACAATTATCAAATATTTTCCCCATTTTGAGTTACATTCAGTGCTGCGAAACATCAATGAAGTAATTAATTTCTGTTCTCACTATATAAAATGGATATAAAAAGTGTATACACCCCGCTAAAATGATAGGTTTTTCTGATGTAAAAAAAAAAAAATGAGACCAAAATAAATAATTTAAAAACTTTTCCCACCTTTAATGTGACCTATAACGTGTACAATTCAATTGAAAAACAAACAAATCTGTTGAGGGGAAAACATAAAAAAAAAGAAAAAGAACAATAAGCTGGTTGCATAAGTGTGCACGCCCTTAAATTAATACTTTGTTGAAGCACTTTTTGATTTAATTACAGCATTCAGTCTTTTTGGGTAGGAGTCTATCAGCCTGCCACATCTAGGCTTGGCAATATTTGCCCACTCTTCCTTGCAAAAGCGCTCCAAATCTGTCAGATTGCAAGGGCATCTCTTGTGCACAGCCCTCTTCAGGTCACCCCACAGATTTTCAATTGGATTTAGGTCTGGGCTCTGGCTAGGCCATTTCAAAACTTTTTTGGGGTCGCTGTCATGCTGAAAGATGAAATTCCTCTTCATCTTTCTAGCAGACACCTGAAGGTTTTGGGCCAAAATTGACTGGTATTTAGAACTGTTCATAATTCCCTCCACCTTGACTAAAGCCCCTGTTACAGCTGAAGAAAAACAACCCCACAGCATGATGCTGCCACCACCACGCTTCACCATGGGTATGGTGTTCTTTTGGTGAAGCGCAGTGTTGCTTTTGTGCCAAACATACCTTTTGGAATTGTAGCCAAAAAGTTCAACCTTGGTTTCATCAGACCGTAACGCATTTTCCCACATGCTTTTGGGAGAGATGATGTATTTTTTTTTTTGCAAACTTTAGCCAGGCCAGGATGTTATTCTTTGTAAGAAAAGGCTTCCATCTTGTGACCCTACCCTATAGTCCAGACATATGGAGAATATGGGAGATTGTTGTCACATGGAATACACAACCAGTACTTGCTAGAAATTCCTGCAGCTCCTTCAGTGTTGCTGTAGGCCTCTTGGCAGCCTCCCTGACCAGTTTTCGTCTTGTCTTTTCATCAATTTTGGAGGGACCTCCAGTTCTCGGTAATGTCACTGTTGTCCCATATTTTCTCCACTCCTTGATGACTGTCTTCACTGTGCTCCATGGTATATCTAATGCCATGGAAATGTTTTTGTACCGTTCACCTGACTGATACCTTTCAACAGTGAGATCCCTTTAATGCTTTGCAAGCTCTCTGTGAACCATGGCTTTTGATGGAGGCTTTTGTTGGAACTGAGTAAATGTCTGAACTTTATTTGGGGTTAATCAGAGTCGTTTTAATTGATGGCAGGTGTGTACTCAAAAAGACTGAATGCTGTAATTAAATCAAAAGGTCCTTCAACAAAGTATTAGTTGAAGGGTGTGCACACTTATGCAACCAGCTTATTGTACATTTTTTATTTTTTATGTTTTTCCCCCTAACAGATTTGTTTGTTTTTCAATTGAATTGTACAGGTTATAGGTCACATTAAAAGTGGGAAATGTTTTTGAAATTATTTATCGTGGTCTCGTGCGTTTATTTTTTTTTTAAACATCAGAAAAACCTATCATTTTAACGGGGTGTGTACACTTTTTATATCCACTGTAGCAGCAATAAATCATCCTTCTCTCATCAACATATCTGTATTTCTTCCCTTCATTGAAACAAAAAATAAGATGAGAAAATCACAGCTCGTCATCATACCAAGAAACTGGAAAGTCTGAAGACTCTCCTATGGTGGAAAGCCTACTGACTGTTACAAATGCTGACACTTGAGACTCCGTGCATCAATGTTATGAGGGTGATTCAAAAAGTTCTCAGCCTCACCCAGAAAACATCACACAAGAAAGCTTGTTCTTGCATTATTTTTCAGCATAGTCTCCTTTAACTTCAATACACTTGGCCCACTGATATTCAAGATTCACTATCCCTTCACAGAAGAAGGTCACATCTTAAGTTTCCAGATGCTCCTGAACAGCATGGATGACTTCATCATCACTCTGAAAATGGTGGCCACGCGAGTCAGATTTCAGTTTGGGGAACAGATAGAAGTCAGACAGTGCCAGGTCGGGTGAGTAAGGTGCATGGGGCAACAGTTCAAAGACACATTTGGCTGCTTCTGCCACCGTGACCTGTACTGTGTGGACAGGTGCACTATCCTGGAGCAACATCACGCCAGCTCGAAGCTTTCCTCTCCTTTTTTCTTTGATTGCTTCTTTTATTTGAGTTTTTGTGGATAGTGATACAAGGCTTTATAGTATACAGTTAGGCCTCAAAATGGGAGTTACGCCCCTTGTTTCCAGCCAAGAACTTTTTGAAGTACCCTCATAAATAAACACCTCCTTAAATAAAACTTCATCTTATAAAAGATTAGACATTTTTCATTGTTTAAGAACAATACCTTTATGAATCGAATTATGACTTAGGCTTTATTCTTATGCGATGCATCCATGATACAAGTCCCTGTGAATTAGATTGAAAAATAGAAACTGAATAAAAAAATCTGAGAATCAGATCTGAGACTTCAAAATCTATGTGATAAAATGTTAAATTTCAAACATTAGCTCCTATATGTACTACAACACTTAAGTGAAAATAATATTTACTACTTATATACAGTACCAGTCAAAAGTTTGTACACCCTGACTCATTCATAGTTTTTTTTTCTGTATTTTGTATTTTCTACATTGTAGAACAATACTGAAGACATCAAAACTATGAAATAACATATGGACCATATATGGAATTATGTGGTAAAAAACAAAATTTTTTTTTTTTAAACATGCAGGTTTATCTGCTTCTTTTGGGTTTCACGGCAGCTGGCATCTACAGTGTTGCATTACTGCCATCTACAGATTTACCTTGACCGTGCACTCACAGTTACATCATTCTGTCGCTAAACAGCTGTTCACACCAAGGTGCTCACTGACCGCCAATATTTATTAGTTTGGTCCTGCGTTTCCTTTCCTTCGCAACATGACATCTTTTCTTCTCGCTTTGCATTCCTGTAATCGGTCTTTCACATTTCATTTGCACACTCACGTCCTCCATTTTTCTCTCCTGGTTCAAATTTGTATCCCATAATGCCTTGCGTGAATGGGGAAAGCTCACCACATGATGCATGATGTAGCATCTTGAATTGGGTCATGGTGAAGCAGGAAAAAATAGCAGAGAATTTAGGGCCATGTGGCCCCAAATTCATTAATTGTTCTGTTTAAAAAGAACTAATAAAATTGGAAGTCCGTAATTCAAATTCAGTAGCTTTCGGTTGACTAAACAGAAATAATTGGGTGTCAGAGAGAATTCTTTTCATGACCTACACTAATCTGAAAGGCAGTCTACTTTTAAGACATGAAGTGTCTCATAATTAATAAAAATAAAGAAATTCATTGAATTAGAAGGTGTGTGCAAAATTTTGACTGGTACTGTATAAATATCTGTTGTCTTTCTCTTCATAGTCCAATTCAGTGGTGATGTGTCTTAAGAGTGACTAAAGAAAGGACCACATTCCAGATGGTGTCTAATCAAAATGACCATAATAATATGAGGAAGAAGATGAGGATGACAAAGATGTCCTTTCTGCTGTCCAGGTTGGCAGTTTGATTAAAAGCATCGCTGCAGCCGTACACCCTCGAGAGAGAAAGAGAGAGAGAGGAGTGCTACACTGCCAGCATCTGGTTCTGTCAGCTCAATTCTCAGTAGAGTTCACACAGCTGGAGACTCAATGAGCAATTTGCACTTATTTTTCTCCGTCAATAGAGAGATGCTGATAAAGGAAGGGATGGAAACCAGGAGGAAAAAAAGAAACGTGGAACAAAGAATTCTTTTTGTGGTTGGTACATGGGACTCTCTACCTGCAACAAAGATTAAGAGCAATGGTGCACAATGCTCAGGAGACACAACGTCCCGCTCAGACGGTGCAGCATCTGTTTATGGGATGATGAAGTAAACCTTATGTATTGTTTCCACCTGCTTCCTCTCTCTCTCTCTCACTTAGGAATGCAAAGAAACAATTCTACATTGCTCCCACATTCTAATAACTGTCTCCTTCAATGAGAACAAATACTTCCAAATTACACATAAAGGTGCATTATGAGTGCACAAAAAACACACAAACACTCCTGCTCTCACTCCACCCAGCAAACATTCAAAAAACACACACAGCCTGTTGCCATGGAAACAGGCGGACCAAATGAACTTTGCCAGTCAGGCGAGCCATGCCAAGCTCTGGACCCGACCTCTTGTGGTTCAGTTGTCTTCAAATCAGTCTCTGAGAAGCCCTGAACTCCACACACACATACAGAGAGAGAGAGAGAGAGAGAGAGAGAGAGAGAGATGTCTCAAGTTCTTCCCTTTTCCCTCTTACTTTCTTATAATATTTCTCGCCATAAAAAGAATCAAATAATTAACATGAATCATTCAGAGAATCAATTGGGAATCAACACAAAAAGATTCATTCATGGTTCACATTCAAATCATCCAATTAAACAATGTGACACTATGCCAGTGCAGCTAGTTTTAATGATACAAATACAATAACACTAATACAGAAAAATAAATGTGTTTATTTCCAAGTCAGTCCAAAAGTAAATGACCCCTGGATGCCATTTTATTGGCTAGATCAGTGAATGTTCTTATTTGAAATCAGAAACAGCAGGATTAGTCTTCAACTGCGGAATTTGAAATTATGATGAGAACACCTGGCATTTACCACATGCACAAAACAAAGCTGCATGATCAATTTAACAAAGCTGGGATGGTTTTATTTACTCCAAAACCCAGATTCTCAAAGTGCTTCAGTCTCTCGAATGGAATAAACACCCCGATCTTGGTAGTCATAATAAGCAATAAACACGCTTAGCCACTTGAATGGATGTTAATAATGACCTAGTATATTGTATTTAAAAGGCAGGAATAAAACATGAGGGTCGATTAAAAATCCATAGCCATTATCATTCTGTGTAGGCTTTTTATCAGCCACACTGAGCCTTGTATAGAGCTGTATTGATTTTTTGCCCATTTCCCTTTGTGGGAAGTCAAAGCTTGTCTCGTCTTTGTTCTCTATTTATCTAGTAATAAGCATGGCCTCTTGATAAAGGTACACCAAACAACTTACTGGCAAACAGAAAGCTGGCATCATGGGTTGAAAGGCTGTTTGAAGCAAATCCATGGCCTGGGATCAGGCACCATGGTCAAACCAACAGGATAGGATTGATATAATTAGGATGATTTCATTATCAGGTTGATATGTTACTGATATATTTAGACTTGATATCAACGTGACAATGTTCTAATAGAATTTTGAACTTGCACTGAACATTACACTTGGTGTTAAATCTACAGTCTACATGTTTCTGCTCTTCTTCAAACCAGTGTTGCGCTGAATGTGTGCAGTGAACACCAAGAACCTTAATTGGTCTTCTTGACAGTTTCTTTCTCTCTTTCTCTCTCTCTCTCTCTATTTCTTTCTTTCTGTGTGTGTAAACCTTCTCAAGAGCCAGAGCAGTCTCAAAGACTCTACTGCAAAATTAATAAAATGGAACATTTTATTCAAGGGCAGTGTTCATAAAGCTACATAACACCTGTATGGACCCTTCCCACGTGACGTCATGACAAACGCGGCCGCCATTTTGGACATGAACTACCAGTAGTCTACCACAGCCAACAACGAGGAACGACGACGAAGCATCGAAAGGAATATAGCCATCAAAGAAAGTTTTTACTTTCAGCAAGACTTCCATCATGCCATTATATTGTTGTGCACCTGGATGTAGTAACCATCAACACACAAGGCAAGATTTATCATTTAATCGGATCCCGACAGATGCTGACCGACGGAGAAGATGGATGGTCTCTAAAATATTGGCAAAATGATGTTTATTGACATAGCAATCGTGTGTAACGGGAAGCATTTGCATATCTGAAGTGTTTACATCAAAGATAAAACAAACCGATATGACAACGACTGCTGCTGCCAGGTTGGGGACACAAACTAGTAGAAAGGAAGTGTGCCAACAGACTTCCTTAGTGGTCGATTCTGCTTTAAGGTAAGTTGCATTTAATTATTCGTCTGCTGTGGGTTTGGAATCGGTAGCCTGACCGATTCGTTCATGTTTGTGGTGCCATTTGTTTGTTGACGCGTGTTGAAATGGAAGATTGGTTGTTGACATGATTTCCAGTGATGCTTTGGTGCTGCTGTGGATCAGATGTGTTGAGTAGCCTGACTGTTTTTTTTTTTCTTGCGTGTGGTATCATTGTTGACGCGAGGTTGTTTTTTGAACATGCCAATGCAGACACGATTTCCCCTGATGAGTTTTGACTTCAGACGCGATGCGTGTGTGGAGGTGTGGAGTCCGCGTGATATGTGCGTAAGATAGGCTTCTCATGTGTTTGGAGATCCGCGCTCTGAGACAAGCGCAAGCACCCCCCCAGGGAAAAAAAGGGGACCCCCTGAAAATATCGGCATAGTTCGAACACTGGGTTGGAGAAAGTAATGGCAAATACTGAGTGCACAAACCATAGAAGGTAAACTGTACACAGCGCCAGGGCAGTGTGATGGTATGTCTACTTTTAGATTGTGTTAGCTTATCAATGAACACACTCGTCACTCGACAAGTTTCACGTCTTTACGACGGATACTTAAATGTGTGTTAGGTATTATTGTTGCAGTCTAAGCAGTCATTGTAGCAGCTAGATGAGCGAGAACCGAAAGGGTCTGTGCCATAAACCGTTATTTCTTCATGTCCAAAATGGCGGTCGCGTTTACGAAGGTCACGTGAGTGAAAAGGGTCTATAATCCCTACACACCTGACAAACCTACATAAACAATTATCAAAAGAACAAAAGACAAAAGAAATGCTATAGGAAAATAATCAACCACCCCAATATTGTTATTAGCTCATCTAGCCATAAGACTGATGAGCGATTGCCATGACGTGGCATCCATCATCCATCCATCGTTCACAATTTGGTTAAATCGTATCTCTTCCATCAGTTCTCCATGGATTTCCATTCTGGGGTGGGTTTCCCAAAAGCCTCTTAATGCTAAGAGCATCTTAACTAGGAGAGAGAGTGTTCATTGTGATGCTTGCTCTACCATTTAACAATGATCTTTGTGCTACGGTGCTTTTGGGAGACCCACCCCTGATTGTTTTGTTTGAAAGAACTCATCACTCTGCACAAAACTTGGTCATTGTTTTGCAAATTTTTTGCTAATGATTTAATAATTAGGCCAAATTGACAAATTTTCCAGGCCTCTCACTAGAATTGGATCACCCGTCTCATTTCTCATCTGATTTCAGTTTTGATTGATGTTTTGGGTAGATCTTCCTTTGAGGAACAAATCTTGGTCATTTGTTTGTTGATTTCCTGTTGTAAACAATTTATTTACAATTTTGTTTAACTTCAATTAAATTGTATCTCCTCCCTCTGTTCTCAGTGGATTTCAGTTCTGATTGCTTCATTTGAAAGAACTAGTCCTTCTGCACAACACTTGGTCATTGTATTGTCAATTTTTTTTTTTTACTAATGAACTGCTAATTAGGTCAACTTCAAGTTTTGGGACTTCTCAATAGAATTGTATCTTCTCTCGCAGTTCTCAGCTGATTTCAGTTCTGATCGATGTTTTGGGTCGATCTTCCCTTGAGGAACAAACCTTGGTCATTTGTTTGTTGATTTTCTTGTTTTAAACAATTTGTTTACAACTTTGTTTACATCTTTATTTTCAGTTAAATTGTATCCCCTCCCTCAGTTCTCAATGGATTTCAGTTCTGATTGTTTTATTTGAAAGAACTCGACCTTCTGCACAAAACTTGATCATTGTATTGTCAACGTTTTGCTAACAAATTAATAATTGGGTCAACGTCACAAAATTTCTTCTGACTAGAATTATATCTCCTCTCATCATGTGAATTCAGTTCTGATCAATGTTTTGGGTTGATTTCCCTTGGAGAACAAAATTTAGTTCTTTGATTTTCCTATTGTAAACAATTTGTCATGGAGGTTGGTCTTCTCCCACATTGTCACATTTCATTTCTGTTGGATGTGGTCATCATGGTTGTTTTGATGACAGGCCAGATGAGCTACTATGTTCTTGACATTCTGGCCATTATTATTTTTTTTATACAATATCAATTTATAGCAAGTTTGTTTATTAAGAATGACATATCATTGTTTTTATCAGTTTATAGTTACATTTGTTAAACTAGAAGGGCACTCGGTCAAGTGCATACCTCCACCAAGCCACATATTCAGATTTGCATCAAAATCTAATAATTTTTTCTTTGGTCCATGGCCCAGCTTTCCACAAAATTTCATCAAAATCTGTTCACTACTTTTTGAGTTACGTTGGGAACAGCAAACAAACAAACAGAGGCAAAAACATAACCACCTCTAACAAAGTTGGTGGAGGTAATGACATTTTTATATTGACATAAGATTGTGTTACAGTATAACACTAACAGTTCCTGATGTGGGTGGAGCACAGAAGCACGGCAGGTGAGAGTTGTTCAGACACAAACACTTTATTGAGTTTTTCGGCTTGCTCTCACTCACTCATTCAACATGCACACGTGTTGTGGTTGGGAGGGAGCCCCTTTTCATTGCTCTCTCTCTCCTTTTATGCTCAATCCCTGTAGCAAACACACACACACACACACACACACACACACACACACACACACACATTAATTGACAGCAGGTGGAATGACTTAGCCACTTACCTTCCCCGACCCCGCCCTCCATTCACAGACTGCTGCTTGGCCATGTCCCCGCTGCCACATACCCCCACCACCCGACTCAGGCTGGGAAGCCGTCCGGCCTGAAGCTGACTCTCCCCCTGATGGGACAGGAAGTCCGCCACCACCATCTGTGCCCCCGGCCTGTGGATCACCTCGAACTTAAATGGCTGGACGGCAAGATACTAATGGGTGATCCACGCATTGGCATCCTTCATGTGGTGGAGCCACTGGAGGGGCGCGTGGTCCGAACAGAGAGTGAAAGGGTGCCCCAGCAGGTAGTATCAGAGGGCGAGGACTGCCCACTTGAGGCAAGACACTCCTTCTCAATTGTGCTTGCTTTCATGCATCGACAATTTCCGGCTGATGTACAGCACGGGGCGCTCCTCGCCCTCCACCTCCTGGGACAAAATGGCCCCAGCCCTCTGTCTGATGCATCAGTCTGCAACATAAAGGGGAGAGAGAAGTCAGGGGAGTGTAAAAGTGGCCCCCCACACAGTGCAGCTTTTACCTCAGAGAAGGCCTGTTGGCACTGCTCCGTCCACTGAACCGGATCTGGAGCCCCCTTTTTAGTGAGATCGGTTAGTGGGCTGGTGATGTCCGAATAATTAGGTAGATACCTACGATAGCAGCCAGCCAGCCCCAAGAACCGTCTCACCTCCTTTTTGGTCTTGGGCCTCGGGCAGGCCGCAATCGCTACAGTCTTGATTCCCATGACCCAAGTGGAATCCCAGATACCGTACTTCCACCCGCCCAATCGCACACTTTTTCGGGTTAGCTGTGAGGCCCGCTCGCCTGAGCGACTTTAGAATGGCCCTCAGGTGTTTCAAGTGCCATGGCCAATCATGGCTGTAGATTATTATGTCGTCCAGATAGGTGGCCGCGTAGGCAGCATGAGTGCGGAGGACCCTGTCCATAAGCCGCTGGATAGTAGCAGGCGCCCCAAATAACCCAAAAGGGAGCATGACAAATTGGTGCAAACCAAATGGTGTGGAAAAGGCCGTTTTCTCTCGGGATAGAGGAGTCAAGGGGATCCCTTTGTTAGATCCAGTGTCAAATAAAAGTGAGCAGCGCCTAATCTATCAAACAACTCATCAATGCGAGACATTGGGTATGCGTCAAATTTAGACACCGCGTTGACCTTTCTATAGTCCACATAGAACTGGACCAACCCTTTGGTCTTGGGAACCAGGACCACTGGGCTGCTCCAGTCACTGTGGGACTCCTCGATTATGCCCATTTCGAGCATGGCCTTGAGTTCATCCCGAACCACCTTTTTCTTGTGTTCGGGCAAGTGGTAAGGGTGACTATGCACTACCACCCTCGGGGTCATTTCGATGTGGTGTTCTATGAGGTGGGTACAACCAGAAAGGGGAGAGAACACATCAGAAAATTTCTTTTGCAACTTGGCTACCTCTGTGGGTTGGGCTGGTGAGAGGTGGTCTCCACAAGGGACCGAAGTGGTCCGAGATGTTATCTTTTTCACCTCCGGCCCCAGCTCCGCCTTCTCCAGGACTACCGATGCCAACGCTATGGGGACCCCCTCATTCCAGGATTTTAAAAGGTTGAGGTGGTAGATTTGCAGTACCCCCCTCCTATCTGTTCGCCTCACCTCATAGCTATCGTCCCCGACTCGCCGTGTGATCTCAAAAGGCCCTTGCCACTTGACGACTAATTTGGAGCTCGACGTGGGCAATAATATGAACACTTTGTCTCCTGGTGTGAACTCTCTGAGGTGCGTGCCCTTGTCATACAGCTGGCTTTGACGTTCTTGTGCCTGCTGCAAATTCTCCTGGGTTAGGTGCGTGAGGGTGTGGAGTTTTGCGTGCAGATCAAGAATGTACTGGATTTCATTTTTGCTATGTGAAGGGCCCTCCTCCCAATTTTCCCGTAGCACATTCAGAATGCCATGCGGCTAATGCCCATATAATAATTCAAAGAGAGAAAACCCCGTGGAGGCTTGCGGGGTACTCTCGTACTCTGCAAGCCGAGGTTCTTGTATTGTGACTAACAGGAGCTCGAGCCACTTATCCCAATTGCATGCATCTTCACTTATGAATTTCCAGATTATGTTCTTGAGTGTTTGTTTAAATCGCTCTACTAAGCCATCCATTTGTGGGTGATAGACACTGGTGCAGATAGACTTAATCCCCAGTAACCCATACAGTTTGCGCAGTATGCATGACATAAACGAAGTGCCTTGGTCTGTCAGGATTTCTTTCGGAATCCTGACCCAGAGATAAAGTGGAAGAGTGCTTCAGCAATACTGCATGCTGAGATATTGCAGAGAGGCACTGCTTCTGGATATTGCATTGCATAGTCCACCAGAACTAAAATAAAACGATATCCCCATGCTGACCGATCTAATGGCCCAACAAGATCCATCCCAATTCACTCAAACGGGGTCTCGATTAGAGGAAGAAGGCACAACGGTGCTTTTGGAGTGGCCGCAGGATTTACTAATTGGCATTCACGGCACACCGCACACCACCGACGAACATCCCCGTGAATCCCTGGCCAATAGAACCAGGCCATTATTCGGGCTAGTGTTTTATCTTGGCCCAAGTGTCCAGCCATGGGATTAAAGTGAGCTGCATGGAATACGAGTTCCCTATGGCTCTTTGGGATTAATAATTGGGTTATTTCTTCATTAGTTTGAGTGTCCTGCGTCACTTGGTACAATCTATCTTTAATAATAGCAAAATAAGGGAAGGTCGGTGCTGTGCTTGGCTGAAGAGTTTGACCATCGATTACTCTCACTTGGTCAAATGCATGCCGCAGAGTCTCGTCTCGTGACTGCTAAAACGGGACATCCCCAAGGGAATTCCTGAGAGAGGGAGGAGGAGCGGGCTGCTCCTCACTCTGACATGGTGTTGACGTAGACGGCTCTGTGACAGCTTCTCCAGTCAATGCCACACTGGGATCTTCCCGTGACCTACTAGTGCAGGACCCACTATGAGTTAAATATTCCATCAGTTTTTTAAACCCTGGCCATTCAGTACCCAAAATCAATGAGTGGGTGAGACGAGGACTAACCGCTGCCTTTACTCTATGCATTTGGCCCCGGGGGTGGAAAAGAGGGAGAGAGAAGAGAAGCGAGGGGAGGCACCTTGTCTGCCTGCCGTCGGAGCCGCCTCCAGATGGTCCTCCACCAGCTCGATGGCTCGTTCCAGCGACGCCGGGTGATGACACTGGACTCATTCCGCCTTTCCTTCCAGAAGTCGAGAGATAAACTGTTCCAGTGCCACCAGATCGATGATCTCATCGGCGTCGCGGTCTTCCGCCCTCAGCCACCGCCGGCAGGCATCCCGGAGTTGCTGGCCGAATGCAAACAGCCAGCCGACCTCCTCCAATGCCAGCATCCGGAAGCGCTGGCGATGTTGCTCTGGGGAGCAGCCGACCCGCTGCAGGATGGCTTTCCTCAGGTCAGCATAAACCAGTCGGCTCTCAGCAGGGAGCTGCTGCACTGTGAGCTGCGCCTCTCCAGTCAGGAGCAGGAGGAGGAGCGCCATGAGCTGCTCCAGTGGCCACCCCCACACCTCGACTGCTTGCTTGAAGAGGGCGAGGAATGCTTCTGGATTGTCCTGCGGTCCCATCTACGTGAGGGTGCTGGCAGCGGTGGTCAACGCCCCTGCTGACATGAGCAGGTGCCAGAACGCCTGGCGATCTTCCTGCTGGGCCAGCATCAAGGCTTCGAAGCATTGTTCTTGTTCCTTTCGGAGGGTGATCAGCGCTTGATGCTGGTTCTGCTGGGTGGTAGCGAGGGCAAGGATGAGCTCTTCGAATGGGGAAGACTCCGTGGGGTGGCTCCCTTCTGTGCTCCCAGGTTTCAGCACCACTGTAACAGTTCCTGATGTGGGTGGAGCACAGAAGCACGGCAGGCGAGAGTTGTTCACACACAAACACTTTATTGAGCTTTTCAACTTGCTCTCACTCACTCACTCACTCACTCACTCACTCACTCACTCAACACGCACACATGCGTTGTGGTCAGGAGAGAGCCCCTTTTCTCTGCTCTCTCTCTCCTTTTATGCTCCATCCCTGTAACAAACACACACACCCACATTAATTGACAGCAGGTGGAATGGCTTAGCCACTTACCTTCCCCGATCCCACCCTCCATTCACAGACTGCTGCTTGGCCATGCTCCCATTGCCACAAACACATTCTGGGCTGACTTATGATGGGACAGCATGACAACTAACTTTTGGCATGTCAGAGTCAATGATGGTGATAATGCACTGATGTGTCAAACATCAAAACCAAACTAACTCAGACCTAATTAAAAATACAGACCTTTGTGTCAGTGGTGTCATAGCTCTGTCATCGCTATTTTACAAATCTTAAAATGAAACATGCTTTACCTAAGGACAGGCAAAATACATAATTCTGTTATGACAGTGTCATTGCATTTCCATAAATATCAAAATAAATGATAAGTGTCAGGGTATTTATTAGTATCTATAAAAATCTTGGAAAGCTCTGTCAAGTGTGAGTTAGCTTGGAAATTGTCAGAACACATCATAAAACAACCTTATGCTAACAAGAATATGTCCATCCATCCATTATCTGTAGCCGCTTATCCTGTCCAACAGGGTTGCAGGCAAGCTGGAGCCTATCCCAGCTGACTATGGTCGAGAGGCAGGGTACACCCTGGACAAGTCACTAGGTCATAGCAGGGTGAACACAGACAACCATTCACACTCACACCTACAGTCAATTTAGAGTCACCAATTAGCCTAACCTAGATGCCTTTGGGGGAAACCGAAACACCTGGAGGAAACCCACGTAGACACAGGGAGAGCATGCAAACTCCACGCAGAAAGGCCCTTACCAGCCACTGGGCTCGAACCCAGGACCTTCTTGCTGTGAGGTGACAACGCTAACCACTACACCACTGTGCCGCCAACAAGAATATGTCCTTTCTCTCAATCGTTACAAAAACTTGGCATCAAGGTTTTTTTTTTCTGTTTCCGATTGAGAGTACACTATGTGCATTTTGGCTGCTGCTTCTCACCTGAGCATTTTATTTTAATTTTTTACCCTTTGTTTGTATTTAGGTGATTATATGTTTGATGTTTGTTCTTTGTCTGAATGTTCTATATTTGCATGTTTTGTCCACTTGTTGTGGCGTAGCTCCAGACCCAGTTTTGGGTGTTAGTTTCCTTCAGGCCTTGGTCTGCCATGGGCGATGTCTGTGCTACTCACTATGGACTGCAGTGAGCTCGTTGCTCTTTTTAACTCCGGGATTGTCCAGTGCTCTGTGCGGCGGTGCAGTGTTCTGAGCGATGTTGCCTGGTGTTGTGGTGGCTGTGCAGGCGGTGTTGTGGACCATATCTTTGTGCGCCTTTTGGTGGGACTGTGGGCAGCTATGCCACTGGAATTACATCTTGACACTCTTTTGGTGGACTTTTTTTTTATATATAATTGTAAAACGACCTTAATTGTGAGAAAGGTGCTATAGAAGTTGAACTTATTATTATTATTATTATTATTATTATTATTATTATTATTATTATTATCAAACTGTAGAAAAAAACAGTATTTATGATCATTGACACCTATTAGAATAAACATTTATGTTTACGTAGCTTAATGCCAATTGTTATTAAGGACATGCATAGGCTTCATTTAGCCCTGTGAAATGGTTTACCCAGAATTCATTCAGACATTTTCATGGGCAACATCAACACTCCAGTCATGGCACAGCAATAATTTACAGGTTTAATCTTTTGTGTGAATAATTGCCTCATGATCAATATCACTTTTGTTGCATCTACTCATCTTCCTTTGCTTTTTGTATTCTCTGATATGACTAATGGCTCATTTTTACTTGGATTTCACACACAAACGGTGAAAATGCATTTATTGCATTGCTCACTGCCTAATAGCTAATCCATTATAAACCTACATCATATGGCAACAATAAAACTACTCATCACCATAGTGTCAAAGTAAATAATGTTAAGAGACTATAAGCATAACTGTATAGCATTAGCATAGTTGAAAATGGATATTATAGATGGTGGCATGATAAATCGGGTTGCATGCTGAAAGGAACAGGCTGTCTACAAGAGGGATGATATGAGAGTCAACTTTTGTCTCATAGGTCAGCACTTTTACAATGGGCGGCATATCACTCCCTCAAACTAATAGCATTCCACAGTGATTTGCTCTTGGTAAAGCGTGCTAATACTGTACAATAAAACAATGTCATTTACTCCTTAAGATAGTAAAAATATAAATATGCTGATGTGACAAGTAATTGCTTGTGAAAAGAAGATTGTTGCTGACTTGTTAAAACCTGGTTTAAATGGACTGGGACCCCGCTAGCATTGCAGATATGATGTGTGTATGTACTCCATCTAGACCTTTAATATCCACCACATAGCTACTGGTGATTGGTCCTCCATTTTGTCTAAAACAGAAAAGTGGTTGTGTGTTTTACATCGCTGCCCTCAGGCTCAGGGTCACTTTACCAGTAAACCTCAGACATACTGTATCTCTTCTGTGTCCAATTTTAAATCAAAGCTCAGAACATATTTTATTCCACAGTCTTCAGGAATAATTGAGTATATATTGTATGTGTATGTGTGATGTGTGTATGTGTAAGTCTAGTATCAGATTGGAATGTTATTGGAAAAATAGAGAAATTAATACAGCACTGGTCAGCAGATGTTTTGAATGCTTTATAAATAAACTTTACTGACCGAATTGCTTACTATTAATTCAATTAATTGCTCTTACTTGCTCTTTCTTACTTATTCTTACTAAATATATTACTTTTAATTAATCTTTCTTACATACTCTTACTTACATAATGTATTGCCCTTAATTACTCTTACTTACTTACTCTTACTTAAAGTACTGCCCTTAATTACTCTTACTTACTTATGCTTGCTTACTTACTTAATGTATTGCCCTTAATTACTCTTATTTACTTACTCTTACTCTTAATTAATCTTACTTATTTACTCTTACTTACTTAATCTTACTTAATGTACTGCCCTTAATTACACTTATTTACTTACTCCTACTAAATGTAAGAGTAAGTAAGTTACTTACTTAATCTTACTTACTCCTACTTACTTAATGGATTGCCCTTAATTACACTTACTTAATTACTTACTCATACTAAATTCATTACCCTTAATTAATCTTACTTACTCTTAGTTAATGTACTGCCCTTAATTACTCTTACTTACTTACTCTTACAAAATATATTACCCTTAATTAATCTTACTTATTTATGCTTGCTTACTTACTTAATGTATTGCCCTTAATTACTCTTACTTACTTACTCTTACTAAATGTATTACCCTTACTTAATCTTACTTACTTACTCCTACTTACTTAATGTACAGCCCTTAATTACTCGTACTTACTTACGCTTACTAAATGTATAACCCTTAATTAACCTTACTCTTACTTACTTATTGTACTGGCCTTAATTACTCGTACTTACTTACTCTTACTAAATGTATTACCCTTAATTAATCTTACTTACTCTTACTTACCTAATGTACTGCCCCTACTTACTCTTACTTACTCTTACTAAATGTATAACCCTAAATTAATCTTACATACTCTTACTTACTTAATGTACTGCCCTTAATTACTCATACCATACTTACTTACTCTTACTAAATGTATATCCCTAAATCAATCTTACTTACTTATTGTACTGTTCTTAATTACTCTTACTTACTTATTCTTATTAAATGTATTACCCTTAATTAATCTTACTTACTTAATGTACTGCTCTTAATTACTCTTACTTACTCTTACTAAATGTATTACCCTTAATTAATCTTACTTACTTATTGTACTGCCCTTAATTACTCTTACTTACTCTTATTAAATGTATTATCCTTATTTAATCTTACTTACTTAATGTACTGCCCTTAATTACTCTTACTTACTTTTACTAAATGTATTACCCTTAATTAATCTTACTTACTTACTCCTACTCACTTAATATACTGCCCTTAATTATGCTTACTTACTTACTCTTACTAAATGTATTACCCTTACTTAATCTTACTTACTCCTACTTACTTAATGTACTGCCCTTAATTACACTTACTTACTCTTACTAAATGTATTACCCTTAATTAATCTTACTTACTTATTGTACTGCCCTTAATTACTCTTACTTATTCTTATTAAATGTATTACCCTTAATTAATCTTACTTACTCTTACTTACTTAATGTACTGCCCTTAATTACTCTTACTTACTTACTCTTACTAAATGTATTACCCTTAATTAATCTTACTTACTTATTGTACTGCCCTTAATTACTCTTACTTACTTACTCTTATTAAATGTATTACCCTTATTTAATCTTACTTACTCTTACTTACTTAATGTACTGCCCTTAATTACTCTTACTTACTTTTACTAAATGTATTACCCTTAATTAATCTTACTTACTTACTCCTACTCACTTAATATACTGCCCTTAAATACGCTTACTTACTCTTACTAAATGTATTACCCTTAATTAATCTTACTTACTCCTACTCACTTAATATACTGCCCTTAATTACTTACTTACTGTTACTAAATGTATTACCCTTACTTAATCTTACTTACTCCTGCTTGTACTACCTACTCCTAATGTACTGCCTTTAATTACTCATACTTACTTACTCTTACTAAATGTCTCATCTCATCTCATTATCTCTAGCCGCTTTATCCTTCTACAGGGTCGCAGGCAAGCTGGAGCCTATCCCAGCTGACTACGGGCGAAAGGCGGGGTACACCCTGGACAAGTCGCCAGGTCATCACAGGGCTGACACATAGACACAGACAACCATTCACACTCACATTCACACCTACGGTCAATTTAGAGTCACAAGTTAACCTAACCTGCATGTCTTTGGACTGTGGGGGAAACCGGAGCACCCGGAGGAAACCCACGCGGACACAGGAAGAACATGCAAACTCCACACAGAAAGGCCCTCGCCGGCCCCGGGGCTCGAACCCAGGACCTTCTTGCTGTGAGGCGACAGCGCTAACCACTACACCACCGTGCCGCCCCCTTACTAAATGTCTCATCTCATCTCATTATCTCTAGCCGCTTTATCCTTCTACAGGGTCGCAGGCAAGCTGGAGCCTATCCCAGCTGACTACGGGCGAAAGGCGGGGTACACCCTGGACAAGTCGCCAGGTCATCACGGGGCTGACACATAGACACAGACAACCATTCACACTCACATTCACACCTACGGTCAATTTAGAGTCACCAGTTAACCTAACCTGCATGTCTTTGGACTGTGGGGGAAACCGGAGCACCCGGAGGAAACCCACGCGGACACGGGGAGAACATGCAAACTCCACACAGAAAGGCCCTCGTCGGACCCGGGGTTCGAACCCAGGACCTTCTTGCTGTGAGGCGACAGCGCTAACCACTACACCACCGTGCCGCCCCCTTACTAAATGTATTGCACTTAATTAATCTTACTTACTTAATGTACTGCCCTTAATTACTCTTACTTACTTACTCTTACTGAATTTATTACCCTTAATTAATCTTACTTACTTATGCTAGCTTACTTACTTATTGTACTGCCCTTAATTACTCTTACTTACTTACTCTTACTAAATGTATTACCCTTAATTATTCTTACTTATTGTACTGCCCTTATTTACTCTTGCTTACTTACTTATTCTTATTAAATGTATTACCCTTAATTAATCTTACTTACTCTTACTTACTTACAGTAATCTACTGCCCTTAATTACTCTTACTTACTCTTACTTACTTACTGTACTGCCCTTAATTACACTTACTTACTCTTATTAAATGTATTACTCGTAATTAATCTTACTTACTCTTACTAAATGTATTACCCGTACTTAATTTTACTTACTCCTACTTACTTATTGTACTGCCCTTAATTACACATACGTACTTACTTACTCTTACTAAATTTATTACCCTTAATTAATCTTACTTACTTACTCCTACTCACTTAATGTACTGCCCTTAATTAATCTTACTTACTTACTCTTACTAAATGTATTACCCTTACTTAATCTTACTTACTCCTACTTACTTAATGTACTGCCCTTAATTACACTTACTTACGTACTCTTACTAAATGTATTACCCTTAATTAATCTTACTTACTCTTACTTACTTAAAGCTCATAGGCAACGGTTTTAATTTTATGCACATTTGAAACTTTATATGTTAAAAAACCCTCTGTAATTTTCTTCTGGTCCCAAGAAATATTGTTAATACGTAATAATTAAAATAAGTTAGCGCAGATCATGGCGAATTTCCGTTCGGCTATTTTCGTGACCACTCGGTGCGTGATGTCATTTAAGCCAAACAAACCGCTTGAGTTGAGTCCACTTCCGTTTACTTACATTGTCGTTCGGCTTGAGTGCAGACATGCATTCAGGAATTTCCAAAGAAAAAACATGCCTTATTGTTGTGTGGTGAACTGTAACAACAGGACCGGTTCAGGAAGAAGTTTTTACCTTTTTCCAAGAGAGGAGAAGAGGCGGAGCGAGTGGTTGGCTTTTTCCCAAAGAGGAGAAGAGGCAGAGAGAGTGGATTGTGCACGTGAAGCCAGAGGGTTGGCTTTTTCTGGAAGAGAAGAGGCGGAGAGAGTGGATTGTGCGCGTGAAATAAAATCAAGCAGTCAAAGAAGAAACGGAGCAGCAACGCTCAAGCAAAAAGGAGAAGATTGGAGGTAAACATTTTTACTTTTGCTTGCAATTGACAAGTCAAGAATCCTGAGGGATCCTGTACAATCATTGTGGAAATGAGACAAAGGGATATTTCCTCGCTTAGAGTAGGCTATAAATAGTATAATGCCGCGGATGGCAGGCTAATGTGGCCTACCGGCGCACTGTCCAGTAATCGTTACCTATTATACATCCATCCACTAGGGAGGGCGGTTTAATTATTCTTCAAAAGGGCTCTTATTTAGTATTACGACGAAAGTAGGAATCTATCATAACTACCAGGATAAATCGTTTAGGCGTGAGTCTTGTTGAGGTCCAGGGTCACAGCGATCAGAGTCGGCCGAGTCACTGTCCGATTCCAAGGCCGCACGGTCAAACCAGTGAGCCACATTCACCGATTGCTTCGCAACAGCCACAGGTCCATACATATATGGTTTCACCTCTCGATATTTAATTTGGAGAGTTCCTACTTCAAAATCGCTATCGCTTTCAGACATTTTACACAACCTCTCACGACCAAAGTCTGTACACGTGTGCTCGGTTCGCAAGTAAACACAGAGCTGCTCCCAGTCTGTTTGGCTTAAATGATGTCACGACGATGGTCCCCTGGCGGTGAAAGTGCGCATAAGTGAGATGTAAACAAACCTTCGGAAATTACGCAAAGCAGTATATTTTAACCGTTTTATTCAATTTTAGGGTGCAAATTAGACACTAGGAAGATTGAATTCGCTTTTTGGGTCGTTCTTCTAGACAATAAAGTTGATATTTTACGTTTCACCTCCAACCGTTGCCTATGACCTTTAAATGTACTGCCTTTAATTACTCTTACTTACACTTATTAAATGTATTACCCTTAATTAATCTTATTTACTTACTCTTAATTTATTATGCTTAGTCTTATTTGCATACTTGGTTAATTAACTCTTACTATATTTATTATTCTTACTCTTAATCACTTACAACTGTACCTGCTCCTTCCAACTTACTTACTCTTACTTAATTACGCTTACTTGCATACTTACTGTTATGTACTTAATTATTCTTACTATTACTTGCTTACTTACGTCATTACTCTTACTTACATACTTAATCATTCTTACTTATTCGCTATTCTTACATTCTTACTTAGTGTTACTTAATTATTTTTATTTCAACACTTATTTGCACAATTAATTATTCTTACTTTCTTACTCTTACTTACATAATTGCTCTTACTTACATAAAAAAATCCGAACTTGATTTTTCTTTTTTCTTAATTACGCTCACATATTTTTTTACTCTTACTCTTATTTTCTTATTTAATTTTTCTGCTTACTCTTTCTTTCTTGCTTACTTAGTCTTACTTACTTAACTGCTGTTACATTTTCAAAACATACATATTCATTTTTATACATGTATTGCAACTCACTCTATTCTTTATCAGAATTATGAATGTTGCATTACAACCCGATGCCAAAAAAGTTGAGATGGGGCAACAAAAGACTGGGAAAGTTGTGGAATGCTTGTTCCAGACCTGTTTGGAACATTCTACAGGTAAACAGGTTAATTGTTAATTGGAAAGGATCAGTGGTTCACAAGCGAGAATGGGCTGAGGTTCACTTTGTGAAAAACTGCATGGGCAAATAGTCCAACAGTTTAAGAACAATGTTTCTCAAGATATAATTGCAAGTATTTTAGGGATTTCACCATCGACAATCTATAATATCATCAAAAGATTCAGAGAATCCAGAGAAAATTCTTTATGTAAAAGGCAATTCTGAAAACCATCACCGAATGCCTGTGACCTTTGATCTCCCAGGGGGCACTGCATTAAAAACTGACATGATTATATAAAGGATATTAGTATGGGCTCACTTCGGAAAATCATTGTTGGTAAACACAGTTCATTGCTGCATCTACTATGGAAAGCAAAAGAGATATATATCATCAACATCCAGAAATGCCACCGAATTCTCTGGGCCTGAGCTCATTTGAGATGAACTGACAGAAAGTGGAAAAGTGTGCTGTGGTCTGACGAGTCCACATTTCAAATTGTTTTTGGAAATCATGGACACTGTGTCCTCTGGGCTAAAGAGGAAAAGGACCATCCAGATTGTTACCAGAACAAAGTTTAAAAGCCAGCATCTGTGATGGTATAGGGGTGTGTTATTGCCTATGGCATGGGTAACTTGCACATTTGTGAAGGCACCATTAATGCTGAGAGGTATATACAGGTTTTGGAGCAAGATTTGCTGCCATCCAGATGACGTCTTTTTCAGGGACATCCCTGCTTTATTCCAGCAAGACAATGCCAAGCCACATTCTGCACATGTTACAAGAGTATGGCTTCATAGTAAAAGAGTGTGGGTGCTAAACTGGCCTGTCTGCAGTCTAGATCTGTGTCCAATTGAAAATGTGGGGTGAAAATATGAAGCACAAAATATGACGTGGAGACCCTGGACTGCTGAGCAACTGAAGTTGTATATCAAACAAGAATGGGATCACTTTCAAAACTTTAGGAATTAGTGCCCTTAGTTCCCAAACAGTTACTGAGTGTTGTTAAATGACTGTGGCAGCGGGGGTGTGGTCAAGTGTCAGTTGTGGGTGGTGATGAGTCAAGTAGAGTTGGCAGATAACGTGATGAGTTTCACCTGTGTTTGATTACTGGCTATTTACTTCTGTGTGTTTTTCTGTCTTCTTGCAGAGCAAAGCCGGTAATCACAGAGAGAGAGCTGAGCTACCCAGTGCCATGTTTGTATGTGCGCATGTGTGTGAAAAGAAAAGAACTAAAGTCACTGAAAAGTGAAATTAGATAAAAATAAATAATTGAAAAAAAATGTACTTGGAGTTGTCGGGCCTGTTTCCTTGTTCCTCATTTCCTAATCTGTGAGAATGTTACAGTGATGTAACACAGTAGTAAACATGCCCCTGTCCCAACTTTTTTGGAATGTGTTGTAGGCATCAAATTCAGAATGAATGTATATTTACAAAAAAGCAATAAAGTTTATCAGTTTGAATATTAAATATTTGTCTTTGTATTGCATTCAATTGAATATAATTCAAAAAGGATTTTCAACTCATTGCATTATTTTTATATTTACGTTTTACACAGTGTCCCAACTTTTTTTTTGAATCAGGATTATACATGCATTTTATATTCAATATTTATTTCTTTAAATCAACCTGATACTGACATTTACAGTTTCTTCAATTGGCTAACATTTTTATCCAAAGTGACTTACAATTAGGGGAGGATACAACTAAGCAGTTGAGAAATTTATGACCTTGAACAATCTTAGCAGTGTTGGGATTTGAACTCAAGACCTTCTGGTGAGGATCCTATTGCACAATGAAAAGAGTAGAGCTCTGATGAAAGCCAGAATTTTGAGATACTGGGAATGGTTAAAATAAATAAATATTTAATATTCTTCACTTTTTTAACCAAATTTAAATATATATATATATATATATATATATATATATATATATATATACACACACACACATACACACGGTATATATCACACAGAGTAAGTCACACTCTCATCAGTCCAGTTTACCCTATTAAAATCAGCTGAAACCACTGGTTATGCAAGGCATACACACACTAACTCTTAATCCATGTGGATCGACGGACGAAGAATGGCTGCTTTTTTTATAATGATGCTGAGACAGGAGGCAGACCAGTGTGGCACTTCAGACTTTTGTCCTCGTTGTTGTGCATTCATGGAGTCAGTGTGATTTATGGAGCCAGTGTGGTGGAATACAGTCTGTCATTCTCTTTTACAGATAGAAGAAGCTCTACAGTAGCCTACTTATCAGTAAGAGTGCTACACAGCTCCTGAAACCGTGACATGACATCTGGCTCTCAAACCCTGGCCTTCACAATTAGCTGGTATTTAGTCAATGTATTCAATATAAAAATTACTTTTCTATTTGTATCATTCATGAGTGCAGGATGATCAAATATTTAACTATTCTAATATTTTCCTTGTAAACTGACAAAAATTAGTATTTGTAAGTATTTTACATAGGTAGTATACATACATATATATATATCCATGTGTCAGTAGTGTATAAAATCCTAGACATCCTAATATTTACCTTGCCTAGGATGGAATCCACCAGGGGGCGAGGTATTGTTTTCAGTTGGGTTTCTTTGTTTGTTTCTTTGTTTTTTTTGTTAACGATATTACAGAAAAATGGCTGGATCAATCTTCATGAAACTTTCAGGATAGATGGGCATTGGTCTCAAATAGAACCTCCAACATTTTGAGGGTCATCCAGTCAAGGTCAACAAAAAGGTCAAAATCGTTTTTGTTGTGGCTACTGCCTCATATAGAGGCGTGAGCTACTACAGTATGTCATTGTGCTGTAAGAATGTAAGAGTGTAACAATCACGCACTGCACATGCACATACATGTATTCCAATTAAAATGGCTGGTGAGTGTATTCAATTCGGTTCACCGTTCGAAATAAATAGACTAGACTAAAGAAATCGCTTTCAGACATCTTTATGCTTATTACAGAGTGAAAGTGCATTCCACTGAGCTCTAGCGCCGGGCCATTTCCAGGAAATAAGAGTTAGGGTCATGGAGACAGCATGTGTATGTCAGCCTCGGTTCAGAGGTTTCAGTTTTTTAAACTGTAAGAGGTAAGAGTAGAATAATATAAAGTACAGACACCTGGTATATTTTACTTCTATGATTTTTAAATTGTTCATTTTTATGGCTACTGCCTCATAGAGTAAATATATATGCCATATTTACTGTATGGACATGGTATCAGAAAACAATTTTATTTATAAGCAGTAGCCACATGTACCCATAGGGTACCTATTTTTTACATGATATCTTCTTTCATATTCATTATAAGTGCTACCGGGTGAGGTTTGTTTTGCCTGGCATCACTTGTGATCTAAGTGTTGCCTTAGATTTTATTACACCTTCTGTATTACTTCTGCTTGAATTGTTTACCATTATATAGAGTAACATAATAAGTAGTGGGGAGGCACGGTGGTGTAGTGGTTAGCGCTGCCGCCTCACAGCAAGAAGGTCCGGGTTCGAGCCCCGTGGCCGGCGAGGGCCTTTCTGTGTGGAGTTTGCATGTTCTCCCCGTGTCCGCGTGGGTTTCCTCCGGGTGCTCCGGTTTCCCCCACAGTCCAAAGACATGCAGGTTAGGTTAACTGGTGACTCTAAATTGACCGTAGGTGTGAATGTGAGTGTGAATGGTTGTCTATGTCTATGTGTCAGCCCTGTGATGACCTGGCGACTTGTCCAGGGTGTACCCCGCCTTTCGCCCGTAGTCAGCTGGGATAGGCTCCAGCTTGCCTGCGACCCTGTAGAACAGGATAAAGCAGCTACAGATAATGAGATGAGATGAGATTCTGGTCTTTCTTTTCATCTTTTGACATCAAGCACAAATGTCTTCAACATATAGCAAAAACAAAAGACTTGGCCTTGTCATTGGAATATTTCAGAGGATACTGTATATAACAAAGATATGAACTGTGTTCTCTTAGTCACATTTTAGACAATTAATAGTCAATGGCAATAGCAGATGTCGTCGAATTCAGCCACTGTTACTAGTTACTACAGGTACTGCACTATATCAGTGCATCCTTGGAACCATGTTGGACAGATTGAGTTATCAGTTTGTCTCAGTTATGGAGTATCAAATACTCCATGTAGTCTTTTGTACACTCTTCTGGTGCCAAGCTTCACAATGATGAAGGTAGCAATCTGATTGGTTTTCCATATATCTGTGTATATTAACTTTTGTTTGAGGTAACAAAACAGCTTCTTTACAGCAAGATATAGTCACTGGACTGAAAAATATTGGCACAAGGAATCCTGTCTTTAAAGCTATATGGCCTTTCGATTTCATAAAATCAGTGAAATTTAGTTCCCTCTGAAATTTGGTCATTGTGATATATGTTTATTTCTGCAATTTCTAAAACAAACAAACAAACAAACAAACAAACAAACAAAAAAACCCAGGCCATTCTGTGGCTGGGAACTTATATAATTTCAGGGGTCAAAGCAGATAGAGGAAGTCCATCTGCGCATGCGCAGGTTTACCTTCCTCTTCTTCTTCTTCTTCTTCTTCTTCATCTTTTGGGTTTTATGGCAGCTGGTATCCACAGTGTTGCATTACTGCCATCTACAGGTTTATCTTGACCATGCACTGACAGTTACATCATTCCGTTGCTAAACGTACAGCTGATCACACCGAGGTGCTCGCTGACGCCGATATTTATCAGTTTGGTCCTGCATTTCCTTTCTTTTGCAACATAATGTCTTTTCTTCTCACTTTCCATTACTGTTGTCAAGCTTTCAGATTTCATTTGCGTCCTCCATTTTTCTCTCCTGTTTCAAATTTGTATCCCACAATGCCTTGCATGAATGGGGAAAGCCCACCATGTGATGCATGATGTAGTATCTTGATTTGGGTCATGGTGAAGCAGGAAAAAATAGTGGAGAATTTAGGGCCATGTGGCCCTAAATTCATTCATTGTTCTATTTAAAAAAAAAACTAATAAAATTGGAAGTCTGTGATTTGACTTCAGTTGCTTTCAGTCCACTAAACAAAAATAATTGGGTGTCAGGAAAATTCTTTTCATGACAAACTGGAAAAATCTGAAAGGTAATCTACCTTTAACAGTTAAAGAATTTTGTTTGAAGCAGTAAGTGGTGAGGAGACAAGGTAATATGTTGTGTTTATAGACAGGCAATAGGAAAAGTCTGGGGTGGGTCATGTTTATTGAGTTTCTCACAAATAGTAAAGGTCTGGTTTGTGAGACTACTTCCAAGTCAAGCTGAGTTTATATGCAAGTCTATCCTGATAAAACCATCAGAATTTTGCTTTGTTCCAGACATCAGGCATCACACAGACATATAATTCTGCTGATATAACAGTGCAGTTGATTGCATGAATCATTAATATAACATATTTAATGGTTGAAAAATTGCTGTCGTGTGAGATGAATAAAACACTTTTGGATGTGCTGATATAGAAAAATAATTTAGAAAATTGAATTGAATTTTATTTTATCTTGCATGTGATGTAAATATAAAATATTCAGTACTGTGCAAAAGTCTTGGGCATCCTATTTTTTTTTTAATACAAACTGTGTTATAGATTTCTATTTTATGACTTCTACATTACTGGGTCAGTACAAAAGCATTGTAGAGTTCCAAACGTTCGGTTTCCAGCACAAAATTAAATGTTACAGAAAAAAAAAAAAGTTTGTATCTGAGCAACATATTACATAAGAGACCACTTTTCAGATTAAAAAAGAAATCATAATGAAGAATACTGGGTTTTGGTGCAAAATTAAGAAGCAAGTGTAATAGTCAAAGTGTCCAGAAAAACTGTGGCTGGTTCTGCAAGATGCTCAATAAAACCTACAGCTCATTTCCTTATAAAACTGCACTCACTGTACCTGAGACTACTGTTTTATTTAAAGCAAATATTTATTTAAAGCAAATATCTGACCAAATATTGACTTTGTTTCATTTATTATGACTTACTGCTGTTTATAGTATTTCTTTAATGTTGAAACATTTCATTTCATTATTTTTAAGCCATTTTTGGTCAACAACATTTTTTAACATGTGCCTAAGACTTTTGCACAGTACTGTACATCTAAATGTATCTTCCTTTTCATATCAATGAATCCAAGTGCCAATATTTTGAAAGCAGTAAATACCAAATAGTGTACTTACTGTATTATTGATTTCAAATTATTTTAATTAATACTTAATGATTAAATGCTTACTTGGGTTTATTGATCATAAAATCCATAGCTTTATGCGATTCTTCATTTGTAAACATCAAATCTGTTTCCACTGGTTGATACTATTATAGCAGTCAGCCATTACAGACATACAACAAGACCGTCAGTGATGGCATAGCTCACTCCGGCCCTGTCTAGGCCAGAAGGAATGATCTAAAGTGGGCCACCTTGTGCAATAAATGTTGCAAGCTATATACACTATATACAAGTGATCATATAGAAGCTATATACACCCTAGGAATACCAACCTATTTGCCAGAAAGAATCCAAAATGGCAAGGAATTGACTGAGAAGAAGCAATTTTTGTTGAACTGCTCATCAAGGCTTAATTAGTCAATAACTTGATTAATAATTGTAATTTAGCACATCTGGGTAGTAGTTATATGCACCCTACGTACCCCTACCTTCATGGCAGAAAGAATCAAAATTGGTGAAGAATTGAGGGAGAAGAAGTGATTTGTGTGGAAACTGCTCATTAGGGCTTAATTACTCCATATCTTCATTATTAATTGCAATTATGCAAATTTGGGTAGAAGTGATATGTACCCCAGGCAGACCTACCTTCCTGCCAAAAAGAATAAAAATTGGTGAAGAATTGAGAGAGAAGCAGCAATTTTCGTGAAATGTGGACGCATGCTGGATGCACGCCCAACGAAGGACAACACATGATGGCATAAGCTCATTGGCCTGTTGAGCTAATAAACAGAATTATTGCTTTGTAGCTGTACTTTAAATCCATCCATTTTCTGTAACCACTTAGCCTGTGCAGGGTCGCAGGCAAGCTAGAGCTTATCCCAGCTGACTATGGGTGAGAGGCGGGGTACACCCTGGACAAGTCACCAAATCATCGCAGGGCTGACACACAGAGACAAACAACCATTCACACTCACACCTACAGTCAGTTTAGAGCCACCAATTAACCTAACCTGCATGTCTTTGGACTGTGGGGGAAACCGGAGCACCCAGAGGAAACCCATGCAGACATGGCGAGAACATGCAAACTCCACATAGAAAAGTCCCCGTCGCCTGCTGGGCTCAACCCAGAACCTTCTTGCTGTGAGGCGACAGTGCTAACCACTACACCACCGTGCTACCCTGCATACTTTAAAGTAACATAAAAAACAAGTTCCTTGATACTCAGGAAACAAAGTACGATCTAATCCAATGAGTGCAGATCCTGGTGAAATACATTGCCATGTCATTAAAAGATCGCTCCTCAGTGGCATGTTTGACTTGGAAATGCACATGGTCTGTTACTCACACTGCAAATCCCTTAATGCTCTCTACAGAAAGTCCTCACCTCTCTGGAGAGAAATTACTAGCAGCTGCTTAATGCTCTTGTGTAAACATCATTTGTGCAACGGATGGACTTTAATGGGATTTGTCCTCTATTCATTAAGCTGTAGCAGATATTTTGGAACTGCCTGCACCATCCGTATCAGCAGCTAATAGATGAATTCTATGAAGAAAAAAAAAGAGTGTCATGGCGAGCATTTGGCAATCTGCAATTCAAGACTAAAAAAAAAAAGTTGGACTTGTGCAAAGACCTAACTGCGTGTGTTACCCCGGGAATAAATGGCACAGCTATAAGTACATCTGAGTCATTCAGGTTCCTACGGAACACCATCTGCATCCTACTGAAATGAAGCAGTATCACTTCCAAACTCTCATGCTGTTCTTCCTGCATTCACTCACAAAGCGCCATGTTTTTAAGTCTCTCCCGACTCATTTTTACTCTGCTGTTACAGAGAGCTTCCTGACTACTTTCATCATTGTCGAGGCTCTCCATGGGCAAAATCTGCATAGATCCCATTCATCTGAACAATCACGTCTAACATCAGCCATCGTACAGTGGTGCTTGAAAGTTTGTGAACCTGTATAAGACCCAAGATAAACACTGAATGTTAACGTTTTAAATAGGTTAATATTTAAAAATAATTTAGCTAAATTTTTTTAGATATTGTAGTATTTTTCATAGTTGTAAATATTGTAATTATTACACATTATCTTTTTTATCTGTCTTAATTTGTAACATCTGATATATACTTTTATCTGATGAAATAAAGACATTTGAATCCAGTAAGGTGGAGAAGAAGGGAGATGTATCATTCTGTGAGAACAACAGAGGAATAACACTACGTTGCGTTGCATGAAAACTCTTCCAAGTGATTGTGGTATCGAGGCTGTCGGACAGAATAGAATCCCTACTGTGGGAAAATCAGTGTGGGTTTCGGAGGAACAGGTCATGCATAGACCAACTGTTCTCTCTGCGAGTCATCATTGAGCAAGCCTTAGAGTTCAACCTTCCTCTGTTCATCAACTTTATTGACTTTAAAGCAGCATTTGACTCTGTCAACCGAGATTACATCTGGGCTGCTCTCGAACATTATGGCATACCAGACCAATATATCAATATATTTAAAGCCTTCTATTCCAACACTCAGTGCGTTTACATGCACATAAAGAAAATCGAATTTCTGCCGTAGCTCAACTGAAATCGAAGTTCTAAATGCCATGGATACACCTTAGCTCGGCTGAAATCGAAACAAACTGGATTTCTCGTAATCGAACTACGCGACCTAGATTATGCGATTGTAGCCGAGCTACTTAGTGCATGTAACCCTATCGAGCTATGTAGTCAAGCTACTTACTTCCCTTCCGGAAGTGACGAGTGACGAGACCACAAGCGGGAAACACAACAGCCTCGGTCGGCATGACAACAGTAGTAGTAGCGAGCAGCAGAAGAGGTCAGGAGGAACAAGGAGACAAAAAACAAAAACAATTTAACTTTTTGTGTGTTTATTAAGACAAGTTAAATTGTAAGCAAAAAATGGACTTTAGAAAAATATACAATTGTGCAAAATAAGTTGTCTTACAAAACAGTGGTCTGCGCAGGACAGTTTGTAGCCAACAGGTGGCAATGACATGTGGTGTGAATGTAAAGTGGAAATCACTCCTCTTCTTCATGATGACAACCGGAAGTGTACCAACACGATGGGGCGTGTAGCGCCACCTGTGGCTCAGGTGCACAACGTACCTCACACAATAGCTCTATTTCCTTGTGTGCATGTAGGATTGGATTTCTCTGGCACTCCTGCTGGGACCCTTAGCTCGATTACCGACAGTAGCTCGATTTGGATGTGCATGTAAACGCACTGACTGTTAGTGCTGTATGCATTGGGGACGAGCTAACCAAATGGTTCAAAAGTTAAGTTGGACACAGGACAAGGTGACATACAGGCCCCTCCGCTCTTCAACATTGTCTTCAACTGAGTTCTGGAGCGTGTCCTGTCTGAGAGAACCTCCTCGCATGGATTTCTGCCCCAGAATCACCGCAGCTCTCAACACCCAGCAGTATACATCAGCGATCTCAACTATGCAGATGACATTGCTGTCCTGGGCAGAAGTATAGATGGTCTTCAAGAAGCGACATCCAACATCTCTGACACTGGTAAAGAAGCTGGCCTAAAGATCAATGCCAAAAAGACCAACTGCATAATGATAGGCAAATTCCACAATCAGTGTCCCGTTCAGCAGGACAAAGTCCTTGACCTCACAGTGGATAATGAACCTCTGAAGCAGGTGAACCATTTCAGATACCTTGGCTCTATTATCTCCAGTGACGGCTCCTTTGACAAGAAAATCAATGTTAGGATCGGCAAAGCGTTGGCCACATTCAACTCTCTAAATAACATCTGGAGAAACCGCGGGATTACCCTTACTACAAAGGTAAAGATCCTTGAGAGTGGTGTGCTCTCGCTGCTGTTGTATGGCTCCCCCACTTGGGCTCTGAAAAACCGGCATGTACGTCACCTTGAAAGCTTCCAGCATTCCTGTTTGCGGAAAATCCTTAAAGAATGTTGGCAAGATCGCATCACTAATAGGGAACTTCGTGCTCAGACTGCCTGTTGTAAGCTTGGTACGCTTATCCTGGTGAACAGATTGCACTACTTTGGGCACGTCACTTGGATGGAGACTGCTCGACTCCCTAAATATCTACTGGGCTGGACTCCCTCCCATGGTCACTGCAGCGTTGGCCGGCCACGTCTTAGCATTCTGCAAACTATTGCTGCTGACGTCAGGCAACTGTTCAGTGACTACTGCAACATCTCCACAGCCATTTGTGCTGCTATGGACAGGAGTTCTTGGAGATGTCTCCTAAGTTCATTAAAACTAGATTGCAAGCAAGCAGACTAAATGCGAATACCCTACGAAGTACAGGTACATTTTAACTGAACATCGAGTGACATTTGAATTGAACATAGAGTGACGGTGTCACTGAGGAAGCATTTGTGGAAATCTCCAGCGTCAGCACTTTATAACAACAGTCAGAGCTAAAGCTGTAATTAGGTTTTCCAACAAAGGGGAAAAAATAGAACAGCTGTTAACAAGATAAGCGGCGACTCACAAACTCTGAAATAATTCAACCCAGTCACTTTCTTTGGGATGCGTATTTCAGAAAACATGAGCTTCAGCAAGCCATTCAGATTTGGCTCCTCTTTCTATGTCACAAGTGGAGCTCATGAGAATTATGCTGTCCCGTCATCTGAATATCTCCAGTCATGGCTTGAGAACTGCTTTGTGAACGAATATTCATGAAGAAAGTGCTACCTGATTTGCTGGTGGAAGAGGGTGGGTGGGTTGAGCAGTGGTTCATTATCATTTAAAGGAATTCAAATGAGCCTTTTTGAACAGGGCTGTTTAGACAGGGTGAGAAGGGAGCTGTTCTGTTTTATCTTTGTGGTATTTTGACCAAAGTATGTCAGAGATTTCAGTAAGACCTCAGGGAACTGTGTCAACTTGTGGAAAAGGGGTATGTCACCTTTAATAAAACACAATGGGCTCTTCTGTTATAGGAAAATAATCAATGATAGGGTGGTGTGATGTAACCAAACACAAATCAGAGTTACTGTTCTGACCAGAAAGTTGATTACTTTCTGAAAACAACACGTTTTAGTCCTCTTAAGTCCTCTAACAAGTGTTTTAGTCCTCTTTTTGACCAACAGGGAATGGGTTCTTGAACCGGTTCCATTCAGAATTCTTTGAACCTTGGTGCCTGCTAATGAACCAGCCCACGTTTTCACCAGTTTTAAGTGGAACCATTCTAATCAAGGATACCTGTGAGCTTTTGTTCTGTAATTGCAGATATTTGTTTTTGTTCCATATTTCTCTGAAGGGCGGCATGGTGGTGTAGTGGTTAGTGCTGTCACCTCACAGCAAGAAGGTCCTGGGTTCGAGCCCCAGGGCCGGCGAGGGCCTTTCTGTGCGGAGTTTGCATGCTGTCCGCGTGGGTTTCCTCCGGGTGCTCCAGTTTCCCCCACAGTCCAAAGACATGCAGGTTAGGTTAACTGGTGACTCTAAATTGACCGTAGGTGTGAATGGTTGTCTGTGTCTATGTGTCAGCCCTGTGATGACCTGGCGACTTGTCCAGGGTGTACCCCGCCTTTCGCCCGTAGTCAGCTGGGATAGGCTCCAGCTTGCCTGCGACCCTGTAGAAGGATAAAGCGGCTAGAGATAATGAGATGAGATTTCTCTGAAGACATATCCTTTTCCATTGCATTCTCCATTGCTGCACTCTGCTTCCTCTCCAAACTCATGACACGCCCACTGATGTCATCATAATTTGCACTGGAAAAATCAGCTATATTTTGGTTCCAACTGGGAACCAAGTTTTCAAGTTCTGAACCAATAAATTTTTGATTGAAATGTTCAGGTGGGTTTCCCAAAAGCCTCTTGACCCTAAAAGCACCTTAACTAAGGCTACATCCACACGACAATGGCAACAAGATTTTATAAAAAAAAAATATCGCGTCCACATAGGCAACTGATCAGTAAAATATCAGGTACATATGGCAACGCAACGCTTGCTGAAAACGATACAATACACATGCCACACCTCTACGTGCGCTGTAAGACGGTCCCATCGGAGACACCAGAACAATAGAAGAAGTAGGACGCATGTGCATAAACCCCTTCTTCTACCCGGCGTGAAGCACTCACAGGAACAAGCACACAACAACAAGAAGAAGATGGCTGCGACTACGCGAGGAAATCGTGCCTTCTGTGTGTACAAATTAGTTTTATTAGTGTGCATAGTTTTACAGTATATAACTTAATTTTCTTATTGTGTGTGAACATTTTGAAAAGCATTTTATATAATTTATATAACTTTTTATATTGTGTGTGAACATTTTGAAAAGCAGTCTTATCCAATAAAAAAAAAGAAATTCAAGAAATGGTCCAGTTACTTGTTTATTTAAAAGAAAAGCTGTATACAAAAGTGAATGCAATGCAGTGATTCATACAAAACAGCGAGAGTGCTGCTTGTTCTAGTCATGTGGTTGTGACGTCATTGTAAACAAATCCGTTCTACTCATCCAGACGACTTCGCAACGGCGCTGTTGCCAGATTTTTCCACTCTGGAACCCGTTCTCATTTTGGGGCACCCAAAACGCCGGTGCCATGTGGACACCAGGCCGAAATGATAAACAATTTTATCAGATTCACCTGAATCCGTTGCCGTGTGGACAGCCTCTAAGAGAGAGGGTGTCCAAGTGCTGCTTGGTCTACCATTTAACGATGATCTTTGTGCTAGATGCTTTCGAGAAACTTAGGCCTGTACGGTTCAGAATTTGGTACGTGAACCAGAATGGATCGTTTTTCCTGTTGGTGGTAAAAGGGGTATTATACCACAGCAATTTGCCAACGATTGCATTAAAAAAATGCAAGTAAATAACGATATGTCATACCTTTTATCTGCTTGTATTTACATTAATGAAGCAAAACATCCATTGAAACAAGGTAGTTCCTGTTATCACCTATGTTATAGCAGCTTGAAAGAAAATATCTCACAAATAAACAAATTAAGCTAAAAGTCGGTCTTTATATCTGTCCTTTATAAAAAAAAAAGCTGCATGGTGAATTTGTTCTAACGATATAACCACTAAAGTGATGAAAATAGACGGGACTATTTTTTGACAGAGAGGCCGCCATAACTCCATTGTGCGTGATGTCATTTTCTGCGAGCACAGCAGAGGTGTACAAGTGCATGCTATACTAGACAATAGTATAATATTATGGTCTAGCGTGACTTCTCAGTCAATTTGTTTGCATTTCTCCACAAAAATTATGGCAATGCAGTATTAGACAAGGAATCAAAATAAAGTAGCAGCTAGTTTATTGCCTGTTTATTTAAAAAAATACCTGCTTATCTGTTTGATGCGTGACACGATATGCTGTCGTGCTGTCGGTGTTTTGTGGTGAAACAAAGTTGAGATTGCGTCTGGCTTCAGTTGTCATTTCTGCCTCATGTCTCGTTTCTTCCAAGTGATTTTTTTTTCATTCAAGTCCTCCACAAAACAATCTTCTGCAAAATGCTCACTGCACAATTTGTTGCTTTGTCCAGGAGTAAAGTTTTCTCGCTTTACTTAATGAAGCCACTCGGCCAAACATCTTGGATCCAGGATGGAACGAGGAAGATATGTGGAATCCTACGTCATGCAGCGCCACCTTCATTTTTGTCTCCTAATACATCCATGTATCTAGCTAATCCAGTATGGTCACGCCCAGAGAAATGTCTCAACGTCGACTTATTATTATTATTATTGTCTAGAATATCTTGTATTAATATATAATGATGACATTTCATAACCCCGTAATTTCAAAATTTAATGGTTAATTGCTTTAAACAGATAATCCATCATTTCTCTTTGATTGCTTTCTTGAAGTTAAGACAAAAAAAATGCAGCACGTCATGTTCATGAGAAAAGGCCAAGACCTCCACACTGAAGACTGAAAACATTCCCAGATCTGAAAGTGATCTATATTGGGATTGACCAATTTAGATGTACATGCCTTACATCTGCAGATTTCTCACTCTTGTACCTACATGCATTTTACTCTAGTTACCAAATAATTCATAGTCTTTAATAAATAATATGCTATGAGATGAATAACTTAATAATGAACCATGTGGATATGTTGCCATAAATCCTCCATTGGTTACTATGTGGTACACACACACACACACACACATACATATATATACATATATATATATATATATATATATATATATATATATATATATATATATATATATATATATGTGTATATATATCTTAACCAATAAATTTAACAGTCACTACATTAACATCGGAAACTTCCAGGGTCGGTCAATGGATCCATTCTTTACTCTCGCAACTTACTACTCTCCTTACTAGTTTCCGTGTAGTTATTATAATTTATAGTATTTTCTTTAAAAGGTCAGAATGTGTTGATTAATTTTCTAACAGCAGCTCTGATAGTAGCTTGGCTGCAAGGAAAAGCACAGGTTCATATAAATACGCTTGTTCTAATATGTAACAACTTACACAGAGACTTGGTACCATATAATTTAAGTCTAATGATGAACAAATTAAAACAATGTGTTATTTGACAAAAAATATATTTATAATCATTCAAGTGTCATAATATGATGACGCTTTCTGTATGGAGAAATTTATTTAATATTTCTTCAGGGTCAGTGCTTTATAACTATATATATATAGGGTCTGCACTTGTATATAAAAAAGCATTTGATAGTGCCCACCATCCTTCACTCTGAAACATTCTTCGTATCTATGGTATTCCACAGCACTATACTGACATCTTTAAAGCATTATATCAAAATACCAGTTGCTGTGTTAAAACTTCTTCTGACACAGTAGACATTTTTGAAATAGTGTCAGGGGTGCGTCAAGGGTGTATGGTCTCTCCCGTTTGGTAGTCAAGTTTGTACTGAAGAGGGCTATGGATAACCAAAGGAGTGGTATAGAATGGAACAACGGGTGCTTGACGGATTTGGATTCTGCAGACGACATTGCTCTCTTAGCCGAGTAGTGTCAAGAGCTACAGATAATGATTAATAGCCTCAAGGAAAAGGCACATAAGCTTGGTCTTCACATCAGTGTAGAAAAAAAACAAAAGTCCAGAAAATTGGGACAAATAAAGACATACCTATATTAATTGCTGGGTTTCAGTCATGTGACTTTTTTAGCGGTTTTACAGGAAGTGAAATAGCTGATGGTCTAAATGGTAGTGCAAACAACTATCGATAACTTATCAGAGTATGCTCGTAATCTAGAAGCCACTGCTCACTTTAGATATATTCAGGAGATTGCTATGTGCAATGGAATCGACCCCTACAGTCTGGGAAAGAAGGATTTGTCATATGATATCGAAAACTACCTTTCAGTCGGGTTCCCCGACATCTTGAACTATCTGGTGTTGCAGACATCCTTCTACACCGCAAAACAGATGAAAGCATGGAAGAGTATGGAGGCTTACAACTTTTTTGTATGTGGCTGGGTAAAGGACCTCAGTATCAAGTCACTACCGAATGAATCCTGTATTGTTTTTGCCCGTGTAAGTAAGTTTTTTTTTAAGCTTTTCGTTCACGTCTTTACAACGAAGCGCTGCAAATTGAAGTGTAAACAAACAACAGTTCGCTAGATTCTCACTTGTGTTGGCTCTTATCTCTCAGGTAAATAATTCACAAAGATCATCAGAAACCCCTTTAAAAGACCTGGATCTTAGTTAAACAAGATGGAGAAGTGATCACGGAACATTGTAACTGTATGCCTGGGTAAGAATTTTGTCGCAACCTTCATGCATATGGACTTTATGAGGAGTGAGGAGTAAACAAAGAAACAGCTGGGGACTTTAGCACTTCATGACTAAAAAAAGTATCATAAAATAACACCACATAGCAAGAAACAACACAAGCATAGTACTTGGAAAACACTAGTGACATAGCTGAGAGGGATATACAAACCTTTCACGAAGTGACCACTGCAAACTTGAGCATGCTCCATTCTATATCAGTGAGAGGTTCAAAAGCCACCTTTCTCGACATCTTTTGTGAAATCCTGTGTTCATTCACCCTTTTTTATTAGTTCACGGGGAACCCTGAAGAAACTTTTATCAGTTTCATGGTTTGATCAGTTTGAACAACCTAAAACAATGCAAGCGTAAGGCATTTTTCATTTAAGCAATGCACCTTCTCCGTACAAATGCTTTGTCAATTGATCTTTGGTCAACCACCAGCTAAAGTTCTGAATAACTAATGAGGCAGATGTGACGTCACGTGAAACCCAGCAATAGATGGAACACCAGCTGAAGAAGTAGAGTAGTAACTTTTCAAAAGATGGAAATGCAGAGACAGACCTAAAGTGCCGACTTGTTAAAGCCACCACAGCTTTTAGCCGACTACAATCAGTGTGGTCATCCAAATCATTTGGTATCTCTCCCAAAGTTGGACTGTATCTTGCAATAGTCATACCTACAGCAATCTATGCTGCTGAAACTTCTAAAATAACAGCAAAAATGGTTTAAAGTTAAATGTGTTTCATAGAAGGTGCCTTTGAAAAATTCTAGGTATACACTGGACAGACCACATTACCAATGAAGTAGTTCTTAGGTGTGCAAACATGAGAGACTTGTAGGACATTGTTACAGAACGGAGACTACACTTTGCTGGCCATATTTTGACTTCCAGACAGCAAACCATTGAAAACTACACTCGTCTGGACTCCAAGAGGTGAAAAAGGCATGAAGAGCCACATTTCAAGAAGATCTCAACAGACGTAACATTCAGTGGAGTTCAATAGAGTCTCTTGCAGCCAACAGAGAAAGATGCAGGGAACTCGTGGCCCTTTGCCCATCCCAGGGCTTGAGGAGCTAACTACTACTACTACTACTAACTACAACCCCGATTCCAAAAAAGTTGGGACAAAGTACAAATTGTAAATAAAAACGGAATGCAATAATTTACAAATCTCAAAAACTGATATTATATTCACAATAGAACATAGACAACATATCAAATGTAGAAAGTGAGACATTTTGAAATTTCATGCCAAATATTGGCTCATTTGAAATTTCATGACAGCAACACATCTCAAAAAAGTTGGGACAGGGGCAATAAGAGGCTGGAAAAGTTAAAGGTACAAAAAAGGAACAGCTGGAGGACCAAATTGCAACTCATTAGGTCAATTGGCAATAGGTCATTAACATGACTGGGTATAAAAAGAGCATCTTGGAGTGGCAGCGGCTCTCAGAAGTAAAGATGGGAAGAGGATCACCAATCCCCCTAATTCTGCGCCGACAAATAGTGGAGCAATATCAGAAAGGAGTTCAACAGTGTAAAATTGCAAAGAGTTTAAACATATCATCATCTACAGTGCATAATATCATCAAAAGATTCAGAGAATCTGGAAGAATCTCTGTGTGTAAGGGTCAAGGCCAGAAAACCATACTGGGTGCCCGTGATCTTCGGGCCCTTTGACGGCACTGCATCACATACAGGCATGCTTCTGTATTGGAAATCACAAAATGGGCTCAGGAATATTTCCAGAGAACATTATCTGTGAACACAATTCACTGTGCCGTCCGCCGTTGCCAGCTAAAACTCTATAGTTCAAAGAAGAAGCCGTATCTAAACATGATCCAGAAGTGCAGACGTCTTCTCTGGGCCAAGGCTCATTTAAAATGGACTGTGGCAAAGTGGAAAACTGTTCTGTGGTCAGACAAATCTAAATTTGAAGTTCTTTATGGAAATCAGGGACGCCGTGTCATTCGGATTAAAGAGGAGAAGGACGACCCAAGTTGTTATCAGCGCTCAGTTCAGAAGCCTGCATCTCTGATGGTATGGGGTTGCATTAGTGCATGTGGCATGGGCAGCTTACACATCTGGAAAGACACCATCAATGCTGAAAGGTATATCCAGGTTCTAGAGCAACATATGCTCCCATCCAGACGACGTCTCTTTCAGGGAAGACCTTGCATTTTCCAACATGACAATGCCAAACCACATACTGCATCAATTACAGCATCATGGCTGCGTAGAAGAAGGGTCCGGGTACTGAACTGGCCAGCCTGCAGTCCAGATCTTTCACCCATAGAAAACATTTGGCACATCATAAAACGGAAGATACGACAAAAAAGACCTAAGACGGTTGAGCAACTAGAATCCTACATTAGACAAGAATGGGTTAACATTCCTATCCCTAAACTTGAGCAACTTGTCTCCTTAGTCCCCAGACATTCACAGACTGTTGTAAAGAGAAAAGGGGATGTCTCACTGTGGTAAACATGGCCTTGTCCCAACTTTTTTGAGATGTGTTGTTGTCATGAAATTTAAAATCACCTAATTTTTCTCTTTAAATGATACATTTTCTCAGTTTAAACATTTGATATGTCATCTATGTTCTATTCTGAATAAAATATGGAATTTTGAAACTTCCACATCATTGCATTCCGTTTTTATTTACAATTTGTACTTTGTCCCAACTTTTTTGGAATCGGGGTTGTATTTTCTAGTTTCTCAGTAGTATGACAAGATATGCATTTTTTGTCTTGTTGACTTCAAGAGAAAGAAAAAAGAGAGTCTAGTGAAGGAATGACTGTTTTTGGCTGCTATAAGTGATTATGGGCTTTGCACAACATTAAATGTAAATATAAATGGACAAAAAATGTATTGAGTGTCGTTCTTGAATTAACCTAATATGTAACCATTGGCAATTTGCTTTGGTGCTTTGGTATAAGAAGAATAAAACACTTCAGGACATACCGTTATTGGAAAATAATCAACTTTGTGGCAGTGAGAGTCACTGATTGTTTTTGTCTTTCTCTAGTAGTACACCATGTCTTTTTTTTTAGACATAATACAGTTTATGCATGTTACAACAGATCCTGTAAAGAGCCCAATGCCATGGAAGTGTGAATTCTCTGCCTGCTTTTTTTTCTTCATCTTTTATTTTAAAGATTTAATTAATTCATTAATTTAAAAAAAAAGGCCTTTGGGTCAAAATGGCATACTTCTTTCAGACTGAACAATGGCTTAAATAAGACAAATAGACTGTCTGATAGAATGGAGTGTGTCCTGAATGAGTGAACTGAATTTACTCCCATAGAGTACTGCAAGCACTCCAAGCAATTCTCAGTGCGATGCTGCAATCACAGGAAATGTGTGTAAGACCATGGTCAATCATGCTGGTGGCAGATTTACTTGATAAGAAGTTGGATTCAGAAAAAAAAAGAAAGAAAAAGCTTTACATGGCATACAGGAGAAAACTGTATTTTCAAATTTTATGTACAACTGTTCAATTCTAAATTATAAATGTAATTACGCCGCTTATATAATGACCTATATTTTGCTATCTATTGTTTCTAATAAGGACAATAATAGCCATGATCCAAAGGTCTAATCAGCTGAAATGCACAATTTCCAGTCACTCCTTCCAACTACTGTATGTGCATAAATGCATTTTATTAACAATGCAAAAGTGTGTGTTTAATTAATAAAGAAAACAGAGACATTGGAAAAACCAAGCCAGGGTTAGAAAACATCTCTCAGTGAATAGTATTTGTCCTTTCTTATGTCACCTTTGAGAGCAAAACCAAATTATAGCCGGAGGCTCGTCTTTCTGTCACAGACAGACTGCTGTTTCAAGGCCACTGATGTTCAGTAGATGAGCCTCAAATGTGAACATCTGGCACCACAGCACTGAAATGTTCGTCTGAGCCTTTTGGCTTAATATTTCAGTGCTCCAGCTTTGGCAATGTGGAATATTATGTCCTGATGGTGCGATATGCTTGGCCTATATAATATAGAGAAGTAGCCTCAAGTATTTAACTTCAAGCAACAAAGAGTTTTGATCATTTCAAAGATTTCAACAAGATAATAAAATATTTAATGAAAAATTGGACTGGGATTTAATTCTCAATCTCAATTCACTGGGTTTTTGTTTATTTCAGCTCTATATCTGTACAAGGTAATCAAGACTTGTAGAAAAAATATCTGTTTCACGTGTAGATGGAAAAACAAAAATATGAAGTGACAATGGGTGTTGGTGAAAATATGGCAAAAAAAAATCAATGGATAATGAAAAAAATCATATAATACTTATCAATGCACAATTCAAAACACAAAAGATACTGTATATACTGTGCATGTGATATACAATATGATATATCATGATATTTAGGTGATGCCACATTTCAGTACCTCCAACACACACACACACACACACACACACACACACACACAAATAAAATAAATGAAAATATAAACATAAAAAAACACATCACAGCCAATCTTTGAAGAATAAATAATGTTTTTGTTGTAGTTGTTTTTTTTTTTTTCAGTTTAAGGAAGTAAGGTTAAACATTCTGTACAAAAATATATTTTATCACCCAATCAGTGAATTGTTACTGTAATTTTTTAATACTCTCAGAAATGTTTTGTAATACAATTGTAAAATATTGCAAAATCCTGATTTCAAACATAGGAATTTGAAAATTAATGATTTCATCAAAGCTCAATGTTCCATTTAGATCCATTTTTACTACATCTATATTATAATAATAATAATAATAATAATAATAATAATAATAATAATGTAGGGGAGCTGCCATGCCGTAACCATAGTAACCATCTTACCCCTTTCACTGTACAGCATTGAACACACCAATCCCTGCACTCGATGCCATGTTCTATCTCCGCCCATTCTTCTGACTCCCTGTAATAGTATTGGATACAGAGATGATACCAAATACAGTGACGTCACGACTGTGCTTTAAACCCGTGGCAGAATCGAAATTCTTTCTCTCTGGCGGTTGGTTTCCACGCGCGAAAGAGAGATGTCATTGCATTTGTGCTACAGAAGAACAAAGGACAAAGAACGAGCTATTGATACCGGACCTTTAGCCAAAGTTCAATGTGTTTGATCTTTGCATAGTTGTAATAATAACTGAACCAGTTAGTTACTGCAGCCCACGCAATATTTGAAAGAGAAAAGGTGACCGGATCCCTTTTCCCTTTCTCAACATCGACGAACTAAAAACAAGATTCCTTCCAGATCATCGGATGACCGACGGGACACCGAAGATCTTCAGCTGATGAGCTGTAAAAGCAAAAGGAACAGAACTGTTTTCTCCCTGGACCTGTGCTCCGTGCTGTCTTTGGATAAAAGATGGCGCACTTTCAGTCGCCAAACAAGAGCGATCTCAAGTAAGGCTGGCATCTGGGCAATTGTTAGTCTTAGTTGTGGCTAGTTAATGTGAAGAGTGTTGTTTATTTGAATTCATTCGTGGTTTAAATGTACGCATTTTGATTCACATGAAAGTTGGTCTTCGACCACATGCTGTTTGATTTACTTTGTTTACTATCTGTATTTAGTTAGATCGTGCATGCATTCTCTCTCTCTTTTTAACTCCCTCCATCCTACTACACCCCTCAACATTGGGATTTCAGGAGTAGCTAAGGTTGAGTAAAAGTTTGGCTTTGAGGCCTAGCACAAAGGCTCGCACATTCCATTCACAGCCTCACTCCCCTCCTCCTTGTCATGCGCCTGCGCACGCCCTCTCTCCCTAGCTCCTCCTCATCTCGTTAGTGCACAGCTGCGCACATGCATGCACATGCCTACACTCACACTCTTACACACACACTCCTACACACACTGTCACACAGACACACAAACACGTGATTTCCCTCTCACATTTTAACATCCACTCGCCCCTACACTGCAAACTTGCATATAGTTTATTACTTCTAATCACCATTAGTCCCTTAGTTATCATCATATACACTATTGATTCTTATTTGTATACATTGTATCACCATTTATATTGAATTATTCCTTGGCTGCTATTGTTGCTATACCTGATCAGAATTAGTTTGCTAATTCATGTCAGCTATTTCAATAAATGGTATCTTTGGAATAAACTGTGTCCTGTCTATTGCTATAACATTCACTGAGTGCCAACCTCTGCCAAACAAGTATTCTAATTGTCTTTACCCATTTGGTTGGTATATGAATGTTATAGATCGAGAGTAAACATATTACATTAGAGCTACAATACTCACTAAACCAGAGATTCTCAAACTGTGGTACGCGTACCACTAGTGGTACGCGGGCTCCATTCTAGTGGTACGCCAAAGAATCACTTAATTAAATATAAATTTTAAAAAAAGTGAAATACTATCCATAATATCTGAATGGATGAAAATATCTTATCAACCGATGACAAGAAAATGAAAGGAAATACAAATTAAGTTAATAATTTTAAAAAGTTTGCAAGTGCTTCTGGGTAGCCATACGTAGCGTACGTACGCATTCCCGCCGGTTCCGCTGACAGACGGTTATCCGCCGTTGGTAGACTAGGCTGTGATGGGAAAAGGTGGAGGTGGCTTTGCTAATTATGACGAGTACGACAAAATTACTGTCGTGGCTTAAATACGCGAATGGGAGCGTGGATCAGGAGAGAGGGAGAACTGAAGAGGACGTGTGTGAGCCGAGCGCAGACGCTAACGACAGTGGCAAAACCAGCCCCAGAACTGCTAGCAAACGGCAGAAACCAGTGTGGAGGAAGTATGATGAAAAATACATAAAATTGGGATTCATTTGGAGCGGGACAGAGGAGCTGCCCAGGCCGCAGTGTGTTGTATGCGGGGATGTTCTGAGCAATGAGTCCATGAAACCATCGCATCTCAAACGGCATCTTACAACCAAACACACAGCACTAAAGGACAAACCAATGGATTTTTTTTTTTTACGAAAACGTGATGAACTGAAGCAGTCCAAGTCCACCATTCTGTCCTATGGTACACCCGTAGCCAAAGCACAGGGAGCTTCATATCGTGCCAGCCTCCTGATCGCCAGAGCCGGTAAGCCGCACACAATCGGGGAACTGCTGTGTTTGCCATTAGCCAAAGAGATGACACGTATCATGTGTGGAGAGAAAGCTGCCAGAGAGTTAAACTTGGTGCCGCTTTCAAATGACACTGTGTCAAGGAGAATAAACGACATGGCTGACGATGTTAAAAAGACACTGATTGAGCACATTAAGAACAGTAGATATTTTGCCATACAGCTTGATGAGACTACAGATGTTGCAGATTTGGCCAATTTATTGGTTTATGTGAGATATGAATATTTAAGTACAGTACAGTTATTTAACTTTTAAGTACATTTTCATTTAATCTTTAAGAACTGTCTTTTAATATTTATTTTAGTACAATGTTTATTTCACTTTTATGTGCAATTAATTTTATTTGATTCATTATTTAAGGACAGTGTTTTATTTTCCTATATTTAAACACAGTGTTACTGTTCAAAGTACTGTGCGTAATGTTACAGTGGCTAACAATATTAAATATACTTGTTAAATAAAACCTCCGCCTTGTTTTTAATGAATACTTAGACCTACTATGCTACTGTATTTTAATGTTGGTCATTATGGTGGTACTTGGAGAGCCAAGTATTTTCTGAGGTGGTACTTGGTGAAAAAAGTTTGAGAACCACTGCACTAAACTATAGCAACATCACCACTAAGTTATTCCATTGATTTTAATAGTTTAGCTATAAACTATTAGACACTTGAATTAATGATCAATGAATTTATGAGACTGATCCCTTTTTACATGAGACTGATTTGATAAGCCTATTGCACTTACATATTTTGGTGCCCCGTGTGAGGATTGGTATTGTTGGCTTCAGTGATTTTTGTAGCAATAACAGATAAATTTTAGTGTTGACCCATTCCAGGCCTCTACTCAGTAATAGGCTAGTCAAGTGGAATTGCCAAGGCTATACCAGAGTGCATTTTGGGCTAATTGCAGTGTAGTGATAGTGTTGTTTAACTAACAGTCTTGTGTGTCAGTCATACTGTGAACACAGCTAGTAGGGAGTAAGTGACTGTATCACCAATGGCCACTGGTAGAAACAAGTACAGTTACCATAGTTAGTTGGCATATTTTGAGAGAGAGTGATAGTAAACAAGAGCCACAGGTTAGAAGCCTCACCTGTGCATTTTCTTATTTTTGCTGTTTGAGCACAGCCTGTCTGTCGTCGCCTCATAGCCACAACATTATCTTACATTAAAAGGGGTAGACCGAGAAACAGTGCCCATTTCACTTGCTTGTCACGTGTAGGTCTGTATCCGAACCAGGCAGTCAGGATGAGCCACCGTAGTACCCTACATAAGTCAGGAGGTGAGGAGGATAGCTTTCCTCCTCTGGAACTTATTCCCCTCTCTGACCTCGTCTCTGATCTCCTCAAAATCTCTCCTAAGGAAAGGGAAGAACTTGGGCAATTAACCCAGGATGAGTGTCGGACAGAGATTGACAGCTTGATAAAATATGTGCAGAATCCCCAATACGGTGTCATCACCATCCAAGAGGTGGTAGGCAAGTTATTTCTGCTCCATCACCAAAGTACTCATTTGGAGCTGGAAACACTCCGGGGGGAGAACAGGGAGCTGAGTGCTAGCCGCGACCAGCTAGACACAATGAATCAGACCCCGTGTGAGGAACTCAAGCTTACCAACGATTTGCTAGAGGAGTGTGCCAATAGACTCCAGCTAGCTGAACGGTCTAGCAGGAAAGCTGCCAACGACCGGGCCCGGGAAGAAAGTCGCAAAACGCACACCAGGGCCCAAGAGACACTTCATGCACCATCCATGGAGGCAAAGGCAGAAACAGAGCCAGGAGCTGGGAGAGGGGCTGAGTCTGACACAGACTCTGAAGATTTCTTGGTCGGTCGTCAAACCCCCCCCCCTTTCCAAACCAAAGCACCAGGTTGCTGCACCCTCTCGCAATCCCAGTGGAGCAGAATCACACCCACCTGCACTCGAGGGGCCCCCAAAGTTCCCAACCATTAAAAGAGAGAAGAAGAAGTATTCAGCAGTAAACCCCACCTACAAACACTCGTTCTCTTCCTCCTCCTCTTCTGATGAGTACCATGTGAGGTATCCCCCTCCATCAAACTCATCATCAAGTAGCTCAGAGAGCGAACTTCCCCAAAGGTCAAGGAGGACCCAAAGGAACCATTCCCCTGGCCTCCGTATGTGCCAGCTTGACTCCTTTGCAAAGGACATCGAGCCATTCGACCCCGACAGCCACAACTCCAACATTGAAGATTACCTCAGAGAAGTGAAACACTGCCTCTCTGACCTGCCCCAGGCCACACCAAGGGAGAAATTGAAGCTTATCTGGAAGACAACCAGTAGAAGTGTTCATGCGTTCATCGAAACCCAGCCGCCCCGTATCTGCGACAAATACTCCAGATTCTGCAAGGTTCTGCATGAAGAGTACTCAGCTAACACAGATGAGACGTCAGCGACCATCAGCGCCATTCAAATTAAGCATAAATGAGCAGAATCTCTGCGAGAGTACTATAGGCAACTGAGGAACGCCTACTTCCAAAGCAGAAATGCACCAGGCCTGGAAGAAGACTGAGGTTTCAGATCCTTGTTTCTGCATAATCTTCACCCATGTGTGTGCACTCATGTCACGCTAACGTGCTGACAAGGTGAGAAAACAATGCAGGAAATCAGACAGATGGCCCAGATGACATGGGAGACAGTTGTGCACCCAACCGACAAGCCAGATGAGGACATAATGGTGCTCAATGTACAATCTCATGGTAGCGCATTGTTGGAATTAGAGGGCTGCGAAGTACTGTTAGAAGGGTCAACCCGAAAAACAACCACCCAAAACTGCTTCCCACAAAACCACCAACATGGCGGGTGGAAGAGCCAGCGAGGCGAGCCCAGGAGAGCTGTTGGTTATGGTACCAATGACCTGAGCAAGCCGGATGGTCATCACCCATGAAGGGAACCGACCCACCAGGAGAAGAGTAATCGACAACAAGATCGTTACCCCCATGAGCCACAGAGAAATCATTTTGATAGGAGACCAAATGATCAGTCCAGTTATGGCCCCCAGCACGGGTTCAAAGGTAAAGAGACCAAACCCAAGGGCCAACTTAGGGCAGAAATAGAAACCTTGAAGGAGTTCGTGGCTGACATCAAGAAGCAGCTTGCTACGTCATATAAATGGTCCCCCAGTCCAAAGGGGGGTGGATAGCCCATAGCGGCCTCACTCCACCTTTTCTTTTTTTTACCTTGCATGCATCGCTAACCCCATAGGCATGCACCACTATTAAGTATTCACCCAGAAATCCAACAGAGGCTGCATGTCAAACAAGACTAGCTGCAGGGCCTAGGCAGAACCCTGCAGGGAACCATTCTCACAGTCAACATGCACTCAGCATTAATAAATGACACCCTGCACGCTTTAGACCCATTGTCAGGAATTGTATGGTCAGATATAACCCATGTGTGAGTAATTAGAGATCTGATGCAGGACTTGCTGAGAGAAGTTAGTAGCTCAGTTAACAACTTAAGTGGTGGAAAAATCCCTCCTTACCTAGTTCCTCTTGGCATGGCCGAGAACATACTGAAAGCTACTACCACCACTAATGTATATACCTCACAAGTACACCTGGCATATAGTCTTGGCAATGCTATTCCCATATTTGTTAACCCGCAAGACCTGGAAATAGGACTCATACTTAATCTACCCATCATTGAGAGACAGAACATCTATAGGTTGAAATCTGTCCTAAACTTAGGCTGCTGGAAAGACATCCACATACACATCAAAACACCACCCATGTTAGTGTACCATGATGACAATCCATCTCTCTACCTCATCCCTAACTTGAACATGTGCGCCTCCACCAAAGATATACACTGGGTCTACCCAAGCAACCCATTCATTAGGGACACAACTGAGCATTTGTGTGGACTGAGAACCAATGCCCCTGAACAAAAGTGCATCGGTAGTATGTCCATCAAGGATGAAAGCATTGAAACTAGGGTAGAAAGAGTAGGTAATCAATGGATAGTTAACACCCCAAACACTGAAATCCTGATGTCTTATGCCTGGCATGACACAATCACTAGGATGAAAATTCCCAACCAGACAGTGTTCCTCAATATCCCACAAGGAGCTACCATTCATATAGATGACATTGCGTTACATCACCTCAACCCTGATAGATATGAGACCGAAACTGAAATGATAGCTGCATTCCAAGGTTACGACCTGAGCATTGATGACACCCTTCAACAGCAGCTCCTGGCTGAAGGGACTAAAATGGTAAAATTCAATCTGGAACCAGCTGGACTAAAAACCATATTCTCTATCCAATTAGTCAGACAGTCATCTAATCTAGGACACCCTGTCAGTCTGATTGCCCTGGGACAGCAGGAATTGCGTACATGCTATACAAACACATACAAACACTACAAACCAAACTTGACTCCATAGTCAATGTACCCGACAGCTGGAAGCGCTGCAGTGTCCGGTACACCCCCTCATCGCAGGCCGCCACTAACCTTCCCAAAGAATAGGCTTGCTAGCTACTATGACTAACACCTCTTTGTTCTTCTTTCCAGGTATACTTGAAAATATACTTGAAGTGTGTTGAATATATTTTGAAATGTAACCTTTTAAAGTGTAGACTACCTCATAGTTACTTAGTCTTGCTTAGTTACACAAATAGTAGACATATATGTGCCCAGATGCTCACAGCCTTATATGTGTCCAGATGCCAAAGCCTGTATGACCTGCTAATGTTTTCAGGACTGAAAGAGTGTGAGTGGACTACGGACATGGACTATACAGCCTTCTGTTGCTCTCAAGGACTATGGAAGAACCCCAGTCTTGAGACCAAAGGGGGGGAGATGTAGGGGGGCTGCCATGCCATAACCATAGTAACCATCTTCCACCTTTCACTGTACAGCATTCAACACACCAATCCCTGCACTTGATGCCATGTTCTATCTCTGCCCATTCTTCTGACTCCCTGTAATGGTATAGGATAGAGATGAGACCGGATACCAAATACAGTGACGTCACGACTGTGCTTTAAACCCACGTCAGAATCGAAATTCTTTCTCTCTAGCGGTGGGTTTCCATGCGTGAAAGAGAGACGTCATTGCATCTGTGCTACAGGAGAACAAAGGACAAAGAATGAGCTATTGATACTGGACCTTTAGCCAAAGTTCAATGTGTTTGATCTTCGCATAGTTGTAATAATAACTGAACCGGTTAGTTACTGCAGCCCGCACAGTATTTCAAAGAGAAAAGGTGACCGGATCCTTTTTCCCTTTCTCAACGTCGACGAACTATAAACAAGATTCCTTCCAGATCATCGGATGACCAATGGGACACCGAAGATCTTCAGCTGACGAGCTGTAAAATCAAAAGGAACAGAACTGTTTTCTCCCTGGACCTGCACTCCGCGCCGTCTTTGGATAACAGTCAGCACACTTTCAGTCGCCAAACAAGAGTGATCTCAAGTAAGGCTGGCATCTGGGCAATTGTTAGTCTTAGTTGTGGCTAGTTAATGTGAAGAGTGTTGTTTATTTGAATTCATTCATGGTTTAAATATACGCATGTTGATTCACATGAAAGTCAGTCTTAGACCGTGTGTTGTTTGATTTACTTTGTTTACTATCTGTATTTAGTTGGATCGTGCATGTGTTCTCTCTCTCTCTCTCTCTCTCTCTCTCTCTCTCTTTTTAACTCCCTCCATCGTAATACACCCCTTAACATTGGGATTTCAGGAGTAGCTACTGTAAGGTTGAGTAAAAGTTTGGCTTTGAGGCCTAGCACAAAGGCTCACGCATTCCATTCACAGCCCCATTCAAAAGTCTTAGGCACATGTAAAGAAATGCTGTGGACCAAAAATGGCTTAAACTACGAATGAAATGTTTCAATGTTTAAAAAATACTATAAACAGCAGTAAGCCATAATAAATGAAACAAAGTCAATATTTGGTATGAGATGACCCTTTACTTGAAAAAAAAATAGTAGTCTCAGGTACAATGAGTGCAGTTTTATCAGGAAATGAGCTGTAGGTTTTATTGAGCATCTTGCAGAACCAGCCACAGTTCCTCTGGACACTTTGACTGTCACACTTGCTTCTTAATTTTGCACCAAAACCCAGTAGCCTTCATTATGTTTTCTTTTTTTAATCTGAAAAGTGGTCCCTTATGTAACATGCTGCTCAGATACAAACTTTTTTTTTCTGTAACATTTAATTTTGTGCTGGAAAATGGACATTTGGAACTCAAAAATGTTTTTGTACTGACTCAATAATGTAGAAGTCATAAAATAGAAATCTATAGCAAGGTCTGTATGAAAAAAAAAAAATAGGGTGCCAAAGACTTTTGCACAGTGCTATATTTTACAGAGATCGTGTCAAAGTCTGCTACGATGTAACCCATATTAAAATATTATTTTCTTACAAGTGAAACATTTTGTGCCGCACTGACTGGATTGAAGTCTTGAGCTAAATGTGAAGGTGCTTACTTATGTAAATGAAAGTTGGCCAGATTGATGTTGAGTAAAAAAAAAAAAAAATAATAAAAAAGTTAATTAAAGCCGAGGGCAAAAGGTAGCAATGGAATATTTGATCTTTTTAGACACACAGATATTGGACTGGTTTTGTAGTGCACTTAACCACCTACCCTCAGGACATATTTCAGTCAAATATGATATTTGAATTTTCTCCATTATAATTATGGCTTTTTTCATGCGACTGGACTGCCATTAGATTATCTGGAATATAAATCACAGAGTCATGTTTTTAATGATTTTCCTGAAATTGCCACAAAGAACAATTTTAATCATCTTGAAATGCAGAACACGTCATGTTGCTTTTAGAAGGCTGCATTTGTCATTACAGTATATTTGACATCTTCTGTGATACAATATGAAAGAGTTGCATTATCAGTCACGAATGGCTAGAGTTGCTGTTATTGATAGGGGAGAAAGAGTATGCCATCCCTCCTAGCCAGAGACAATTTGGTTCCTTTGGCTTCCACACATAGTTGTGGCATCACTTGGATTCAAACTTGCAATCTCCTGATTACATTACATTAATAGCATCTTATCCAGAGTGACATACTGTACAACATACATAGAGCAGCCTAGGGAGCAGTTGGAGGTTAGGTGCCTTGCTCAAGGGCACTTCAGCTATTCGTGCTGGCCCAGGGAATCAAATCGTCAATCTTTTGGTCCCAAAGCTGCTTCTCTAACCATGAGGCCATGACTTCCCTTGATGAAAGGACAAATGTTGCTCTATTGCATCACTTGAGAGATTAAGGTGGGTATTGACGAAAATCTCACAAACTGCATGAAGTGCACAACATGCTAATATTGTGTCTTGTGCATATCAAAACAGGAAAAACAAATGCATGCATAGATACAAGTCTGTAAGCTGGTTGTGCACAGATGGGTCGGTACGACAGTTACAGATAACAGAATTAGTAGGAAGAACACGCAAGGTGCTTTGTTTGTTTGTGGATTTGGTGGGCTAGGAGCAGTGAAGTGTGACGATGAAACGTTCAGGTTTAGTGAAACACAAACACTACTCTCGTTCAGAATGAACATATGCTGATGACATGACAGTTAAGCCTCATTAAAACAAATGTGGCATCAACATTTAATTTAAACCCCATCCCCCTAAAAGAAACAGCAGGAGATGTCATCTGAGCCAGACATTTTGCTATGCCAATCCCATTTCATACTATATGTATAGGCCTTGAATTAAACATGAGTATAGCTAACTCCAGTGGACAAAACGGTCACAGGTCACAAAAACTTGAGACTACAGGGTTAGAAAATCAAATTGAATGCTTACCATATGCTGCTACCAGATTGTCAAATCAGCTCCTGGACTGGGAATGTTGGGACAAATTGAGACCAGACCTACTTTGAGAATCAGCCTCAAGGGAATATTGCTACTTAGCAGAATTAAATTGACTAACAGGAGACTTTATTGCTTTTAAAGGTCATTTGTTTATTATCCCATTTAAAATGGCTATCAGTGCTTTTATCATATGCTTGTCAAATAAAGCTTCTTTAACCCAGTGGTGTAGGAAAGCTATTTACAATGGGGTAAATCGAACAGGCTTCCATGTGTTGGATCGAACAATCCTGATTTTCTTGCACTGTTGTGTTTATTTATACTTCAGTGGTATAGCAAGGGTGGCACGGTGGTGTAGTGGTTGGCACTGTCGCCTCAGAGCAAGAAGGTTCTGGGTTCAAGCACAGTTGCCAATGGGGGCCTTTCTGTGTGGAGTTTGCATGTTTTCCCCATGTCTGCATGGATTTCCTCCAGGTGCTCTGGTTTTCCCCACAGTCCAAAGACATGCAGGTTATGTTAATTTGAGGCTCTAAATTGACCGTAGGTGTGAATGGGTGTTTGTCTCTATGCATCAGCCCTACGATTACCTGGTGACTTGTCCAGGGTGTACCCCACCTCTCACCCATAGTCAGCTGGGATAGGCTCCAGCTTGCCTGCAACCCTGCACAGGATAAGCGGTTACAGATAATGGATGGGTGGATGGTATAGCAAGTTGGGAGTCTTGGAAACAGAGAGGTGAATCAGGTGTACTCATTAGAATATTAAGCTACATGAAGGAAGGTCTCACCTGACTTCAGGACATGGGGTCCCTTGATTCCTGGTCATCTCTCTCCATACATTTGAGATAGTTTCTACATGTTGTTAGGCCCTGAAAGTCTTTGTCATTGGTGATACACAGCAGTTATTGACTCATCAACAGTCCTTGGATTAATGGTATTGTGAATTGCCATTTATGGTACCACAGACTTTTTTTTTTGGGCCACAGCAGGATATTTTCTGCAACAATACCACCAATTGTCATGCACCCTCAGGTATTCTGGTTTCCCTTTGTCTTCTTGCTCTCTCTTTGTCTTCCATCTTCCTTTGTCTTCTTGCTCTCTTTTTTGCCTTTACCTGACATGTACTTCAGCTAGAGCATTTAAAAAAGGAGCAGTATCAGTCTAACAATCACACAGTAAGTGTATATGGTCCAAATGCAGAATTTGTGGATTGAAATGTGACACTAAATTGTCATCGGAAAAACAAGCCCGAACAACTAATCCAAAGGAGCAGGCAAAAAAACAAAACTGAGTTTCAAAATAACAGAATGTCCAACAAGAAGAAACAACCAACTCAGAATTGTGGTAAAGTAGGCAAGACTTCGCAAAGAGTAACCAGAAACTAGTGTTTCTGTCATGTATCCAAATGAGGATGGGATGGGATTCAGATGAAGTATAGGCAATCCAGGAGAGTTAAAGTGCAGAAATGATGGAGACCTCTGGTGGTGTGGAGTGGAACTGTCAGGTGCGACAAGAAGAACCTCAAATCTTTAACACGCTAGGGAGGCAGGCATTATCATTACAGAACCAACCAGACTAATAGAATTGGTCCAAGGAATGATTTGAGTCAATCATTTAGATTTGTCATTTTACTTACCATACCTAATTTGCATAGAATTGTGAAAATCTCATTTCAAACAGGTAGTGTAATGGTTAGCACTTTCGCTTCACAGCAAGAAGGTTCTGGGTTCAAGCCCAGTGGCCGACGAGGGCCTTTCTGTGTGGAGTTTGCATGTTCTCCCCATGTCTGTGTGGGTTTCCTCCGGGTGCTCTGGTTTCCCCCACAGTCCAAAGAAATGCAGGATAGGTTAATTGGTGGCTCTAAATTGACCGTAGGTATGAATTTGAGTGTGAATGGTTGTTTGTCTCTATGTGTCAGCCCTGCGATGATCTGGCAGCTTGTCCAGGGTGTACCCTGCCTCTCGCCCACAGTCAACTGGGATAGGCTCCAGCTTGCCCGTGACCCTGCACAGGATAAGCGATAATAGATGGATGGATGGATGGATGGGTCATTTCAAACAAATACTGCTTCTCTCACTATCACATTGTTGCTTGCTGCTGTCACTGAAATCATATTATTATGCCATGCACATACAGTACCAGTCAAAAGTTTGAACACACCTCATAGTTGTTGTTTTTTTTTTTTCTGTATTTTGACAATTTTTTTACATGGTAGAACAATACTGAAGACATCAAAACTATGTAGTAACATATGGAACATGTGTGGAATTATATGGCAAACAAAAAAAAAGTAAAAAAAAATGTTGCAAATTTTAGATTCTTCAAAGTAGCCACTGTTTACCTTGATGATGCTTTGTACACTACTGGCATTATCTTAACCAGCTTCATGAGGTATTCACCTGGAATGCTTTTCAGTTAACAACAGTGCCTCATCAAAAGTTAATTAGTGGACTAGTTCCTTGCCTTCTTAATGTGTTTCAGATCAAACAGTAAACAATAAATAATAAGCATACAGTAAATAGCTCTATTCAACAACTGTAGTAATCCATATTATGTCAAGAACATAGAGAAAAATATTGAATGAGAAGGTGTGCCCAAACTTTTAACTGGCAGTGTACAACCCCGATTCCAAAAAAGTTGGGACAAAGTACAAATTGTAAATAAAAATGGAATGCAATGATGTGGAAGTATCAAAATTCCATATTTTATTCAGAATAGAACATAGATGACATATCAAATGTTTAAACTGAGAAAATGTATAATTTAAAGAGAAATATTAGGTGATTTTAAATTTCATGACAACAACACATCTCAAAAAAGTTGGGACAAGGCCATGTTTACCACTGTGAGACATCCCCTTTTCTCTTTACAACAGTCTGTGAACATCTGGGGACTAAGGAGACAAGTTGCTCAAGTTTAGGGATAGGAATGTTAACCCATTCTTGTCTAACGTAGGATTCTACTTGCTCAACTGTCTTAGGTCTTTTTTGTTGTATCTTCTGTTTTATGATGTGCCAAATGTTTTCTATGGGTGAAAGATCTGGACTGCAGGCTGGCCAGTTCAGTACCCGGACCCTTCTTCTATGCAACCATGATGCTGTAATTGATGCAGTATGTGGTTTGGCATTGTCATGTTGGAAAATGCAAGGTCTTCCCTGAAAGAGACGTCATCTGGATGGGAGCATATGTTGCTCTAGAACCTTGGATATACCTTTCAGCATTGATGGTGTCTTTCCAGATGTGTAAGCTGCCCATGCCACACGCACTAATGCAACCCCATACCATCAGAGATGCAGGCTTCTGAACTGAGCGCTGATAACAACTTGGGTCCTCCTTCTCCTCTTTAGTCCGAATGACACGGCGCCCCTGATTTCCATAAAGAACTTCAAATTTTGATTTGTCTGACCACAGAACAGTTTTCCACTTTGCCACAGTCCATTTTAAATGAGCCTTGGCCCAGAGAAGGCGTCTGCACTTCTGGATCATGTTTAGATATGGCTTCTTCTTTGAACTATAGAGTTGTAGCTGGCAACGGCGGATGGCACGGTGAATTGTGTTCACAGATAATGTTCTCTGGAAATATTCCTGAGCCCATTTTGTCATTTCCAATATAGAAGCATGCCTGTATGTGATGCAGTGCCGTCTAAGGGCCCGAAGATCACGGGCACCCAGTTTGGCTTTCCGGCCTTGACCCTTACGCACAGAGATTCTTCCAGATTCTCTGAATCTTTTGATGATATTATGCACTGTAGATGATGATATGTTCAAAGTCTTTGCAATTTTACACTGTCAAACTCCTTTCTGATATTGCTCCACTATTTGTTGGCACAGAATTAGGGGGATTGGTGATCCTCTTCCCATCTTTACTTCTGAGAGCCGCTGCCACTCCAAGATGCTCTTTTTATACCCAGTCATGTTAATGACCTATTGCCAATTGACCTAATAGTTGCAATTTGGTCCTCCAGCTGTTCCTTTTTTGTACCTTTAACTTTTCCAGCCTCTTATTGCCCCTGTCCCAACTTTTTTGAGATGTGTTGCTGTCATGAAATTTCAAATGAGCCAATATTTGGCATGAAATTACAAAATGTCTCACTTTCGACATTTGATATGTTGTCCATGTTCTATTGTGAATACAATATTAGTTTTTGAGATTTGTAAATTATTGCATTCCATTTTTATTTACAATTTGTACTTTGTCCCAACTTTTTTGGAATCGGGGTTGTATATATTTAACAGTTATTCCACTTAATCTCGTTGTACATGAGCTGATAGCCGATGAGGTGCGTAGCACTGAGTCGGCTATAAGCCATGTACAATGAGATTGAGTGGAATAACTGTTTTATTATATCTACATTCACTGGATTTTGAGAAACAGAGCATTTTTATTTTTAGCAAATTTGATAAATAAAACTTTATACAAAACACCCAATAAAATCATTTCCGCTTAGAATGTAAACAAATCAGCAAAATGACAGTAGCAATATGTGAAAAATGCAATAATAATAATTATTGAAAAATAAAAAAGATACATTCTTATCATCAAATACTTTTATTCCATATTTTGCTGGGTTTTTTGTATTTTTGTGGTTTTGTTTTTGAGTAGAGTTTTTATTTCCTCCTCGATTGGTTCAGCAACATGCTCCGCCATTTTTTCTTCTTCTTTAGGTTTTTTTTGGTGGTTTATAAGTGCATTACTGCCACCGACTGGGCTGGAGTGTGAAACAGGAGCTATTGGACAGGAGGCTATATTCTTTTAGCTATTTCTGTTTTTAAATACTTGATAACAAAGTGATATGATGGTGCACGCCACCATTTTGTTTTTCTCTACTCACAGTATATGAACTGATATTCTAGTAGTAGAGTAGCCAATCAGAGTGCGTGATTGCTCATAACCAGTAAATGTGGATAGAATAAATATTTATATCACTCAGCAAAAAATTTCCATGCAGGGATTGGCCAAAGATGGCTCATGTGACATCAAATAGTTCCACTATTGATTTAGCAATGTATCTCGTGATGTAAAAAAAAAAAAAAAAAAAACATGAAGAACATGTAGGTGAGCATATCTATAGGAGCCATCTCCAAAGAGCAAATGATCTGACAACCTTACTCCACCAGCTTCATCCGTATTTTCTGCCATAAGCTAAACACTTCTACGGTAACAGCTGCCATCCCAGGGGTATTATCCTGGTTCGAGGATGACATTGTGTATGTGATTGTAAGCACACAAGTAATGTAGGCAAGAGAAAGCTGCCAAACACAAGCACGAAGCCCTGCAGTGCAGACCTCAAGAAGCCACAATAAGATCTCAGCCTGAGGCTTGGCAATCTGTTTCCCTGCTTTCTCCTCTCTTCCTCGGCTCTTACTCCGCCTCTCAGCTGTTCATTAGCTGACCATTCAAGAGAGTGTGTTGGGACTTTGGCTGTGGATGGAGATCTCAGGGCTGGTACAGGGTCACACTTGCCCTGAGTCAGTGTGACTCTCAGTGGCAGCACAGGACCATATGAATAATGCATCCATAGTAGTGTCACTCAGGGAACAATTGCACTGGTTAATATTCACAGCATGCACATTCAGAGGCCCTCGTGAAACACATAACTATTTTATCGGACCAGAACCGAAACAGTATATTGATGCCATAAGCGGCATGTGTTAACAAAAATTTTTTTTGAAGTATTTCAAAATAAAAAGAAGAGAGAAAGTCAGCCAGAAGCCAGTTCTGAGGTTCCAGCAGTGCCAAAAATATAGAATAATTTGTCAGAGTTGACTGTCATTGCCTCCATTGTTAGGTTAATTATAAGTAGCAACTGCTGATGTATATTTCATTTCCTTAGTTGTTAAAGTTTTTTTCTTTTTGTTTCTATCTTTATTCTGTCTAATCCTGACTTGTGTCACGCTCGCATCTGTTGTATCATTATAAGTTTCATGTTGATATGAGATTATTTCTGTCATCTGTGTTGCAGTGATTAAAAAAAAAATTATACATTGATTTCTCCAACATTCTGCCTGCTAAATATCTTCTGAAGTCACATAATTAGCAAGTTACATAACATAGAGGTGGGTGATATATGGAATGACAAATATATCACCATATTGTGGAAAAGATCTTTTCACAATAAGTGAAACGTATGATAATATTAAGGCTTAATATATGTGCCAGAAAATTCTTCATTTACAATTTAGTGTAAAAAATATAAACGTGGCATAAAGGGAAAATAAAACAAAAGTAAAACAATGTTCTTATTACTATGAGTCAGTTAATGTAATCAATGTAAAGTCGATTTTGTGACATAATCCATTTTATTCTATCCACATTCACTGGATATGCACAATCGCACACTCTGATTGGCTACTCTACTACTAGGATATCAGTTCATATACTGTGAGTAGAGAAAAACAAAATGGCGGAGCGTGTTGCTGAACCGAGGATGAAATAAAAACTCTACTCGAAAACAAAACCCCCAAAAATAAAAAAGCAACAAAATATGAAATGAAATTATTTGATGGTAAGAACATTTTTTTCAAGAATTATTATAGCATTTTTCACAAATTGCTACTGTCATTTCACTGGTTTGTTTACATTCTAAGCAGAAATGATTTTGTCAGATATTTTGGATAAAGTTTTTATTTATTGAATTTGCAAAATTAAAAATAAAAATGCTCTGTTTCTCAAAATCCAGTGAATGTGGACTGAATAAAACAGTTATTCCACTCAATCTCGTTGTACATGGCTTATAGCCAACTCGGTGCTATGCACTTCATTGACTATCACCTTATGTATGATTCGATTTCATGGAATAACTGTTAAATATTATATGGACACAAGTGTTTTACTGGGAAATACTCCACTTGTATTTTTTATGCAAGCTACATCTGGGACATGGAGAACCAAAACTGTAACATAAATCTCAATATGTCACTCGTGAGGAAATCAATTAATTGTTTTGATAAATGTGGGTACTTTTTGTTTGTGAATGTGTCTATATAATAAAAAGAAAATCACACATAGGCTTGAAGATATGAAGTTTATCTTCTCGTGTTGAAAAATTCGCATTTTTCATATGAAATACATAATGGATCTAAGTGACATATTTAAATAATATTGGCTGGTGTTGAGTGGTCTATCAGATATATTCCATTCAGCTAGCATGATATTGAATGAGTCGAAGATGAGTAGGTGAATGGAATATATCTAATATACCAGGAAAAAAGCCAGCCAATATTATTATTATACGTACAGTACACATTCCTTTCGGGTGTTCAACGCGTCTTTCTCTTTTCAAAATTCTCTCAAAATCTTCCGTATTTAATGAAGCAAACCTGGCGGCCATTTTTGTTCACAAATTGTCACAGTTGCTCGCTAGTGTGATGTTGTTGTCTTGACAACCATGCAATTCGTAAACCATATTCAATGCTCATTCTCCATTGGGTAGAGTGACGTAATACATATAGGATAAACGATATGCAAACAATATTGCATGCTATCAAACCAAATGAATGAAACCCACTAGAAGGGAATAGAATGCATGTTTTTATTCCATCAAAAAAATGTCCTGTATGTATAATAATTCCTGATATTTTACTCTGATGACATCACTCTCAGTGTTTTCTCACTAACTTGGTACATGTTGTCACAAAGGTGAACTGGTTCAATTTTTATTTTTTTTTTAACTTGCGTATTTTTGTGTTGATGTGTCCATATAATATAAAGAACATTACACCGTGGCATGAAGATATGAAATTTATCTTTTCATGTTAAAAAAAATTCACTATTCGAAGATAAACTTCATGTCTTCATGCAACCATTTAATATCCTATATATACACCAACGCACTGTTAAATGCTCGATACTAAATGGTCAGAAGTTGTTACATTTTTTACAATAACATGGCTATGAATTCTGGCTGCAAGGTTTATATTAATATGCTCAGGCTAATACATCATTTATATAGTAACAACCTACACAAGGACATGTTTGGCAGATGCTATAGCTAAACCGATTAAAAAGCAAACAAACAGGTAATTGTTGAAGTTTTAGGAGTCTTCAATGTTAGCACTTTGCAACAATATAGCAGTAATTTTACAGTTCCTGACACAGGAAAGGCTTTGCATTTTTTTCGTACTATGATTAACTATATTTTTTATTAGCCTTACGACAGAGAAAATGAGTAGTTTATGAGAAAATTACTGTTTACTTCTGTCAACTTTGTTTGTTTGTTTGCATGTTCCCAATATAACTCAAAAAGTAGTAAATGTATTTTGATGAAATTTTGAGGAAAGGTGAGTCATAGGCCAAGGAACAATTGGTTGGATTTTGATGTAAATCCGAATATGTGGGTTGGTGGAGGTATGCACTCTACTGAGTGCCCTTCTAGTTATAGCTGCTATAATGTAAGCGATAACAGGACTAACTTGTTTCCCAGAGGTTGCACAACAATAAATAACTATAAGTGGATAAAGAATTTTATCAATTTTAAATTATAGATGGGGCGGCACGGTGGTGTAGTGGTTAGCACTGTCGCCTCACAGCAAGAAGGTCCTGGGTTCGAGCCCCGGGGCCGGCGAGGGCCTTTCTGTGCGGAGTTTGCATGTTCTCCCCGTGTCCGCGTGGGTTTCCTCCGGGTGCTCCGGTTTCCCCCACAGTCCAAAGACATGCAGGTTAGGTTAACTGGTGACTCTAAATTGACCGTAGGTGTGAATGTGAGTGTGAATGGTTGTCTGTGTCTATGTGTCAGCCCTGTGATGACCTGGCGACTTGTCCAGGGTGTACCCCGCCTTTCGCCCGTAGTCAGCTGGGATAGGCTCCAGCTTGCCTGCGACCCTGTAGAAGGATAAAGCGGCTAGAGATAATGTGATGTGATGTGTGAATTATAGATTACAGGGGCGTCGTGGATCAGGTGGATAAGGCGCCATACCATAAATCCGGGGACCCAGGTTTGATTCCGACCCAAGGTCATTTCCTGATCCCTCCCCATCTCTCTCTCCCACTCATTTCCTGTCTCTACACTGTCCTATCCAATAAAGGTGAAAAAGCCCCCAAAAAATCTTTTAAAAAAATAAAAAATTATAGATTACAGTAGTCGGGCAGCATAGTGGTTAGCACTGTCACCTCACAGCAAGAAGGTCCTGGGTTTGAGCCCAGCAGCCGATGAGGGCCTTTCTGTGTGGAGTTTGCATGTTCTCCCTATGTCTGTGTGGGTTTCTTCCAGGTGCTCCGGTTTCCCCCACAGTCCAAAGACATGCAGGTTAGGCTAATTGGTGGCTCTAAATTGACTGTAGGTGTGAATGTGAGTGTGAATGATTGTTTGTCTCTATGTGTCAGCCCTGTGATAACTTGGCGACTTGTTCAGGGTGTACCCCGCCTCTTGCCCATAGTCAGCTGGGATAGGCTCCAGCTTGCCTGTGACCCTGCAGTTACAGATAATGGATGGATGTTTTATCCCAGCTGGGCTGTCTTGTTACTGGAAAATTATCAACTTCTCTCCCGTATTATTTTCCTCCAATAGAGTTGCCCTGTCATGTTTTGTACTTTACTGCTGTCATATGACTTTGAAAAGATCTCTTCACTGTAATATTCACCTAATATTATGGTTGGATAACAAATTTTATAAAATGACCATGCAAAAATTATTCAGCAAGGAAAATGGAAAAAGACAGCCATTAAAACAATCAGTTACATGTTTCTGAGAAAAATCATACCAGCCAGTAAAACAACCATATACTTGTTAGTAGGTGGATTTCCATTGCAGTTTTGCTCAAAATAGAAGCATTTTTTTTCAAATAGTTAATAAAACACAATTGTGAATGGTCTGTGTTTCCACTGAGTGATGATATGCGATTAAAGCTGGATTTTCTCCTCTTATGATAGCCCATCCATCCATCCATCCATCCATCCATCCATTATCCATAACCACTTATCCTGTGCAGGGTCACGGGCAAGCTGGAGCCTATCCCAGCTGACTATGGGCGAGAGGCGGGGTAAACTAAAATTGGAACCACTCACGATAGTCATTTAGTCCAATTAAACATGGCGATGGATCTCCAAGACCTGATCAGTATTGGAATGGTAATTTCAAAGTGAAAAATGCAAAAAAAAAAAAATCTTTCAAATTCAATTTTGCAAAATATTGCTTTGTTGAGTTGTCTGAAAAATTACCTCATTCAAGCATATATATTTTTTTGTGATATCTGATCATTTTTTAAATCCACATGTTTCTGTTATTCGTTTTTAAGTTCGCAAATTGCAGTTCAAATTGTAAATTAAGCAGGTTAAAGAAAATCCGCCTACTGTGAAAAAAAAGTGAAACCTGTTTAGTTGTTTGTTATGGTGTTATTGTGAGATAAATCTCATCTCATCATCTCTAGCTGTTTTATCCTGTTCTACAGGGTCACAGGCAAGCTGGAGCCTATCCCAGCTGACTACGGGCAAAAGGTGGGGTACACCCTGGACAAGTCGCCAGGTCATCACAGGGCTGACACATAGACACAGACAACCATTCACACTCACACCTACGGTCAATTTAGAGTCACCAGTTAACCTAACCTGCATGTCTTTGGACTGTGGGGGGAAACCGGAGCACCCGGAGAAAACCCGCACGGACACGGGGAGAACATGCAAACTCCGCACAGAAAGGCCCTCGCCGGCCCCGGGGCTCAAACCCGGACCTTCTTGCTGTGAGGCGACAGCACTAACCACTACACCACCGTGCCGCCCGTAAGATAAATAACAAATACAATAATAAAACAATGCTACTTATTACCATGAGTCATTTATTTTTCACATTGTACCTCCAATACCTGTGATAAAAGAAAAATCTTTTTTTTTTTGGTCACGTAATCTTTTACAACATACATTCACTGGCCACTTTATTAGGAACACCCATCCACCTGCTGTTTTATGCAGTTGTCTAATCAGCCAATCCCTTGACAGCAGCACAATGCATAAAATCACACAGATACAAATCAAGAGCTTCAGTTAATGTTCACTTCAAACATTAGAATGGGAAAAACTCTGATCTTAAAGTGAGACTTTTACTGTGGCATGGGTGTTGGTATGAGCCAGATGGACTGGTTTGAGTATTTCAGAAACTGCTGATCTCCTAGGGTTTTCACACACAACAGTCTCTGGAGTTTACACAGAATGGTGCAAAAAAAAAACAACAGAGTGAGCGACAGTTCTGTGGGTAAAAATGCCTTGTTGACAAGAGAGGTCAGAGTAAAATGGCCAGATTGGTTCGAGCTGCTGCCAGGAATGATATAGCAACTCATAGCAACCCTTTACAACCGTGGTGAGCAGAAAAGCATCTCAGCATGCAATAGCAGAAGACAACATTGTGTTCCACTCCTGCAGCCAAGAACAGGAAGCTTAGAATCAAGAACAAGTTCCTATTAAAGTGGCTGGTGAGTGTAGATATAATGTCATGATTTCACTCAGCTCAAGTGAACAACACACCCAGAGTACCGGTTAATAGTGCAAATGACATGGAGAACAATACAAGATGGCAATGCCAAAAGAAATGTACATGAATAAATCAACAATGATAGTTGACCACCATGGTTTCCCCTTTTGCATCGCTGTTCCCATGACAACTAACACCATCTTCTTTCCATCCCTACTACATTATTATATGTTTGTTTTGTCCAAGTCTGAGTCTTGATTTCTGTGTTTCCAAGCTCCATACCCTTGCTTGTTTTTTCTAGTTTCTAATTTTGGATTATGCTTGCTTAACTTTCTTTTGACTCGCATTTTGCTCTGAATATGGATTTTTTTTTAATTTGCTTAAATAAAGCACATACTGAGTTTGCGCACTTGCAAAGCAGAGTCTCTGCTCACCGCACCATACAGTGACAAGTTTTCTACAAAGCAGTCACAATCAATGCAGCTTCATGCATCCATTTCCGAATTTTCCTTTAAAAGTCACAATATGATGGCTTTAAGAAACATCTTCCTGCTTAAGACTACTACATGTTTGACTGCAGTTTTTCTACAGTTTCATCTATAAAGCTCACTGGGAAATCGTTCCTTGCTTTATTTGATCACACAACACTTACATCCCCTGTAAGATAATAAATTTCCGATTATTTCCAAGCAATGGATCATTTGGTAGCAACTCATGACTGCCTGTGTGATGTGAATGACTCATGACTGGACTCCTGGATAACATTTGCAAGTTGAAATACAAGCCCCATAGCTGCATGTATGCAAGCTCTTTCGGCAATGCGCTGATGTATACACGACTAGAGGACAGACTGAAAGTGGACAGCTACTGTATTGTAGGCTCTCAGATTCAAGAGAAACAACTTACCACAGGTCTGCATGACAAGTACAGGAGCATTGCTATTTGTAATGTATGCCATGTGTTTGAAATGCTTAGAAAAGATGGCAGTTGTGTTGAAATTAGTTCGATTTTTAGCTCATGCTGATGCAAGCCATGAAATTATAATTGGACAATTGAGACTGACCTGGATAGGTAGCATCTGTTTCTGTCAGTAGCCCAAAGTCTGCTTTCAACAGATGTTTTTTTGTTTGTTTGCAGTGAAAAGATTTTTTGTGCAGATTCGCTGAAGTCATAATGGCATCAATTCCATCATGAATAATTCTCTCCCAAGTTTTCCAGGGTTGCTTGAAACATTCTGACACAAACTTCTGGCCATGAAACAACACTCAGCAGTATTTTCCAATGATATTTTAGTGTTAAGGGGTTCCCTTACAAAAAAAAAAAAGGCACAATTGACCCTTATAATGAATTCTAGTCTTTGCTTTTCAATTCTAGGATGTGTTATAGACATGTAAATCCTGAAAGAATTTATTGCAGAAGTCACGGGCCAGGCTTGTCGTCAACACATCATAGCCAGGTGGGTAATCAAGAGCTTTGCAGCTTAGCTGTATCAGGACCTCGAACAGAAAAGAAAAAGGCTTATTTAGTATGACTGATCTGATATGTATACTGTATCTTCCCCTGTGGATTGTGCTCATCGTCAGAAGTGTCACGAGTTGCCTCTCTGGGTCGGACTGGGGGAAGGGCATAGAATGAGATAACCCTGTAATAACCGTACTCACAATCTATCCAGGTACAGTATATTTTCAAGTGCATCTTCAGGACATTGTTGTAGGAACAGTACTAAGAGTTTGTTGTCATCACTGCACAGGCTCAAGACAAAACTTCTCAGTAATGGAGACGTCTTAATAAGATTCTCTTTCATTGATCTGGCTTTAATACGTAATCATTAATTGTGCCTATTGGAATAATTCATCATAAGAGAGTTTGCATTGACTTGCAGATTTATGCACATGACCATTCCCAGCTGGTGCGCGAGTCTGCCTCGGCAATACAGTATCTCAGTGCTTTGTGTGCTGCTTCAATAAAGACAATCAGTCATTTCTCCTCTCTGGGCTTAAGGTCCCCATCAACAGTGCATGCATGTGGGCAGCTTAACAAATATCAGGCTCATTTTCCAGTGAACTTCAATCGAACAGTGTCAAGAGAAAAAGTCCCCAGTCTCAGACTGTACTATCTGCTTATTCAATGCTGCACATTTCTGACTTTTTATTTTGTTTTTAATTTTATAGCAAGACAGAAAAGCTCTCTTACCTTGTTCAGGCAGCTCTATTCCCTCCACATGCTGCTTCATTCATTCAAACCATCTTCTCTCTTGCCGGCTTGTTTTTCTACCCTCCTTTGTTTCCTTTCAAACTACAGACTGCATTCTAATCATGTCTTTATTTCTCTCCTGCTGTGAATGTTCAGAGTCCAGGGTTGAGGAAAGCAGGATTCAATAATGTGATGCTCAAGGATGGAAGCTACCGGCGTATTTTTCTGCTGTCCTCTTCTGGCATGCACACACTCTCTTCCTCTCTTCTCTCCACGTCTCTCACGACTAAAGACTAATGAAGGAGGGATGTAGGCGAGAAGCAGGCATGATGGGGTGATGCTTGCCCTCTCTGTCCTTTTCTCTCACTCTCTGATTAGTGAGATGGCTGCGGCGGAGGCAGGCTGTCAGAACGCATGGAGAGACATCTGTGAATGTGTTTATGTGGATCCAAAGTCGCCTCCTTGCTGAGGCTGAGGGGGCCCCCTTCTCTAGTCGAGATGGTCTTGCTAATGGCCTGTACCATTGCAGCTTGTAGCAGGGTGGGCTGTCGCAAAGAAATGAGAAAGGAGGGGAGAGAAAGGAGGACAGAGAGAGGAAGGGAGAGGAGGGATAAAGGAGGAGGTAAAGAACTCTGTGTGTGTATGTGTGGGGGTACTTTTCTTCCTTCAACTCTTCCCCCTCCTTTAACCTGTCAGGTTAATGCAATAATGCATTGCAACTGGATTTATTTCTGGTTTATCCTCTGTAGGTACACATAATGAATCCTGACTATGTCAAAAGCACTTTTTTTTAATCCACACTCCACCACCAGATTTACAAGGATCTTCTTCAGGAGTATTTGAAAAGTCTATTTTGTAAGATGAAGTGCTCAGTCTACATCCCTGTCCTCACCTGGGGTCATAAACTGTGGGTACTGACCAGAGGAATAAAGTCTCAAGTATGAGTGGTGGAGATGAGATTGCTCCACAGGGTTCTGGGCTTACTCTCTGAGGCAGGGTAAGTAGCTTGATAATCTAGGAGAGCCTTGGAGTAGAGCCACTGCTTCTCCAAATTGAGGTGGCTTGGGCACCTTATAAAGATGTCTCATTGTCAGATCCAGTTAGAGATATATCAAGCACTAGTCCTGAACAGAGAACTCTGGGCAGATCCAGGACCTGCTGGAGAAACAATACTTCACATTTGACTTGCGAATATCTGAGGATCCCATATTAGGAGCTCAGATCTGTGGCTGGGGACAAAGAAGCCTAGACTGACCTTGCAAACTTGTTGCCACTGTGACCACCACCAAGAAAGTGGAAGGAAAATTAAGTCGTGTAACAGAATCTATAACCACACGAGAGCCCAAATAGCTACATCTCTTCAGATTAGGAACAGCTGCATTTCTGCCAACTCTGGAATTCTTAATTGAGTTTGCACTGAGCTATCACCTCTAGCAGCCTCATTGCATTGTTTCGAACATCTAATTTTATGCTCATGAATAATGCATAAACAAGCACAAGGTAATTAATCCTTAATCAATTGTTCCATCAAGCAATACGCTCTAAAGCCAGAACAACAGACCCCTTGATTTACAGCTGATGATACACACTGCAGGGGAACACAGTGATTGGTCTCAAATGAGGATGATGTTTCTGGAAAATTAGCATACCTAGTGCACCTTACTTTATAATTACATAGAGATGCGATTTTGTAGTCCACAACCCCAAATCAGAAAAAGTTGAGATTGTATGGGAAATGACAAATAAAAAAAGAAAGAAAAAAGCACTGATTTCTAAATTTACTTTGACTTGTATTTCATTGCAGACAGTATGAACCCAAGATATTTCATCTTTTATCTCATCAAATTCATTTAATTTGTTAATCTAGATCCATTCCTGCATTTCAGACTTGCAACACATTCCAAAAAAAGTTGGGACAGGAGCAATTTAGGGCTAGTAATGAGGTAAAACAGTTAAATAATGATGTGATTTGAAACAGGTGATGTCAACAGGTGATTGTAATCATGATTTGGTACAAAATCAGTATCAGTGAAAGGCCTAATCTTTGAGGAGCAAAGATGGGCCAAGAATCTCCAGTTTCACAAATCCATGAGCAAATTATTGACATGTTTAAAAACAATGTTCCTCAAAGAAATATAGAAAGGCATTTGGATATTTCAGCCTCTACAGTGCATAATATCATTAAATAATAAAAGGAATATGGAGGAATTTGGTGTATAAAGTGCAAGGGCTCAAGCCTAAGTTGAACACCCATGATCTCTGATCCCTCAGAGGGCACTGCATCAAGAACCATCATTCATCTATAGCTGTGATATAACTACATGGGCTCGGGATTACTTTGGCAAACCTTTGTCAAGCACTACAATACAAAGTTACATCCATAAATGCCAGTTAAAACTTTACTGTGCAAAAAGGAAGCCTTATGTTAAACTGTGTCCAGAAGCACCATCAACTTCTCTGGGCTCAGAGGCATCTGGGATGGACCATCACACAGTGAAAATGTGTATTGTGGTCAGACAAATCAGTATTCCAGGTCTTTTTGGGAAGAAATGGACACTATGTGCTCTGGACCAAAGACCAAAAAAGACCATCCAGACTGTTACCAGCAACAAGTCCAAAAGCCAGGGTCTCTAATGGTATGGGGTTGTGTCAGTGCCCTTGGCAAAGGTAACTTACACTTTTGTGATGGCAGCCTTAATGCAAAAAAGTACATTGAGATTTTGGAGCAACATATTCTGCCTTCAAGACATCTTTTCCAAGGATATTTCAACAAGACAGTGCAAAACCACATTCTGCACATATTACAAAGGCATGACTGTGGAAGAAGAGGGTGCCTGTCCATTTTGTCCCTAATAGAAAATGTGTGGAAAATTTTGAAATGAAAATTATGATAATGACAACCCCTGTACTGTTGCACACCTTAAGAGCTGGTTGTAGGAAGAATGGAACAAAATAACACCTGAAACATTTCATTGCTTGATGTCTCGTCTCGCCTCGTCTTCTTCCGCAAAAAAATCTTTCTTTTTTTTTTTTATCCGGGACCGGGTCACGGAGGCAGCAGTCTAAGCATGGAAGCCCAAACTTCCCTCTCCCCAGACACCTCGGTCAGCTCCTCGGGAAGAACACTGAGGCGTTCCCAGGCCAGCCGAGAGACATAGTCCCTCCAGCGTGTCCTGGGTCTTCCCCGGGGCCTCCTCCCGGGGGGACATGCCTGGAACACCTCCCCAGGGAGGCGTCCAGGAGGCATCTGAAAAAGATGCCTGAGCCACCTCAGCTGGTTCCTCTCGATGTGGAGGAGCAGCGGCTCTACTCCGAGCTCCTCCCGAGTGACTGTGCTTCTCACCCTATCTCTAAGGGAGCGCCCAGCCGCCCTGCGAAGGAAACTTATTTTGGCCGCTTGTATCCGCGATCTTGTTCTTTCGGTCATTACCCAAAGCTCATGACCATAGGTGAGAGTCGGAACATAGATCGACCGGTAAATTGAGAGCTTCGCCTTTTGGCTCAGCTCCTTCTTCACCACAACGGACCGGTAAAGCGACCGCATCACTGTGGAGGCTGCACCGATCTGCCTATCAATCTCACACTCCATCCTTCCCTCACTCGTGAACAAGATCCCGAGATACTTAAACTCTTCCACTTGATGCAGGACTTCTCCACCAACCTGGAGAGGGCAAGCCACCCTTTTCCGGTCGAGAACCATGGCCTCGGACTTGGAGGTGTTGATTCTCATCCCAGCCGCTTCACACTCGACTGCAAACCGCCCCAGTGCATGCTGGAGGTCCTGGTTTGAAGAAGCCAACAGGACAACATCATCCGCAAAAAGCAGAGATGAAATCCTGTGGTTCCCAAACAGGATTCCTTCCGGCCCCTGGCTGCGCCTAGAAATTCTGTCCATAAAAATTATGAACAGAACCGGTGACAAAGGGCAGCCCTGCCGGAGTCCAACATGCACTGGGAACAGGTCTGAATTACTGCTGGCAATGCGAACCAGACTCCTGCTCTGTTCGTACAGGGACCGGACAGCCCTTAGCAAAGAGCCCCGAACCCCATACTCCCGAAGCACCCCCCACAGAATACCATGGGGGACACGGTCGAATGCCTTCTCCAGATCCACAAAGCACATGTGGACTGGTTGGGCAAACTCCCATGAACCCTCGAGCACCCTATGAAGGGTATAGAGCTGGTCCAGTGTTCCGTGACCAGGACAAAAACCGCATTGTTCCTCCTGGATCCGAGGTTCGACTATTGGTCGAATTCTCCTCTCCAGTACCCTAGAGTAAACTTTCCCCGGGAGGCTGAGAAGTGTGATTCCCCTATAATTGGAGCACACTCTCCGGTCCCCTTTCTTAAAAAGAGGGACCACCACCCCAGTCTGCCACTCCAGAGGCACTGTCCCCAACTGCCATGCGATGTTGCAGAGGCGTGTCAACCAAGACAGCCCCACAACATCCAGAGACTTGAGATACTCAGGGAGGATCTCATCCAACCCCGGTGCCTTGCCACCGAGGAGCTTGCAAACCACCTCAGTGACTTCGGCTTGGGTAATGGACGAGTCCACCTCTGAGTCATCAGCCTCAGTCTCCTCAATGGAAGACATGACGGTGGGATTGAGAAGATCCTCAAAGTATTCCTTCCACCACCCGACAATGTCCCCAGTCGAGGTCAACAGCTCCCCACCCGCACTGTAAACAGTGTTGGCAGTGTACTGCTTCCCCCTCCTGAGGCGCCGGACGGTTTGCCAGAATTTCTTCGAGGCCGACCGATAGTCCTTCTCCATGGCCTCCCCGAACTCCTCCCAGTTCCGAGTTTTTGCCTCTGCAACTGCCCGACATCGCTTGATGTCTTCAGTCTCTAAACATATTTTAAATGTTGTGAGAAGGAACGGCAACACTGTAAAGTGGTAAATACTTTACAGTTCCAACTTTGTTTGAAATGTGTTGCAAGAATCAAAATTGAAATGTTATTCTGAAAAAAAAGAAAATAAATAAATAAATAAAATTCATGAGGTAAAACATCAAATAACGTGCTGTTGTATTGTTTTGAGTGTAATACAGCTAAAAGCTTATTTACAAATCATTGTTTTCAGTTTTAATTTAAATTTCAATATACCATCCAAACTTTTTTTCTGATTTGGGGTTGTAAATGTATAGAGAATACACAAGCTCATCGAGTGAGAATGACAAAAGTTGCAAAGCAGACAATCAAAAAGAAAAATGAGAAAGAATGGTTCAAGCATGGAAACATCCAGGATCTTGGACCATCATAGACATCTGAGAGAGCAGTAACATGGTGAGGCATTTAGAATAAATACTAACTTTCAGTGGCCCACCCACAGAAAGACTAGTGAGCCTACATTTCTCTGCCTCACCCAGGAGAAAGATATGATTCATAATAGAGACATGTGATTACTGACCTCAACCACAGACACCTACAGCACTCCAGACTGAGTAATATTTGTATTTTCATTTAGTCATTTATTTGGCTGATATGTTTTAGTAGTGTGGCCATGCAGATGACACAGGGTGGTTAAATAAGCCTTGCTACCCCAAATGCCAACCCAATTCTGGCCTCAAATCTTCTCTCTGAGAGGTCTATTGCTGAGAGCCTGATGGTTAGAGAAGCAGCTTTGGGACCAAAAGGTCACTGGCTTGATTCCCTGGACCAGCAGGAATAGTTGAAGTGCCTTTGAACAAGGCACCTAACCCTAAGGATGGCACTGTAGTGTAGTGGTTAGCACTGTTGCCTTACAGCAAGAAGGTTCTGGATTCAAGCCCAGTGGCTGACAGGGGCCTTTCTGTGTGGAGTTTGCATGTTCTCCCTGTGCCTGCATGGGTTTCCTCCAGGTGCTCCAGTTTCCTGCACAGTCCAAAGACATGCGGTTAGGTTAACATGGGGCAGCCTTGGGCTGAAGTGCCCTTGAGTAAGGCACCCAACCCCCAACAGCTCCCTGGGTGCTGTAGCATAGCTGCCCACTGCTCTGGGTATGTATGTGTGCTCATTGCTCACTTGTGTGTGTGTGTGTGTGTGTGTGTGTGTGTGTGTGTGTGTGTTCACTGCTTCAGATGGGTTAAATGCAGAGGACAAATTTCACTGTGCTTGGTACATGTGACAAATAGAGCCTTCTTCTTCTTGCTCTGAATATGAGTGTCTGCTAAATGTCATTAATGTAATATAGGATTAATGCACACATAATCAAAAGCAGTTCAGGTTAATTTACATCTTCATTTTTAACCAAATCCCCTGGATATTAGGAACTACCAAAACAGCAGTGCCATTATGTAGATTTTCATTCATATATTCTCCACATACAATTTTGTACTATACAAAAGTAAGTGGTGCCCTACACTGGCAATCCTGGGATTTAAACTTGCATTGTTCAGTGCAATAGTTGTAACCACTGGGTAACAAACCAAGCATTCATAGGTCCGACAACCAAAGGTACATACGTCCATATGGCAGGTCCATTTAGTCTTCTGAAGGAATTGTCAATGCTTAATGCTCCTATATATAAACTTTGAACATTGGACTTCCCCTTGAAATGGTTCATCAAAGAACCTCCTTTGAAGGGTGGAAATGTTTCTTTGGAAAATCATCCAAAGAACCTTTGAAGAACCATTTTTTCCCCCAGAACATTCCAAGATCCTGTTATGAGTTCTCATCTCATCTCATCTCATCTCATCTCATCTCATTATCTCTAGCCGCTTTATCCTGTTCTACAGGGTCACAGGCAAGCTGGAGCCTATCCCAGCTGACTACGGGCGAAAGGCGGGGTACACCCTGGACAAGTCGCCAGGTCATCACAGGGCTGACACATAGACACAGACAACCATTCACACTCACATTCACACCTACGGTCAATTTAGAGTCACCAGTTAACCTAACCTGCATGTCTTTGGACTGTGGGGGAAACCGGAGCACCCGGAGGAAACCCACGCGGACACGGGGAGAACATGCAAACTCCGCACAGAAAGGCCCTCGCTGGCCACGGGGCTCGAACCTGGACCTTCTTGCTGTGAGGCGACAGCACTAACCACTACACCACTGTGCCGCCCCTGTTATGAGTTATGGATGCAAAACAAATATCCAATAAGAATAATCCACAGTGCATACAGAAAAGGGTTATTTGGACAGTTCAGGATTCTTTGCTTCATGGTTCTACTTGAAACCCTATCTGATAAGGAATTAGGGTTGGATCCTTCTACAGAGAACCCAGTTCCTTGCAGTAGGATGGGTTAAGTGCTCTAATTATTTGCTTGGTTGTATTTCTAAATGAAGAAGTCCTTTAAAGATTCTCCTTTCTCTTAACACTTTCTGAAGTACCCAGTACCATCCGAGCTGGAGATATAGTAGCATGTATTGTTGGAATAAATAGCTCTCTTCAAAGAGGAGCCAGTTAGTAGGCTGATGCTTTAAGTGCCAGTAAAGCGAACCCTCAGATAATCTAGCAACCTTATGTTACATTTGTCTAAAGAGTGTTAGTATTTTGGGGATGACTTTTTTATGTCTTCCTACTTCCACAGAGTTTCCTACTGTGACGATGTGAGTCACTAATCTGTGTGCATCAAGGCCATTGAGCTAAAAGCATTAAGGTTCTCTGTAAAGAACTGGATTTCGGTGACAAAAACTTTTCCATTAATATTAAATGACATGGAAACTGTAATATAGTAAATCCAGAAGGGAACCATCAGGGTCTTCTAGGCCTTCAGAGAAGGCCCAAACATATCAGCATTTTAAATGTTATATTTAATTTCTTTCATTCTTAATTTCTTTCAATCTTTCATAATTTCATTATAATTATTCTCTTCTAATTCTAATTTGGCCCCATTTTCTATCAAAATTGTTTCAGAAATGAAAGGGTTACTGTCCTGAAAACATTAAAATCAAGTTATCCAATGAGATTTTTTTTTATTTGTTGTCTCTAGGCTGAGAAGAGTTTCGAGCTGGCTCACTCATTGGTTAGGACTTCATTGCTGGGACAGAAGGCCATGGCAGTGTATGTTTATGTAGGAAGTGACAGATGAATTAACCAATCAGATATTGATTTATAGTGGGAGGGACCAAAAATTTATCACCCTATGGTCTTCTCAAAGGCCAATGCTAGCTTAACCACAAGCTGGTTTAGGTTTATTTATTTAGCACTCATAAGAACAATGGTGCAAGGAGGGAACGAAGCCCGAAGGGCTTGTACAAGAGTTCCACCCCTATCAATAATCAGCATCAATCATTATGATGATGGCTAACAAATGAACTTTAAAGCATAAGGAGAAAATGTACAAAATAGTAATTGTAAAATGGAAAATATAGAACAAGAAACAAAACAATGTAAGTGAATAATAAGGATACAAGGTACATAATAAAAAGAAATATCAAGGAGGGATAATAATCATGGAAAAAGGACACACAAAAAGACAAAAACAAATAAATAAATAAATAAAATTGAAGAAGTGAGGCAATGGAGAGGGCAGAGAGTAGATGCAATGACTAGAGGATTCATGAAAAGGTAAAATGTATTTTAAGCTGCTTTTTGAAGAGTGAGAGGGAAGATATGGATCTTAATGGGAGAGGTAGTTCATTCCATAGCTTAGGGCCTCTATAAGATATGTTGAATTGATGGTGTGAAGTACTAGAAAAGGGTAAGTATAGATTATTATCGCTACTATGTCTCGTGCGGGGCGGCACGGTGGTGTAGTGGTTAGTGCTGTCGCCTCACAGCAAGAAGGTCCAGGTTCGAGCTCTGTGGCCGACGAGGGCCTTTCTGTGCAGAGTTTGCATGTTCTCCCCGTGTCTGCATGGGTTTCCTCCGGGTGCTCCGGTTTCCCCCACAGTCCAAAGACATGCAGGTTAGGTTAACTGGTGACTCTAAGTTGACCATAGGTGTGAATGTGAGTGTGAATGGTTGTCTGTGTCTATGTGTCAGCCCTGTGATGACCTGGCGACTTGTCCAGGGTGTACCCCGCCTTTCGCCCGTAGTCAGCTAGGATAGGCTCCAGCTTGCCTGCGACCCTGTAGAACAGGATAAAGCGGCTACAGATAATGAGATGAGATGAGATGTCTTGTGCGATATGAATGGGTATCTGATGTGTAGATAAATACATTTTGGAAAGTGTCAGGGAGATCTTGGTTTTTGTAAATAAATTTGTGAATGAAGTAACCTTCCAGCCGGTGTACCATTCATCAGTAGTGTTAAAGCAGTCAAGCCAGTGCTATCGAGAGCAAGTAGCACAGGTTAACGACCGAGAAACTAAGATTTCTGTCTCCAGACTCTTCTTCCACGCATGCTCACTGTAATGGAAATTTCTAATAAACACTTCAGAACACTTAGCAGTCGTCTTTTCAGTTATTTATCATAGTAGATCATATAAACAGATATATAAAATAGGAAGGGAAAGAAGAAAAGAAGAGAAGACACCACTTCTGATGCCGAGATTACGCGCACTCTGAGTTGTGTTTTAGTGGCTGTTATCTATTATACTCTAAAGGCGTTTGCTCACTGCTTGTGTCTTCACATGATTGGCTCAAGACTTTCTATGAAGTTTTACTAATGAGTGCACCTGGCATGCTTTGGTACCACAGGCGATTGCTCTAAGACAACGAGGGAGGCTCAGCCTCCTCTAAAAATGATGAACATCATGTAGGATGAATTGCGCTAGGCTTATGTTATAGCTGACCTTATAACATTGCTATTTCAGATCCAGAATCACAGAAATATATGTGCTCAACCCAACTACAGTGCGAAATCATTCCGTTATAACTTTCCCCAGTTCGCCTAATGTGTGCGTGAGTTTTTCCCCCTCGGGACAACGCAATGCAGCCCAGCCTCAGTGGACTTCAATGGCATTTGGGAGCTATGCGCTTTTCAATATCAAAATGCAAGATGATTATTGGACAAATACTGCGAAAACGCCTGCCCACAGACTTCCACGGACTCCCAGCCTCACAGTAGGAGGGACATGGCAAAGCTTTCCGCCAGGAGACTGGTGAAAGCGGCTGGATATTTTCTTTGATTGACAGCTCGTTTCAAATATAGACAGGCAGCGGTGAATTTCAGTTCAGTCCCATGCGGATTCACAAGTATTGTGGTGTATTGTAAGAGATCAGCTTACATTTCGATTTCATTCATTACATACGGTTTCTACCAGCTTTTTTAGTTTGTATATATTTTCATTGTAAATAAAGTGTAAATATAGAGTTGTCAAGTTTGCTATCTTAGTTCCAGAAATTTCGTTTATTTGAGTGACTGAACTTGAACTTGAGGGGGCTAGTCAGCTAGCAAGAAAGCTGTGCACGGATGCCAAGCATTGTTGATTTAATTTTGGTGAAGCCATTTGCCAGTCTTCCTTTCGAGGAAAAAATTAAAATTAAAGAGCAGGGTAGACCAACGCCTCAAATTGACTTGGTGAAAAAGGTAGGGAATAATACTCATTCCTTTCAGCTCTCCTGGTAGGAGAAAGTGAATTGGCTAACAGCAAGTTCAGTGACGAGGAAAATGTGTTGTTGGCCATGCCTCTTGATTAAACCCGGATCCGTGATTTGGTCAAATGTGGGCTTTGATGACCTGCACACTACAGACCTGGATTAAAAGTGAAGGGTTATCAAAATTGTCAATAAAACATTTCTCAGTCAAAATAAGTAAAATATAGGGAAAGTGTCATTGAATGAAATGTGTGGCACCCAGCTCTATGTTTGGCTCCCCAAGGTCAGTGCTTGTGCCTATTCCAGAACACTCTGCTGTTACTGCTGAGGTTCCTGACAAAGAGCTGCTTCCAATAATGATCAATTTTTAAACAACATGCCACATGCCACAATTTTAAAATATAAAATGTTAAAATAGACCCCCCCCCCAACACCACCATCATGTATATTGGACAGTAGGCTAATGGGCCAAAAGAACCTGTTATTTCACAGTTTGTGAGCCTGCCAACAATCAGCCCGATCAGAGGCAAGAGTATGGGCAAAATTTATGTGTTTTTTTTTTGTTGTTTCTTTTTGTTAGGGTTTTGCTGGGATTCGAACCTGGTTCGTTGGTGTGATAATCCAGCAAACCCCCACTAGGCCACCAGGGGGATGACTCAAATGCAGAGGCGTGAGGCGGAAGTAGAAAAAGAATCAAAAGGTTTATTTAAACTATATACACTATATACAGGGCAAAACAAAAGACAAAAAAAAAAAAAAAACCAAAGAGAATAATCCAAAAGAAAAGCAAAGTGCAAAAATACAAAAGCTAAGAAGATCAAAAAACACAGTACAAAGGAAACTGGAGATAAACATAACAGCACAAAGACTCCGTGACAAGAGGACTGAACTCAGGGGTATAAATAGACAAACTAATTAAGGACACAGGTGAAGATAATTAGGCAATTAACACAAACACAAAACACAGGAACAGTGGCGGCCTCTAGAGGCCAAAATAAACACGACATGAAAAGGAAATAACAGCGGCCTCTAGAGGCCAAAACAGTCCTAGTCCTAACAGGACCCCCCCCTCTAGGAGCGTCTCCTGACGTTCCCAGGGCGATCCGGATGGGCCGAATGGAAGTCCCGACATAGTTCTTTATCAAGGACATCCCGAGCAGGAACCCAGCAGCGCTCCTCAGGACCATAGCCCTCCCAGTCCACCAGATATTGCAACCCGCCGCAGACCCGGCGGGAGTCAAGCAGGCGATTCACAGTGAACACAGTCTGCCCCTGGAAGATGCGGGGGGGTGGGGGGTTCCTAGGGGCAGGGGCATACGTAGACGTCAGTACGGGCCGTAACAGGGAAACATGGAAAGTGGGGTTGATCCTCAGAGTCCGGGGCAACTGGAGCCGGTAGGAGACAGGGTTCACCCTGCGCACCACCTTGAAGGGGCCAATGTAGCGAGGAGCAAGCTTGCGGTTCTCCACCCGCAGTGGAAGGTCCTTAGTGGACAGCCAAACACGCTGCCCAGGGCGGAAAGCATGTGCAGGTCTTCTATGGCGGTTGGCCTGAGTCTGGTTGGTTCTGGAGGTCTGTATGAGGGTCTTCCTGACCTTGCTCCAGGTCTTGCGACACCGTCTCACATATTGGTTGACCGAGGGCACCCCCGCGTCCTCCTCCTGGTCCGGGAACAGAGGTGGCTGGAACCCGAATTGGCACTGGAATGGCGACAGCTTGGTGGCCGATGACTGCAGGGTGTTGTGGGCGTACTCCGCCCATGGCAGCCAGGTGCTCCACGATGTCGGGTTATCCATAGCCAGGCCTCGCAGGGTGGTTTCCAGGTCCTGGTTGAGCCTCTCCGTCTGACCATTGGACTGTGGGTGAAACCCAGAGGAGAGGCTGGCAGTGGCTCCGATGACCTTGCAGAACCCGTGCCACACTCGGGAGGAGAACTGGGGCCCTCGGTCTGAGACGATGTCCTGTGGAAGACCAAAGACTCGGAAGACATGATTAAACAAAAGTTTCGCAGTTTCAAGAGCAGAGGGGAGTTTGCACAGTGGTATGAAGCGGCAGGCCTTGGAGAATCTGTCAACTAAGACCAAAATGACCGTGTTACCTTGTGACTCAGGGAGACCCGTGATAAAGTCGACTGCCACGTGGGACCAGGGACGCCGGGGAATGGTCAGAGGATGCAGGAGACCCTGGGGACGCTGTCGTGGGTTCTTGGTTCTGGTGCAAACCTCACAGGACAGGACAAATGACCTTACTTCCTTCTCCATGTTAGGCCACCAGAAGCGTCTTTTCAGGAAGTCCAGGGTCCTCCGAGCTCCCGGGTGGGCGGTGAGAGGGGAAGAGTGACCCCACTGGAGAACCTTGGCCCGGGCTTGATGTGGGACGTACAAGAGGCCTGGTGGCCCCGTCCCAGGACCGGGGTCCTGGCGTTGGGCTCGTCGGACAGCCTCCTCAATACCCCAGCGGACAGGGGCCACAATCCGGGACACAGGGATAATAGGCCCGACTTCATTCTCCCTGTTAGTGGCAGAGAACAGTCTGGACAGTGCGTCAGGTTTGGTGTTCTTGGAGCCGGGGCGGTATGAGAGGGTGAAGTCAAACCGACTGAAAAACAGGGCCCACCTAGCCTGTCGAGGGTTCAGTCTCTTGGCTTGCTGGAGGTACTCCAGGTTCTTGTGGTCAGTCCAAACCAGGAATGGATGTTGTGCTCCCTCCAGCCAGTGCCTCCACTCCTCAAGGGCCAGTTAGACCGCTAGCAGTTCTCGATCCCCCACATCGTACCGGGACTCAGCAGGACTCAGGCGGTGGGAGAAGTAAGCGCAAGGGTGCAGCTTTCCTTCCGAACGTTGAGAGAGCACCGCGCCGACACCACTGTCCGAGGCGTCCACCTCCACGATGAATGGTTGGGAGGTGTCCGGGAGAACCAGAATGGGTGCCGTGCAGAAGCGGTCCTTGAGGTCTTTGAACGCCTTTTCTGCCTGAGGAGACCAGCCATAAGATCCACCTGTCCCTTTGGTGAGGTCTGACATGGGTGCTGCCACAGAACTGAAGTTCCTGATGAACTTGCGGTAGAAGTTAGCGAATCCTAAGAACCGCTGAACCTCCTTAACGGACTTGGGAGTAGGCCAATCCCGGACGGCCAGGGTCTTGGCAGGGTCCATTTGGAGTTGGCCTGTCCGTACAATAAATCCCAGAAAGGAGACCTCGGGAACATGAAATTCGCATTTCTGGGCCTTGGCGAACAGATTGTTCTGTAGCAGCCTCTGGAGAACCTGGCGGACATGGTGGCGGTGCTCCTGCACGGTCTTGGAAAAGATAAGGATGTCGTCGAGGTAGACAAAAACGTATAGGTTAATCATGTCCCTTAAGACGTCGTTGATTAGGGCCTGAAAAACAGCTGGTGCGTTGGTGAGTCCGAAGGGCATCACCTGGTATTCGTAGTGCCCAGACGGGGTGTTAAAGGCAGTCTTCCACTCGTCTCCCTGTCGGATACGGATGAGGTGGTATGCGTTCCGTAGGTCCAACTTGGTGAAGACGGTGGCGCCTTGGAGCAGGTCAAAAGCTGTGGACATCAGCGGAAGGGGATATCGGTTGCGCACAGTGATCTTATTCAGGCCCCTGTAATCAATACATGGTCGGAGCCCCCCATCCTTCTTGCCGACAAAGAAGAAGCCGGCTCCAGCAGGTGAAGTGGAGGGTCGAATAAACCCAGAGACCAGGGCATCTTTGAGGTATTCCTCCATGGCCTTGCGTTCTGGCTGAGAGAGTAAAAACAGTCTGCCACGAGGAGGGGTAGTCCCAGGGAGCAAGTCGATGGCACAGTCGTAGGCCCGGTGCGGAGGAAGAACGGCGGCCCTGCTCTTGCTGAATACCTCCTTGAGATCCCAGTACTCTGTGGGAATTTGAGATAACTCGGTGAGATCAGGGGGCTCGGCAGGAGACACAGGAGAGCTAGAGAGCAGACAAGAGGCATGGCATGCAGGGCCCCATTCCACAACCTGGCTTGTTACCCAGTCTATGCGAGGGTTGTGGCGAGTAAGCCAAGGAAGGCCTAGAATAACTGGGAACTCAGGTGAAGGAATCAGGTGCAGGGATATTTCTTCCTTGTGACCTTGAGACTGGAGGAAAACTGGAGAAGTAACTTGGGTGACTCTTCCATCACCTAACGCTTGGCCATCGAGGGCAGACACAGACAGTGGGACTTCAAGAGGTGCAGTCGGAATATTGATGCTTTGGGCGAAGTGAATATCCATAAAGTTCCCAGCCGCCCCTGAGTCTATCAAAGCTTGACAAGAGTGGACAGACTCACCCCAGGAGATGGAGACCGGGATGTAGATTCCTTGGCCAGGGAGTCCGGGAGAGAGGGTAGGCCCCGTCACAACCCTCCCTCGGCTGGACGGGGCGGTCCTTTTCCCAAGAGTTCGGGACATGATGCTCGGAAGTGACCAGGCTTGCCACAGTAGATGCAGCACTTGTCCCTCCTTCTGCGCTCCCTCTCAGATGCGGAGAGGCGAGTACGACCCACTTGCATGGGTTCTGGACAGTCACTGAAGGAGGTAGACGGTCTCCAGGTAGAGATAGGGAGGCTGGGGGGGCTCAAGGCTTGGTGGCGTTCTCTCATCCTGTTGTCCAGACGAATAGCATGTGAGATGAGGGTTTCGAGGTCACTTGGGCATCCAATAGAGGCCAGACCGTCCTTGATGGGGTCAGACAGACCATGGTGGAAGGCTGACACCAGGGCAGTCTCGTTCCATCCACTTACTGCTGCGAGTGTTCGGAACGAGATGGCGTAATCTGCGACGCTTCCTCCTTGCCGGATGGACATGAGCTTTCGGGCTGCGTCGGTACTGATGTCTGCCTGATCGAAGACCCGAAGCATCTCTTCAGAAAACAGCTGGAAATCAAAGCACTCAGGTCCCTGTCTTTGCCAGATAGCAGTAGCCCAGGCTCGCGCCTTACCAGCTAATAAGGTGATCACAAAGGCAATCTTGCGGCGATCCGTAGTGTAGGTGGTAGGCTGAAGCTCAAAGGTGAGTTGACACTGGGTAAGGAACTCTCGGCACTCACTGTGCTTGCCGTCATACCTCTGTGGTGCAGGAAGGCTGGGTTCGCGAGGTGAAGAAGGCAGCATGGCAGGAGGCACTGGAGCAGGAGTGGGAGCTGGATCAGGAGCAGGATCAGGAGCAGGAGATGCAGGCAGAGATGTCAGCTGTGCCAGGGTTTTCCCAATTTGCTGAAGCAGTTCCTCGTGGCGAGCAAGGGCCTCACGTTGGCTGGTGAGCGTACGTCCATGAGCGTCCATGGTCGCTCCGAAGCGTGTCAAAGCTGCCATAATTCCCTGAAGGTTGGCCGGGTAGACAGTTGAAGCAGCCTCTGCTGAGTCGGTCATGACGGAGTCTTTCTGTTAGGGTTTTGCTGGGATTCGAACCTGGTTCGTTGGTGTGATAATCCAGCAAACCCCCACTAGGCCACCAGGGGGATGACTCAAATCCAGAGGCGTGAGGCGGAAGTAGAAAAAGAATCAAAAGGTTTATTTAAACTATATACACTATATACAGGGCAAAACAAAAGACAAAAAAAAAAAAAAACCAAAGAGAATAATCCAAAAGAAAAGCAAAGTGCAAAAATACAAAAGCTAAGAAGATCAAAAAACACAGTACAAAGGAAACTGGAGATAAACATAACAGCACAAAGACTCCGTGACAAGAGGACTGAACTCAGGGGTATAAATAGACAAACTAATTAAGGACACAGGTGAAGATAATTAGGCAATTAACACAAACACAAAACACAGGAACAGTGGCGGCCTCTAGAGGCCAAAATAAACACGACATGAAAAGGAAATAACAGCGGCCTCTAGAGGCCAAAACAGTCCTAGTCCTAACACTTTTAAAATCTGGAAATATCGTAACCAACCAGCCTCCCCTGTTTGAAAGACTACCAGCCGTCACTGTTTGGTACGTGTAGGCAGATGCAAGTTAGGGAGAGCTCAAGCTCCCTGCTTATCACCACCGAGGTCAGGAAAGGTGGTTACATCATGAGAAGATGCGTAGTTAGGACGAACTCAAGCACCCTGCTCATTACCACCAAGGCCACAGAAAAGTGATTACAACATTGGAAAAAAACATCTTTCTCAATATATTAGGCCACTTGAGCTCAACACACAGAAACACAGAGAATAGGAATGTTCATCCACTAAATTTCCCTCACATTCTCCCCCCTTTTTATCCTATAGGATAATAATTGCGAAAGGAAAAGAAATGTACACAATTTCAGTGATAAGAGTTCCCAGAGAGATTCGACTTAACACATCATTGAGTGAGTGTACAGGGATAATGCTAAGGCTGTTTTTATAAGACATAGACATCTTAAATGAATGCTAGCAAGCCATATACATAGATCAGGAATAATAGAACAGGAAACAATCATAATGAAAGTGTTTTAAGTCAGGACTAGTTTCATGCCAACTGTGCTGATGTCATCGAATGGTGGGTTATAGTCTTCATGTGAGTTTAGAGGCCAGTCAGGCAAGTCATCGGAGTCTATTTTCACCATCTGGCAACCGATATTTGTCAGCTGCCTCTGAAACACAGACATACAACATTGACAGAAAACAGGGAGCAAACATAGCATCACAATCACTAAGCCCAGGACCGGTATGGTGGATAGAATCAGAGTCTTCCATCCACTGAACTAACACGATCAGCTGTCTTTGTCTCCTCCATGTTCGTCTGCTCATAATTGTTCAGCAACCTTGCGCATCTTGTTCAGTGCCTCAGTGATGTTACCGAGTTAACCCTTGCCCTTCTTGACAAGTATTGGTGCTCAGAGGGCGGGCACGCCCTATCAGCCCTCGTCCCACCTCACCGGTGCTTGGAGAAACTCGGGACTTCTGAAACCAGTTTTACTGACTAGATACTAAAATACTCTTCTCTATTGAGAGTGCAACAGCGTAACTGTGTGGTCACGCTCAGTCCTGCGGAACTTGCTCGCCACGTGGTTTGCATCAAGGTAGGAAAGCGGTCATGTGGGGCACCTTCTAAATGATAATCGCTTACCTCTCCTCCTGAGTCTCAGGTTACCACTTGTCCCACCTTATGGTTGGGGTTCTGTTCTCAGATGTACTCAATTAACACTTCTTTCTCCTCGAGCTTTAGTCAGCATCTGGGTCACTTAGGCCTTCCTCTTCTTCCTGCTCAGCTGGTTCAGGAACCCTCCTGCAGTGGCTGGCGTGGATCCATGTCACTCTGCCTGTGACCTTCACTGCCGTTGGGGTCGTAAGCAGGACCTGGAATGGGCCATTCCACCATGGCTTGTTCTACTTGGTTCATTGGAAGTCCTTCACCATGATCCAATCCCCTGGTTGTAGATCATGCAGAGGTCCCTCAGCGGGTTTGGGAAGTGCTTCTTTTACCTGTTTGTGGATAAATTTCAAAGCAGAGGACAACGTTGCACAGTAATTCAACATTGCATCATCACACAGTGTGGTGTCCGGCAGTGTTCCTTGAACTGGCCCTATCCCCGTGTTGGGTACTCGTCCAAACAGAATTTCAAAATGGGCTTAACCCATGTTTAGATCTAGTTTGCATCCTCATTTGTGTGAGCACTACAGGGAGGACCTTTGTCCATCCTAGCCCTGTTTCTGCACAAGCTTTGCTAAGTTTATTTTAAGGGACCCATTTTCCCTCTCTAAGTGTCAGTTCAATGAACTCCATTTGGAGATGATCAAATGGTTTGTCTGGTATTGGGTGTGCTGCTTGAGTTAGTTTGATACCTTGACCTGCATTATGTTGTGCACATATCAAGCATTGCTTGCAAAATTTCGCAGCATAATTTGAAAACCCCTTTGTGAACCATCTCTTTGTTACTTCTGCTACCATCCCCCCTTTTGACACATGGGTGAGCCCATGTGCCAATTTTGCATAGAAAGGGAACATGTATTTTGGTAGACAGGGACAGCCCGAGGGACAAACCTAGACCAAGTTTGCAAAGATGCAGCCTGCCTGTTTCCAGACTCGTCTCCCGTCCTGAGTGGCAGTGCTCTGAAGGTCCGCTAGCTGTAAACAGGGGGTAGAAACCTGGCGAAAGGCAAGGTTAGAGGGTGAACTGGAAGTTGAGGCTGCACACTTAGCTGCCGCGTCCGCCCTGGCATTCCCTTGAGACACAAGATCAGTATTGTTAGTATGGGCAGCACAGTTACACACAGCAATGGCTCTAGGAAGTAGAATAGCATCCAATAACTCAGAGACCAGTGTATGATGTGCAATGGGAGATCGTGTGCTAGTGAGAAAATTTCTGTGTTTCCAAATAGTGCCAAAATCGTGCACAATGCCAAATGTGTACCTACTATCCGTAAAAATATTGACAGATCACCCTGCAGCCAATTTGCATGTCTTGATAAAAGCACAGAGCTCTGCGGCCTGCGCCAACAGGTTTGAGGACAGACACGATGCCTTGAGGACCTCGTGATCTGAGACTACGGCAAAACCTACTTTCTTCTTTCCTGTCTCTGGGTCTCTGGAGGCTGAACCATCCACATAGAGGACCATGTCTGGATTTTCCAAAGGGTCACTCTTTAAGTCTGCCCTGGGGGAACAAAAATCATTAGTGAGAGCAACACAGTCATGTGGTTCTCCATCGTCCTCTGTAGGGAGAAGAGAGGCATAATTCAGAACAGAACAACATTTTACAATGATGTTAGGCATATCAAGTATGACAGTGTTATACTTCAACCATCTCTGTGCTGACAAATGTGACGTCTTTTTCTCCAACAGAAGCAGGGAGACAGCATGTGGGACCAAAAGGGTGAGGTTAGAATACCCCGCAATATTTCTGGAGGCAGTTACCGCCTTTTCAGCTGCAGCAACTGCACGCAGGCAAACAGGAAGTCCAGCCACCACTGGATCCAGCCTGCTGGAGAAGTAAGCTACAGGTCTCAATCTATCCCTGTATTTCTGCAAAAGAACAGAGGTCATGAAACCCTTCTTTTCATCTACAGTTTGAACAAATGGTTTATTGGGGTCAGGCAGTCCCAGAGTGGGTATGGTCTGCAGAGCGCTCTTTAGGGATATCAGGAGCATGCGGGACAGCCGCAGCATTAACTGCTTGCAGATCTTGGACAAACCTCCACTCATCGGGCTGGGACAGTTTTCTTGCCTTCTTAACTGGAAAAATAGGAGTGCGCATTGGAGAGTCCTGGCAAGGGACAATTACATCTGCCTTCAGCAATGAATCAAAGATCAGTCTTATACCTGCGATTGCTTCTGGTTTGAGTGGGTACTGGGTCTATTTAGGCCTGAAATCTGATTTGGGGGTGATCACCACTGGTTCAGCATTCTTTATTAGGCCTACATTATGTTTACCCTTCGCCCAAACGGAATTTGGAACTCCCGCCAATTTGGGGTGCACCTCTGCTGGAGTTATGCCTGTGGAAACAGACAAACAGGCCACTATGGCCGGGGTCCCCAGGACCCTGGCCATCAGTGGCTAATATTACACTGCGCTTAACATACACACACATAGCATGACTTTGTTTGTAGACCCCAAGCTTTTGGCAAAACAACACACTAGGGTCCTCTGTTTGGGACCATTCATTGCCATTGACTGCACACTTCTTGACCCATTTCCCCACGTCTTTCCAATGGGCGGCTTGTGGCCTTGCTAATGAGACATGGGATATAGAATTAATGATGTCAAAGAAATCATGTTGGCAGCAGCCGACCTCAGAGTCCTCTGACACGAGGCCGCGTATAACATGTTTTGAGAACACTGCGATGAACAATGATGCAGCTGTTTGGACGAGTAAAGTGGACCTGCACAGCGCAATAATGTTTAGACCAATACGTAGTTTGAGGGTCAATCTTTCACGTAAATGGGGGTCTGGAAACCAAGTCTTTTTAAACTCTACATCTTGCCCTTGGTGAACATGTGCTGTACAATGCAAATGTTCCTCTTTCATATAATCTGTGTCAACTGATGAGGTGTTCAAGTGTGCGAGCTGTACAAGGTGTTTTGGAGTTTGTGCGAGTTGATCTGAGCAGAGCCGCCAGACATACACATACAGAGGGCTTCCAAACCCATACTGCACACCGCACATTTCACTTACTTCAATAGTTTGTCCATCTGGAGTGGATGTGAGATTTACTCCTAATTTGCAAATTAAATCATGTGCTAACAAATTTACTGGACATGTATGTGTGATGAGAAATGAGTGGGACGTAACTATTCCTCCCTCACTTTCACACGGGAGGTTGACTGAGAAAGTTTCAGTTACAGGTCATCCTGAGATGCCCATTGTCTGAATAGAATTTGAGCTGAGCAGTGGGTCTACTGGAAGTACCCCATGTTGTATCACTGAGTGTCCTGCTCCAGAATCTACTAAAAAGGTTAACACATGCCCACATACAGTGAGGGGCATACAAGGGAGTTTAGAGAAGGGAGTAGTTGTGTATTTTAACAAACTTAATGCAACTTCAGGTGTATCTATTTAGACTGGTGTATTGGGCATTTCTGTGTAGGCTTGCTGTTGCATGCAGGTGCTGCTACTAATGTGTTTAACGTTATGTGAATGCTCCTGTCTATATGTATGTGTATCATCAGGTGTGTGTGTGTTACCTCCCCTGTTCTCTGTGTGGGGCCCGTTCCCGGAGTCCGCCCGTCAGTCTGCTTTGCTGTACTCCTCATGGGGCTTCTGCCTGCTACTGTGGAGACAATCTCGAGCAATGTGTCCCTTTTGATTGCAGTGGTAGCAGGTTGCATCTTTTATCCAGGACGAGTCACTCCAGGTCGTCCTGTCTCGGCCCCTACCTCGACCTCTTCCTCTAGGTCCAGGCTGAGCAGTCTGGAGAAGAGTGAGAGTGGTGGCGTGTAGGTCTTGGTCTCTTTGTGCTGACTTTGTCTTCTCCTTCTCTTTCAGCAGCTTTTCTGCATGCACAGCGTACTGCTCGATCTTGGTGAGGCTCAGGAGTGCCCTCCACTGCAGCCAGGGTCACGGGCCTGGTCAGGCCACTGTGTTTTTTTCTCATGCGCGGCGGTGAGACGGGTGAGAAACGCTGACACCACTTCACCATCTTCTTGCTTACACATACTGATCTTAGTAATGTCTATGTTCAAGGGAACACACTGTCCAGACGAGCACAGAGAGCAGTGATGGTATCTCTATACTCACCATTGCCAGCCACGCTCCAGTCTGGTGTAGTCATTCGCTGGTCAGCTTCCAGCCACTCTTTGGAAACCTTGTTCCAATCTATACCCATCTTGATCATGAGTAGGCGGCGAAGTTCATGGGTGGTTGGTCGGAATTCTCTGCAAACTATCAACAGCTCATTACCAAATCTCTTTCCTCCTACCCCTCTCATTTTGGGAAGAGAAGCCATGCTTTCCTTCATGTCAGCTGTCGTCCAGGGTCTGTGGACTAAAAGCACGCCGTCAGCTCCAGCCACTTCCATCATTGGAAGATGAAGGACTTCAGACTTTAGGTTACAGCCTTGTGGACCCACTGGTGAGCACGTGGTCAGGTCCAGGAGGGTGTCTTTTCCATCGCCATATGCAAGACCGGATCTCATGTGTGACGGAGAAGCGCTGAGAGGCGCTGATGCTGGAGGCGGCTGGTAGGCTGGGAGAGATTCCAGAGGCTCAGGGGTTTTTTTGTCTCGACTTCTCCCCCTTTCTGTGGGTGAAGCGCTTGTGGGAGTGATGCTCTGCCTTGCTGAGGAGGCAGTGTGTCAGGGTGGTGGGGCAGACTCCAGGTCAGGGTCCATCTGAAATTTCAAACACTGAGAAGAGGGTGAGAGCCCTGCCTGTCGTTTCTCTCTTTTGTACTCTCTCTTAAGTGTTTCTTCTTTCCATGCAGAAAACGCCCTCCAGTCCCCTAAAAATTTAACATTATCTGCAGACTCTTCTTTTCCCTTTTGTTTCAACTTTTCTTCTAACTGTCCTATCTGCCTGGGACTAAAACTGCCCTTCTCAGGGAATCCTAAGTCCTTTACCCATATGTCAAACTGTGCCAAATAATCCTCGCCATACGAGGTTTTCATAAACTGGATGTTTGGGTTGTCATAGGAACATCCAATTCTTATTATAGCACATGTAGCCTCACACTTACTTGCTTTTTCTTTTCTTTCCCTAACTTACCATTTCTGTTCCTCATTGTACACTATTATATCAATAGGTTATGACGACAATGGCTGAGTTTTTTCAGGATCACAAGAAGAACAGGTTGGACTATGTCCAAAAATGCGACACAATAATCCTTTAGGTGTGTTCTTATTAGTAAACAATTTATCTGACATTTGCCTTAAACTAAAGTAGGTATCATTTAGCACAACAACCTCAAAGACAACTCACGCATGTGTACAAAATCTGTTTCTCTGTTTCAGAATTTGGAGGAGGACAGTACTCTGTTAATTCATCAATATTTTGCGTGCACACCGGTGTGTCTTTGCATTTTCGTGATCGAACCTCTCTATCCCGTTCCCCCGACAGGCCAGTTGTTCACACAGAACAAAGGGAGCAAGATTCAATTCCTACGAATTGCTGAACGTGAATCCGTCGAAACACGCACCCGTACTTCCCCTCCTCAAGTAGGCGAGCGATTACCCAGTCGTCACTTACAAGTAGGTGGATAATTCTCTTACACAACCCAATAAACTACTCGCGGTTTATTGTCTCAAAATTGTGTTTTATCCGTTTAGCCCAAGAGCATTAGCTCAAAATTGAGTCCAACCCGGAACAAATTAGTAACAAGCTGAATTTTTCAGAATATGTTCAGAATACCCTTAGGAATAACATACTAAAAGTCCCCAGGAATCCACCTTGTGCTCTTTGAGAAATTCAAGATGGCGTCCAAAATGGCCGCCGATTGGAGATTTTTCAATATCTCAGGGATAAAACATAATATAAATGCAATTAAAATGTTAAATTATATGTTCTCTCATACAAGCAATGCAAATTCACCATTGCCACACTGTTAAAATTAAAATTAACCAAGATTACAAGGTCATTAATGTGGAAATTACATGGAATTTGATGGTTGACATGATTGACAGATTAGCTTAGTAGGCTACCTACATACATGAACATAATGTAAGACAACAATTAAACATCAATTTCCTTAATATTTAGTGCATATTTAAGCTTTGATAAAATATTAAAGGGAAATTAAATTTGAGAACTCTATCTTCTAAAACTACAATGGCAAGCTGTTTCAGTACACTTCTTCAACATTCCGGCGACTTTCATGACAAAAAGGTCTGCCTCAATAAAAGCTCTTGCTTATAAACAATGAGTAGACTTAAACACTTCTCAGTGCCTCAGTTGTAATGCTTGGACCTTTGTTGTACCATCAATGAAGTAGGGAATTTATTCAAGCTTGTTAAAGGGTGGAAAAAAATTAATCTTTGAGTTTCTAGCGCCAGTCTTTACTACTAGCAATGCCAGTGTGTTCGGACAAAAAATGACTAAACTCAGCATGACCTTTTAAAAATGACTGAACTCAGCATGACCTTTTAACATGCCATTTTTCATTTTACACCACCAATTTACTTTAATTAATATTAATGAAAATAAGTGCTCCAACCCCTAGTAATTGTGTTTGTTGTTTTGTGAACAGAATAGGATGATACAGCGTGAACAAGTAACCAATGGATCCACACTCTATAATCGGTAGTGTACATTAATAGCACATGTATAGATTTACAATTATAAGTCTGTAATTATTAGTCCTAAACATTAAGAAGTGAAGCCATTTCAAAAACATATGAGATCTTCATGATACCATAACGATTATTTTGTCATAACAGTCATTGTTATTTCTTCTTGGATGTGAATTTATGGGCCAGGGCGTTTCAAGATTGATACTTGATTCAAGGATCGGACTGGATGAAACCTACACACATTCATAGTACTGTGCACATTCATAAATGTGAACTGGTGAAGTGCCAAAAATATGACAATCTAACCAGACATGGCAAGCGAACACATTATACACAAATATACTGTTATAATAATGTGTACATTGTTATTATATAATGTTAATACACAATGTAATTAATACACACATGTTGGAATTTACTCTCCTACCCTACAAAACATATATTCTGACCTTTTAATTGCATTAATATTTTGTTTTGGGCCTGAGATATGGGCAGATCTCCATTTGGTGGCCATTTTGGACGCCATCTTGAATTTCTCAGAGAGCACAAGGGGGATTTCCGGGGACTTTTAGTATGTTATTCCTAAAGGTATTCTGAACATATTCTAAAATTTTCAGCTTGTTACTAATTTGTTCCGGGTATAACCCTATTACTCCTGGGCTAGTTGTCTCCAAACATATTGATGGTACCACAGCTTAGCAGTCCTCCTGGGCTCAGACAAACTTCTGTCCGTCTCTTATATCAGTCTTCCTTGACTGGGACAATCTCTGTCCATCTCTTATATCATTCTTTAAATACTAGGACAAATCTCTGTCCATTTCTTGTATCATTCTTTAAATACTGTTTCCACTAATTTCTTTCCACAAGAATGCAAAGTTATCACTTACTGGTTCGGTGAGCCCTGACGGTCTGGTCTCTCGTCCGAGTTCTCAGCTCCGCACCGTAGCCTTGGGAGTGTTCTGTCGTCCAAGGATCAGACGCATAGGGCCCACCCAGGGGACGCCAAATTGTAATGGAAATTTCTAATAAACACTTCAGAATGCTTAGCAGTCGTCTTTTCAGTTATTTATTATAGTAGATCATATAAACAGATATATAAAATAGGAAGGGAAAGAAGAGAAGACACCACTTCTGATGCCAAGAGTATGCGGACTCTGAGTTGTGTTTTAGTGGCTGTTATCTATTATACTCTCAAGGCATTCGCTCACTGCTTGTGTCTTCACATGATTGGCTCAAGACTTTCTATGAAGTTTTACTAATGAGTGCACCTGGCATGCTTTGGTACGTGTAGGCAGATGCAAGTTAGGGAGAGCTCAAGCTCCCTGCTTATCACCACCGAGGTCAGGAAAGGTGGTTACGTCATGAGAAGATGCGTAGTTAGGACGAACTCAAGCACCCTGCTCATTACCACCAAGGCCACAGAAAAGCGATTACAACATTGGAAAAAACATCTTTCTCAGTATATTAGGCCACTTGAGCTCAACACACAGAAACACAGAGAATAGGAATGTTCATCCACTAAATTTCCCTCACACTCACTACAGTATTTTTCACTCAGACTTAAGTATTCATTTCCCGATGTAATTTACTTAGTTACTTTTAAAATCAACATTGATAACTACACACAATGGAGTGACCTGGCACCTTGCCGCTAATCCTTTGCAAAATCCTTTGCCCTGTTGATTTTTTGGTGTGTCTGGCTAAGTTTTGACAGAGCTGAAGTCCCAGCTCTAATAGTAATGGTTCACCGTTGAGTAAATCCATTAGTACTCATGTGGCTGGGGCTTAAGGCTAATAATAAACAGATTAAAACATGTTATTTAACAAGACAAAGTATCTGATATGATGTCATTATGATGAAGCTTTCTCTAAAGAGACGTTCATACGTTCTATCTATGAATAGAATCTGTCAGCACTTTGTAACAATCAGAATGGAGGGCTTTGTGGTTTCTAGTTTCTCAGTAATATGACACACTGTTTTTTGTGTTATTAATAATATTTCATTGTAAGATAACAAGTAATAGCTATAAGTAATAACAGGAACTATTGATAAATGGATAAAAAGTACATGCTTCTATTCAAAATGGATCAACTTCGGGGTGGTAACAGTAGCTACGCTGTGTGAAATCAGGCCATATCACACACTCCGCCACTGATTATTATTCTATAACACCACATCCCAAAGTACTTTATTTCATTACATAACACACTATAAGTGGCCACTATTAAATTTTAGTCTCTTTCATTGGAGGTTATCTTCTAACATGCACTCACACAAACCATATACGGTGATTTAATATGGCCCTGCTATTAGTCCCAATTATGTTGCACAAGGGGTAACATTGAAACATCCTTGTATATACACAGTACTATACTTTTTGATTTCCTAATCCCCTAAAGTTAACAAATCAGAGTGAGAGCTTAATGGGACCTAGTGCACATTATCCAGGTATCTGAATGAAGCAACAAGAAGTTAAAGTTCTGCTTCAAATTAGAAGGTGGTGTAAACTCAATGTTTCTAAAATTTATTTTACTGAGGCTTGTCAATGATCCAAGCAAGGTAAACACTTTCTTTGTGGCAAAGCTTGAAAATTTCAGCAGAATCGGGACACCAGTTACAAAGGCGATTGAAATTCCATATATGACATAAATGCTTACGGAAAACAGTTGAACGAACTTTGGCCAAATGGCACATCTTAAAATCCTTAGTGTTCAACTCAGCCTTCTCAGAGAGCATTTTGAATGACTCCAGTTCCTACCTGTTGGGACAGAGCAACCTACTAGAAATAATTTAAAGTTGTTTACAGAAAATGTCACGTACAGAACCGTGGGTTTGCATTACATCTGGTGAGACTGACATTCAACATGCAGCTTGAAACTTACAACACATTTAAACTACCAACCAACAAGAAATTTTGAGGCTATGCCAAACAGGCAAAAACTATGAACAGTTCCTATCTGGTCCTATATCTGCATCCAACACGGCATATGGCCAAATGGGAGGCTTTGGGTGACTGTAGTCACCTGGAAATAGATCAGAAAAAGGTCATTATGCTACCCAAGTTAGTCATATATGAGCATTATTAGGACATGTTGTGGGCGGCACGGTGGTGTAGTGGTTAGCGCTGTCGCCTCACAGCAAGAAGGTCCTGGGTTCGAGCCCCGGGGCCGGCGAGGGCCTTTCTGTGTGGAGTTTGCATGTTCTCCCCGTGTCCGCGTGGGTTTCCTCCGGGTGCTCCGGTTTCCCCCACAGTCCAAAGACATGCAGGTTAGGTTAACTGGTGACTCTAAATTGACCGTAGGTGTGAATGAGAGTGTGAATGGTTGTCTGTGTCTATGTGTCAGCCCTGTGATAACCTGGCGACTTGTCCAGGGTGTACCCCGCCTTTCGCCCGTAGTCAGCTGGGATAGGCTCCAGCTTGCCTGCGACCCTGTAGAAGGATAAAGCGGCTTGAGATAATGAGATGAGATGAGGACATGTTGTGCTTTTGGTGATAAATATCTAACATGATCTAACAGGAGCTTAGACATGACATTTTTTTGGAGTGGGACCAATAGTGTGACCAGGGCCATATGTACATGTATTAACAATAATGTAAAAATTAATGATGCATTTTCCCCCTCTATTAAGTGATGAGAATTTTCTTTGGGCTCTGAAACTGCTTATGTAGACAGATCAATTTTTTTTTCTACTACTTCTGACAGTGTACTTCTGACTTGTATGACTTGTAACAGTCTGTCCATCTGTTTTCTTATAGTGTCCAGTTTGAACAGATCAAGAAGAAGAAACGACCTGATTAACAGTTATGATATAAATATATGGCAGAGTTGTGCTGAACACGAGCCATCTATTGATGCCAGCCTCAACCATATGATGAGCTGCCCAGCGAACAGATACAAGCCATTAAAGATGGAAAGTGTCTATAATCATTAAATCATCTTGCATTACTGTGTGTATACTGTACGGTATGTGCTCATGTACTGCATGCACACAAAGACCTAGGGACAGACGTCTATCCGAATGGACATAGTGATGCATATGAGTGATTAACAATTCCGAGTGTGAAGACGATGAGCTGTCGGGGGTGATACATAGGCGAGTGTGAATTTCAGTAATATCTCGCATGATGGTGTCTTCAGCCTTGAGCTCTGCCATTGGAGAAGTGACAACACAATTTCTGCTCACTTCCTCTGTCTTGACACTGAACAGAGATGGTGAAAATGTGGTGTGAAAATACATGACATCCATTATTTTTCAATGTGAAGAACTCATACAGAGCTTCAAATACTGTAAATCTGTCAAATCTTAATGAACAAGGGCACATTTTGTAGCTATTTAACTGGTTAAAATTGTTTGATGGATTGTAACCACTTTTATCATAAACCATAGAGGAAATAAATGAGACATGCTAGATAATTCAAAGTCAATGACCTGTTTAAAAACATTATAGGGTTTAGATCGAATTTAAGTATGTGGCTTTTGGTACTTATCAAAACCAATACTGAAATGAGTATTTTATTTAGTATTAATCAATCAGGGACATCACAGAGCATGATATTTAGCGCTGTTTATTATCTCTGCCAACTTTGTTGGAGGAAGTTATGTTTTTGCCTCTGTTTGTTTGTCTGTTCCCAACATAAATCAGAAAGTAGTGAACAGATATGGATGAAATTTTGAGGAAAGGTGGTCCATAGGCCAAGGAACAATTGATTAGATTTTGGTGCAAATCTGAATATGTGGCTTGGCGAAGATATGCACTCTACCGAGTGCTCTTCTCATGTTTTTCACTTACTCTTTTTCTTTTATTATATTAGTTAGTTTTATTTTAATTGAAGTGTATTAACTAAGAATATTAGCTACCTTGGATGGAGTAGGGTTTGCAGTTGAGAGTGGGATTTGTTCCACTTTGGAAAAGTGCTTCTGTACAACTGTAAAGCCTGCGTCACAACTGGTCGTACGATTTTTAGGACGCACGACTTCTGCGTTTTCTTCAAACTCGAAAGGACGTAGACAGTTCGCAGAGGAAGTGGAAGTAGTAGCGTATTTCCAAGGGCTTTGCAAGAAAGGAACAAGTTTATCTCGCGAATAATGTGCGTCACGCAAGGCGTTAGCAAGCTGATTTGAGGGAAGTGCGACGTACGATTGAACTACGACTTGTACACGCTTTGTGCATATTCAATGAGGTACACGTACGTTCAATGCAATTGCAACATGCTTCTTTTGAAAACGTAAGAGCCACTTTCATCACACTCACGTCCAAAGTATGGTTGAAGCAAAATGAACGTACCTGCACCATGCAGGGAAAGTACGCTTCGTGGTCTATTTCATCCTCTGCATTTAAGCGAAAAATATTATCCGTGATCAAACACATCGTATACATCAATCTGAGCCACGTGAGGCAGGATGACAATGCCAAGAAGAATGCGGCTTCGTCTTCTACATCTTCTTATGCAGGAGGAAGAAGAAGAAGAGCGTGATGCCATAGTGGCCCTTGTGGCTCACAATCGTGTGGAGGAAGAGCGAGATCATAGATGCAGACGTTATTGGGTCAGGCCATGGCTTCAGAGGCCAATATGACACACTGTTTCAGGAACTTGATCGAGAATCTGATGGGGATTACATGTCATTTATACGCATGGATCGGAACCTGTTCGCTGAGCTACTACACCGTGTGGCACCCCGCATCACTAAAGGTCCAAAGTAAGTAGCAATTAAAATGTTTTGAGAGAGAGATTAAAAGCAATATTGAATTGTTATGAATGTGTTTATATTGATGAAAAATGTTTTCATGCGAGTTTTTTCTGTTTCTTAATTTTAAGGAGCAGACGACCTTTGGAACCCGGTTTGAAACTTGTCATCACACTGAGATTCCTAGCCACTGGCAACAGTTACCAATCACTGGAATTTAGCTTCAGAGTTGCGCACAACACAATATCGGTTCTGGTGCCAGAGGTATGTACTGCCATTTTTGAAGAGTACAAGGATGAACACTTCACCTTGCCTCAAGACCAAGATGAATGGTGTCAAGTTGCAGCCAAGTTTTCAGACAAATGGAACTTTCAACACTGTTTGGGGGCTATCGACGGCAAACATATAGAGATGAAGAAGCCAAAGAAGAGTGGGTCCTTGTATCACAAGTACAAGGGATACTTCTCGATCGTCCTTCTGGCAGTAGCTGACGCAGATTACAAGTTTATTTGGTGCAGTGTTGGTGCACCAGGGTCTGCATCAGATGCTGGTGTCTTCAATGGAACTCGTCTACGACCAGCCCTCGAAGAAGGAAGACTTCCATTGCCAGATCCGGATCCCCTAACACGTGATGACCAGGAAACTCCCTATTTCCTAATAGGAGATGATGCTTTCCCTCTGCGCACATGGTTGATGAAGCCTTATGGTGGGAAAGATATCACACACATGCAAAGGGTGTTCAACTATAGGTTGTCCAGGGCACGTCGAGTGGTTGAAAATGCGTTCGGGATCCTAGCTAACCGATGGCGATGTCTGTTGACATGCCTGCAGCTGCAGCCATGCACCGTCAATAAAGTGGTAAAGGGGACTTTAACGCTACACAACTGGCTTAGGACACGTAACCCTGGACTCCGAGCCAACGATGTGGATCGAGAGGACGGAGATGGAAACCTAGTTCCTGGTGCTTGGCGAGAGAATGTTCAACTGACATACACTCAACATGGTGGTGCAGGGCGTCCAAACTTTGAGGGCAAAAGGCAGCGAAACTACCTTTCAGACTATTACAATAGTGACGTGGGCCGGCTTCCATGGCAGGACCGAATTGTCAATATGTGAATACGGATATAACATTTATAAAAATTTAATAACAAAATTAGCAATGACAAATATAAAGTTAATTAGGAAATATACAATTTGTGGTGAATAACATTCAATAAAAAAATATTGGATTAATAAAAAACAATTCATATTATAAACAAAATGTAAAACAGTATTAAACTTTATTGACAATAGCACATAATAATAACCAATCAAATAATTATGGAAAAACAAGACTGTATTCCACCATATAACAACTGTTTTCCGAACATTGAGCTAGTCGCCATGGATGTAATATTTAATATTAACATGCACACACGGACTGGCCATCGGGAGTAGCGGGAGTTTTCCTGGTGGGCCGGTGGTTCAGTGTGGGCCGGCGGAGGAAAAAAAAAAAAAAACAGTTGCGCGCTGGCCTTTAATATGATAAGCAATGTTAACAGTTTCTTTAAGAAACTGTTAACATTGCTAATTACAGTTGCGCGCTGGCCTTTAATATGATAAGCAATGTTAACAGTTTCTTAAAGAAACTGTTAACATTGCTTATCATATTAAAGGCCATCGCGCAACTGTTTTTTTTTTTCTCCGCCGGCCCACGCTGAACCACCGGCCCACCGGGAAAACTCCCACTACTCCCAATGGCCAGTCCGTGTGTGTGTACCATGACATGCTCCCAGACACATAGATGCTCAGGCATAATAAATAATTATATATAAACGAAAATCCACAGTGTAGTATATTGATGCTATGTAATTGTACATTAATAATAAAGAAAGAATAATAAATACTCTTGGTTTGTTTTGAACATTTTTTAAAGTCTCAAATATATTATATATATTATTATTTATTATAAAAAAGTCTCCAATTCGAATCACAATCTGCGGGTTGGCGGGTGGGTGTGGAAAGCTTGGTTTCCTCTGTCTGATTTCTTTCTTGCGCTTTCTGGCTCTGTGAACACGTCGACACGTCACTTCCTGTTGGCAACGAGAAGTCTCCAACCCACAAGCTTAAAGATCCAAGTGGTTGGTGCACCTTACACAGAAAAAGAAATTTAAACATTATACACTTATAACATTAGGTGCAACACTTTCGTACCTTCCTTTGTAGAAACTCTGGGTTTTCTTAGTTACTTCTTAACATAGACATAGACAGACGGACGGACGGACAGACAGACAGACACACACAGACTGACAGACAGACCCTATCGCCGGTGTTATTGATGCGTTTTGAATGTATTAACAAACAATAATGTGTAGTACTTTTTAATAACAAATAACATACCAAAGGAAATTATATTTACCAAGTCATTCCCCGGAAGTATTGGAGTACTGTTTGACCTCGGTGCATTACTGTCCGCATCCAGCTGATTGTTATGAAGCTGATGGAACTGTCCTGTGGAAGCTGAGCGAGATATTGTCGATTGTTGCAATTGTTGGTGTGATGAAGGCTGCTTTGTGTTGATTGGCAGCATTGAGGGATTCGACGCTTGTTGCACGAACTCTGGTCCATACTGTTTGGCCAAATGCTGTGAGTGCAAGGGTTGCCCCAAGGACCAAGACTGCTGTGGCTGCAGGGGTTGTTGCAAGTACAACTGCTGCTGCTGCTGGGGTTCTTGCAATGTCAACTGCGTCTGATGCTGTTGCAAAACCTGTGGATGGAACCACAAAAATTGCTGAGCTAACTGCTCGTGTGGATGCAATTCTGATGGTTTTGGCTGCGGGACAGATTCTGAAGGGACGGTTGTAGAAGCTGAGGTGGAAGTTCTTCCCGATGATATGTTGCATGCGGAGGTGCAAGTGGGTGGATGGAATGGACGAGTGTATCTGTTGATGAGCGAAAAGGCTTCTTCTTGGAAGTCGTCCCAGCGGTCTTCGGGAACCTTGTTGAAGCGGGAGCACATCCATTTGCCAAAGGCGTGGCGTTCATCACCGTCGTCGTCCAGATCCTGGATCTTTAATCAAAAAGAAGGAAGGATCAGAAAATGATAAGATATTTTAACCAAACACAACTACATGCTGTATAATTAACATCAATGCGCCCATGGTTCTTAATTCTAAATACGAAATAAAAGGTAACGATCATTACATGTGGGTCTTAAAAGTGTATGGTTTTTTTGAATAATATCATTCGAATTTTGTGGGTCACATACCTTTTTGGCTACCGTTTCGGAATCTCTGGGTTTGGACAAGAACTTTATGAGGGCCTCGTCGAGTTTTGGGGTCCGGCACCTCTTTAAGCCTCTTGCAGACGTTTTAACGGAGGCAACCGACACTGTTTTATGGGTGGATGCACTGCTTCCTGCCTCCGCTTCCTCGGGGTCTCCCTCTCCCCCTCCATCTACCTCTTCTTCCTCCTCCTCCTCAACAGGCAGCTGTAATAATTTGTAAAAGGTATGGGAATAGTTATGCAATAATTTTGACTGGCAGATCATCAACTGATATGGCAATAATATTAATTAAGGTTATGAACCCTTATTACCTCTGCAGTGTCCTGGGTGTAGGATCTTGGCACGATATATGTCTTTAGGAAATTGAAGCTTGATAACTGCCACCTCTTGCGACTTGTGAGAGTATCCGCTGCCTGACCAGACTTCGTTTTCAAAAGTTTTCCTACTGCAGTCCGTTGGTTTTTAAACCAACCAAGGATCTTTTGTGCTGAAATTAAGAAACATTAAATTTAAACCAATATAAAAGTATGTATGTCAATGTAGCATAAAATATATATGATTATGTGCTAATTTTTTTCACAAATATGAATTTCACAGGTATGTTTATTCTGATGTAAAATATATTTTAAGGCTAATGGAAGTATACCTTGTTCCAAATAAATTTCATTGAATAATAGTAATTAAATGTAATGATGAATAAAAAATAGTAATTACCATCAGATTTGCAGTCCTTGGCCAGATCCTTCAGCAGCCTGTTTTTGAACATGCTGTTTGAATACTGCTCTGATGCTTTATTATAAAAGCAGTCGTGAGCCTCAAAGAATTCCATGAACCTCTGTTCGACACTGGATTGAAAGTTGTACGAGCCTCAGGCCCGTAGCCAGCATTGTGGGGGGGGGGGGGATCTTTTTTCCCCAAAAGTGGACTTCATCTGGCCCCCTACTCCCGTACCCCCCAAATACACGAGCACACTTCAAATCTTCTAATTTAGACATTTTTTTATTCGTTACAAGTTCTCTGTTGTCTAACTTATTATTGTTATCTTCCTACAACTGTGCTGTGACTTCATTGTCTGTCTCTGTTGCTCACCTCAGTTGTCTGTTGTTGCTCTCTTTCATTGTCTGTCTGTTGTTGCTCTCCTTCGTTGTCTGTCTCTGTTGCTCTCCTTCGTTGTCTGTCTCCGTTGTTGCTCTCCTTCGTTGTCTGTCTCCGTTGTTGCTCTCCTTCGTTGTCTGTCTCTGTTGTTGCTCTCCTTCGTTGTCTGTCTCTGTTACTCTCCTTCATTGTCTGTCTGTTGTTGCTCTCCTTCGTTGTCTGTCTGTTGTTGCTCTCCTTCGTTGTCTGTCTGTTGTTGCTCTCCTTCGTTGTCTGTCTCTGTTGCTCTCCTTCGTTGTCTGTCTCTGTTGCTCTCCTTCGTTGTCTGTCTCCGTTGTTGCTCTCTTTCGTTGTCTGTCTCTGTTGTTGCTCTCCTTCGTTGTCTGTCTCTGTTGTTGCTCTCCTTCGTTGTCTGTCTCTGTTGCTCTCCTTCATTTTCTGTCTCCGTTGTTGCTCTCCTTCGTTGTCTGTCTCTGTTGTTGCTCTCCTTCGTTGTCTGTCTGTTGTTGCTCTCCTTCGTTGTCTGTCTGTTGTTGCTCTCCTTCGTTGTCTGTCTGTTGTTGCTCTCCTTCGTTGTCTGTCTCTGATGTTGCTCTCCTTCGTTGTCTGTCTGTTGTTGCTCTCCTTCGTTGTCTGTCTGTTGTTGCTCTCCTTCGTTGTCTGTCTCTGATGTTGCTCTCCTTCGTTGTCTGTCTGTTGTTGCTCTCCTTCGTTGTCTGTTGTTGCTCTCCTTCGTTGTCTGTCTGTTGTTGCTCTCCTTCGTTGTCTGTCTGTTGTTGCTCTCCTTTGTTGTCTGTCTGTTGTTGCTCTCCTTCGTTGTCTGTCTGTTGTTGCTCTCCTTCGTTGTCTGTCTCTGTTGTTGCTCTCCTTCATTGTCTGTCTCTGTTGTTGCTCTCCTTCGTTGTCTGTCTCTGTTGTTGCTCTCCTTCGTTGTCTGTCTGTTGTTGCTCTCCTTCGTTGTCTGTCTGTTGTTGCTCTCCTTCATTGTCTGTCTCTGTTGCTCTCCTTCATTGTCTGTCTCTGTTGCTCTCCTTCATTGTCTGTCTGTTGTTGCTCTCCTTCGTTGTCTGTCTCTGTTGTTGCTCTCCTTCGTTGTCTGTCTCTGTTGTTGCTCTCCTTCGTTGTCTGTCTCTGTTGCTGCCCTCCTTCGTTGTCTGCCTCTGTTGTTGCCCTCCTCCGTTGTCTGCCTCTGTTGTTGCCCTCCTTCGTTGTCTGCCTCTGTTGTTGCTCTCCTTCGTTGTCTGTCTCTGTTGTTGCCCTCCTTTGTTGTCTGTCTCTGTTGTTGCCCTCCTTCATTGTCTGTCTCTGTTGTTGCCCTCCTTCATTGTCTGTCTCTGTTGTTGCTCTCCTTCATTGTCTGTCTCTGTTGTTGCTCTCCTTCGTTGTCTGTCTCTGTTGTTGCTCTCCTTCGTTGTCTGTCTCTGTTGTTGCTCTCCTTCATTGTCTGTCTCTGTTGTTGCTCTCCTTCATTGTCTGTCTCTGTTGTTGCTCTCCTTCATTGTCTGTCTCTGTTGTTGCTCTGCTTCATTGTCTGTCTCTGTTGTTGCTCTCCTTCATTGTCTGTCTCTGTTGTTGCCCTCCTTCGTTGTCTGTCTCTGTTGTTGCTCTCCTTCATTGTCTGTCTCTGTTGTTGCTCTCCTTCATTGTCTGTCTCTGTTGTTGCTCTCCCCTCCTCTGTCTGTTGTTGCTCTCCTTCGTTGTCTGTCTCTGTTGTTGCTCTCCTTCGTTGTCTGTCTCTGTTGTTGCTCTCCTTCGTTGTCTGTCTCTGTTGTTGCTCTCCCCTCCTCTGTCTGTTGTTGCTCTCCTTCATTGTCTGTCTCTGTTGTTGCCCTCCTTCGTTGTCTGTCTCTGTTGTTGCTCTCCTTCATTGTCTGTCTCTGTTGTTGCTCTCCTTCATTGTCTGTCTCTGTTGTTGCTCTCCCCTCCTCTGTCTGTTGTTGCTCTCCTTCGTTGTCTGTCTCTGTTGTTGCTCTCCTTCGTTGTCTGTCTCTGTTGTTGCTCTCCTTCGTTGTCTGTCTCTGTTGTTGCTCTCCTTCGTTGTCTGTCTCTGTTGTTGCTCTCCTTCGTTGTCTGTCTCTGTTGTTGCTCTCCTTCGTTGTCTGTCTCTGTTGTTGCTCTCCTTCGTTGTCTGTCTCTGTTGTTGCTCTCCTTCGTTGTCTGTCTCTGTTGTTGCTCTCCTTCGTTGTCTGTCTCTGTTGTTGCTCTCCTTCGTTGTCTGTCTCTGTTGTTGCTCTCCTTCATTGTCTGTCTCTGTTGTTGCCCTCCTTCGTTGTCTGTCTCTGTTGTTGCTCTCCTTCATTGTCTGTCTCTGTTGTTGCTCTCCTTCATTGTCTGTCTCTGTTGTTGCTCTCCCCTCCTCTGTCTGTTGTTGCTCTCCTTCGTTGTCTGTCTCTGTTGCTGCCCTCCTTCGTTGTCTGTCTCTGTTGCTGCCCTCCTTCGTTGTCTGCCTCTGTTGCTGCCCTCCTTCGTTGTCTGCCTCTGTTGTTGCCCTCCTTCGTTGTCTGCCTCTGTTGTTGCCCTCTTTCGTTGTCTGCCTCTGTTGTTGCCCTCCTTCGTTGTCTGTCTCTGTTGTTGCTCTCCTTCATTGTCTGTCTCTGTTGTTGCTCTCCCCTCCTCTGTCTGTTGTTGCTCTCCTTCATTGTCTGTCTCTGTTGCTCTCCTTCATTGTCTGTCTCTGTTGTTGCTCTCCTTCATTGTCTGTCTCTGTTGTTGCTCTCCCCTCCTCTGTCTGTTGTTGCTCTCCTTCATTGTCTGTCTCTGTTGCTCTCCTTCATTGTCTGTCTCTGTTGTTGCTCTCCTTCATTGTCTGTCTCTGTTGTTGCTCTCCCCTCCTCTGTCTGTTGTTGCTCTCCTTCATTGTCTGTCTCTGTTGCTCTCCTTCATTGTCTGTCTCTGTTGCTCTCCTTCATTGTCTGTCTGTTGTTGCTCTCCTTCATTGTCTGTCTCTGTTGTTGCTCTCCTTCATTGTCTGTCTGTTGTTGTCTGTCTCTGTTGCTCACTTCAGTTGTTGTTTATGGCATCAGAACACTCCTGATCTGCCCATGTTTTACCATAAAAAACAACAATAATTTCTAATTGAGATAAATGTTTCAAGTAATCCTGAGATTGAAATAATGTCGCACAGCCCTATAAGGACAATTAATTTTAAATTGCCCAAATGCAGCAACAGTGGGTGTTTTCACATACACTGGTCTGAACATTTTCATTTTTCAGCTAGTGCACACGTGTCTTTTCACTCTGATCCAAATGCCAAACCACTGACAGGGCGTCATGTTACCATGACAGGGCGTCATGTTACCATGATGCCATGTTACCATGACGACTGAAAAACACGTGCTCTTAAAGTCTCGCATTTTACTGTCTTCACACCACACCACAGCTCCGATTTCCCAAGCTGAAAAAAAAAATAAAAGCAGCCCCAGGTCCGACGCTACTAGTACCTAGCCACCTAACTCATCTCTGTGTGTGCGTGTCACTGACACACATAGACTGACAGACGGGCTGACGCTACCCCCCACTGATCACTCTGACAGATCGATCTACCACTACTGTTGTAAACAAAAGAAAAACAAAGTCCTGCACTCAGCACCTTACCCATTTTGGCCCTTTTTTGGAACATGGCGCCAATATTTTGGGACAAAGTAGCTGCAGATTTCTTGCATTTTCTGTCTTTATCTTCTTTTTTCCCCATTTTCTCTTCTATCCAGGGCTACCGCGTGACGTCACCGTACCACGAGATTGTGCTAGGGCGCCATATTGGAAGACCAAGTACATGCATACATACATACTCACAATATAAAACAAAGTACGAGCGAGAGTAAAGTGACACGACGGCTGATAATTCTGGTTATGTGAGTACATTACCAGCTGCAGAAAGGGCATGGTATGTGGAGAAACTGGCTGTGATTGATGGGTTTGACCCATATGATAAGACTCGGGGCAAGGGAGAATGGATTTTTTTATTTCATAATTTATTTTTAATTTACTACTTATCTGTTTTTATTTATATATATTTGAATTATTTGGACATGGGGAAAAACTATATTTAAAATCCAAAGAGGGATGGAGGGAGGAAAATTAAAACAAAAGAAAGAAATGAAATATAGAGTAGAGAATATTTGATAAAATTAAGGATGTTTTTATTCAGTAAACATTTAAAAAAAAATGTTCTACAACACTCTAGCCTAGTGACTTACCAGTAACAAAACAGACTTGAAGTATTCAGATCCGCTCTGCATAAAGCAGCTAAATACTCTCTCTGTCTCCTGGCAGAAAGCTCCTTGGTTTGCTTGTGTCTCAATCACAGCTGGTATTCTGTAGAAAGACTTCTTTTCACCTTTCCCATCAGCTTTGTTAGAACCCTAACACAGCACAAAAGTTTACCCTTGTAGATTTTCGATGAACCAAGTGCCTCGTGGGTTCACATACCGCACGCTGCTGTTATTTCCCCCTAATCACGAGTTTGTTGGTCTTCCAATATGGCACAGGGTTTGTTTACTTCCGGTTTTGGGTGACGTCAGTGAAAGGGGTCTAATGGGGGCATTACCGCCACCCACTGGATTGGGGTGTAAAGCAGTCTGAACAAAACGTGTAAACATAAACATAGGAGAAATTAACCCGTTTTTCTAACTCGTCCTCACTTAGTCTACTTTTCTTTTTTGATTAGTCTGGATTTGATATTGTAAATTTAAATGTGAATCAATGTATATTCATCGGACATGAACAAATGAATAAATCTTGAGTAATCTTGAGGGGCGTGTGTGTCTGGGGGGCGGTGTCGCGGGGGGGGGGATCAAACGAACCCTCCGATCCCCCCTGGCTACGGGCCAGAGCCTTGAGTTTGTCTTTTCCCCGTTGCATTGTTGTACTGGTGCTGCCATCGCTGTCCTGTGCATCATCCTCCATGGCCGACAGTTCTTCCTTCTCCTCTCCATCTTCTCTCTCTTCTTCTATTGAGCGAGAAGCTTTCCCTGATACATCTCTTGGTGCAATAGTTTTGCACTTCGCCCCACACTGAGACTTTGCCCCGCGCTGGGCCTTGCCTTTTCCTCTGTTACCCGCCATAATATTAAAACTTGAAAATCTAATGTTTCGGCACCTTTGTAGAAACTCCAAGAATTTGCTATAAATTCTTTTTGCGGCCACCTTTTTATAACTACCCCAGCTTCAGGCGCACGTGACAACGCACATGCTTTGGGTTTGGCCCGTAATTAGGAAGCACATGCGCCTTGATTGACACGTACGAGTAATGTAGGTCACACGCGCGGCTCATGCCACTGTTCAACCCTGATCCCAAACATGCCTGCCACGCACGTCGCACTCAAGACACACGTAACTGTGGAGTGAATCCCACGTGCGTCTTTCGTCCGTACTGCCTACGAGTCTAGCGCACATTTTTCCGCTGGCGGCTGTTTCGAGCCGTGCAAGTAATCCACGTCATTCCTACTCCCCAATTGCGGGGTTTGTACGTGTTCATTGCGCGCTCGCCACGGGCTGTGAAACGCAGAGTGGTCGTAGAAAAGAATTGGTCGGACCAATTTCACTCTACGGCCTTTGCATCCTACCTACGACATCGAAATTTCATACGAATCACCTGCGTGCATCGTGCAATTGTTCGAAATTTTACCAATTTTTTGCCCGTAGACCGTTCGTAGAAGCCTGTACGGCCAGTTGTGACGCAGGCTTTAGTAAAGACTCATTGTAAATGACCAGTAGTGGCTGAGTGAACATCAAGAGCAATAGTAAGGTATTCTTGTACTTTACTGACCTAACATTATCACATTTTCTTGGTTAGCTGGGTTTTTATTGGTTATTGTTGTGTGTTGCTAGCAATGAACTTCTAAGGCTGAGTTTTATGTTTAAGATGGTTTATCACTTGTACATATTACTTGTATTGTAGGAATATTAGATAGTTCCTCGTTTTGATAATTTCACATTGCAGGATGCCATCTGCTTTGATTTGATTGTCATTATTATCCTCCGCCATGGAGTGCACAGGTCACAGTGGTGCTTGAAAGTTTGTGAACCCTTCAGAATTTTCTATATTTCTGCATAAATATGACCTAAAGCATCAGATTTTCACACAAGTCCTAAAAGTAGATAAAGAGAACCCAGTTAAGCAAATGAGACAAAAATATTATACTTGGTCATTTATTTATTGAGGAAAATGATCCAATTTTACATGTCTATGAGTGGCAAAAGTATGTGAACCTTTGCTTTCAGTATCTGGTGTGACCCCCTTGTGCAGCAATAACTGCAACTAAACATTTCCGGTAACTGTTGATCAGTCCTGCACACCAGCTTGGAGGAATTTTAGCCCATTCCTCTGTATAGAACAGCTTCAACTCTGGGATGTTCGTGGGTTTCCTCACAGGAACTGCTCGCTTCAGGTCCTTCCACAACATTTTGATTGGATTAAGGTCAGGACTTTGACTTGGCCATTCCAAAACATTAACTTTATTTTTCTTTAACTATTCTTTGGTAGAACGACTTGTGTGCTTAGGGTCGTTGTCTTGCTGAATGATCCACCTTCTCTTGAGATTCAGTTCATGGATACATGCCCCGATATTTTCCTTTAGAATTCGCTGGTATAATTCAGAATTCATTGTTCCATCAATGAATGCAAGCCATCCTGGCCCAGATGCAGCAAAACAGGCCCAAACCATAATACTACCACCACCATGTTTGACAGATAGGAGAAGGTCATTATGCTGGAATGCAGTGTTTTCCTTTCTCCAAACATAACGCTTCTCATTTAAACCAAAAAGTTCTATTTTGGTCTCATCCATCCACAAAACATTTTTCCAATAGCCTTGTGGCTTGTCCACGTGATCTTTAGCAAACTGCAGACAAGCAACAATGTTCCTTTTGGAGAGCAGTGGCTTTCTCCATGCAACCCTGTCTTGCACACCATTGTTGTTCAGTGTTCTCCTGATGGTGGACTCATGAACATTAACATTAGCCAATGTGAGAGAGGCCTTCAGTTGCTTAGAAGTTACCCTGGGGTCCTTTGTGACCTCGCCGACTATTACACGCCTTGCTCTTGGAGTGATCTTTGTTGTTCAACCACTCCTGGGGAGGGTAACAATGGTCTTGAATTTCCTCCATTTGTACACAATCTGTCTGACTGTGGATTGGTGGAGTCCAAACTCTTTAGAGATGGTTTTGTAACCTTTTCCAGCCTGATGAGCATCAACAACGCTTTTTCTGAGGTCCTCAGAAATCTCCTTTGTTCGTGCCATGATACACTTCCACAAACATGTGTTGTGAAGATTAGACTTTGATAGATCCCTGTTCTTTAAATAAAACAGGGTGCCCACTCACACCTGATTGTCATCCCATTGATTGAAAACACCTGACTCTAATATCACCTTCAAATTAACTGCTAATCTTAGAAGTTCACATACTTTTGCCACTCACAGATATGTAATACTGGATCATTTTCCTCAATAAACAAATGACCAAGTATAATATTTTTGTCTCATTTGTTTAACTGGGTTCTCTTTATCTACTTTTAGGACTTGTGTGAAAATCTGATTATGTTTTAGGTCATATTTATGCAGAAATATAGAAAATTCTAATGGGTTCACAAACTTTCAAGCACTACTATACCTGTTACCTGACCTCCTCATGCCTCGTGGCACATAGGGCCTTCACAGAGCTCCTCCACCTCTCCCTGTTGGCTGCCATGACCCACACCTCATCCCTCTCTCATGAGGTGGTGCCATGGCGTCCCTTTTAAATGGAAAATTGCTCTGCTTCTGGTTTCTGTAATAAGGTCTTTTTACAGGAGCAGGTTCTCAGCCCTCAGCCCAACCTCCAACCTGGAGGACCAATGGATCACTCTTTGTCGGGCCCCTACCCTTTGACCTGTCTGGCTTGGGTGATGCTACCGGGAGTATATGACTCCCACCAGCATAGCTCTAGGGGTCACTGGGACACACAAACCACCCCACCATGATAAGGTGGTGATCCCATGGGGTAGATGAAATGCACAGGGGGATATAGGAATGGAGTCTGTCTGTCCGTCCGTCTCAGTCTGGACAAGTTTTCTCAGAAACTACATAAGCTGCATCAATGAAACTTTGCATGCTCATATTACTATTCCTGATCTAAGTTGAGTTCGAAAATCATTTATTATCCCCAGCCACAAAGTGCGCAGGGGGATATAGGAATGGGGTCTGTCTGTCCATCTGTCCATTTCAATCTGGACAAGTTTTCTCAGAAACTACATATGCTACATCAATTAAACTTTGCATGCTCATATTACTATTCATGATCTAAGTTGAGTTCAAAAACCATGTATGAGAAATTATTATTTTCAGAGTTATGGCCCTTGATTTTCATTATTGGACTTTGTAGAAGTGGACTCAATCTGGACAAGTTCTCAGAAACTACATAAGCTACATCAATTAAACTTTGCATGCTCATATTACTATTCATGATCTAAGTTGAGTTCAAAAATCATTTATGAGAAATTATTTTGAGAGTTATGGCCCTTATGCCGCTTTTCCACTACAAACGCGGCTGAGTCGGGCTGAGCCGTGCCGTGCTGAGTCGAGCTGAGCGGGGCTGTTGGAGTTGCATTTCGACTACAACTGCGCTGAACTGTGCTGGCTGGAAGTGGGTGGACACATTGGGTGGAGTTAGCGAAAGTGGGTGGACGTCATGTGATGTCGTTAAGCAGCGCAAACAGTGACACCAGTGAGCTTTTAAGCGGTAGTCTCACGACCCGAATAGTAAACAATAAACATGGAGGACATGGAGTCGTTAGTGTTGCTGGTCTTGGTGCTGTGGCTTGTTGTCACCGACAACGCAAACAGATACTGGCAAGAGCGTATAGATGAGGCGAGGCGCATAAGGCTTCAGAAATTCTCGTAATTCTTCTTCTTCCGGGTTTGCGGTGTTTACAGATCCCAGCGCGCTCGCGGGGTGTGTGTGAGCATGTGAGGACACTCCTCCTCACCAATCAGTGCACAGGGGAGTGTCTGCTCACGCCCCCAGCCTCACTCGGCACGGTTTGGCTCGCTTCAGCCCCACTCCAAAACCGTGCGAGTTTTAGGGGCTAAGCAGGGCTGAAGCGAGCCGAGTTGTGCTGGTTTTTGGTAGTTGAAACGCGAGCCGTGTCGGGCTGAAGTGAGCTGAAGCGAGCTGAAGTGAGCTGAAAAAGGGTAGTGGAAAAGGGCCATTATTGGACTTTGTACAAGTGGACTCAATCTGGGCAAGTTTTTTTCAGAAACTACATAAGCTACATCAATGAAACTTTCCATCCTCATACTACTGAAAAAAGCTGAGTCACGTTTTATGAAGGTGTCATCACGCTTGCGATATCTTAAGTCAATATTAAAGCAATAGGCTGATAAGGGCGTAAGTGTTAAGAGGTCTCCATAAAATGCTCATGGCAGGGGATAGTGATGACCATGTCTTCTTGTTATCCCTTGCCACAAATTGCGCAGGGGGCTATAGAAATGGAGTCCCATCTGTCTGTCCATCCATTTCAATCTGGTCAAGTTTTCTCAGAAACTACATAAGCTACATCAATGAAATGCTCATATTACTATTCATGGTCTAAATTGAGTTCAAAAATCATTTATGAGAAGTTATTATTTTCAGTGTTATGGCCTTTGATTTTTGTTATTGGACTTTGTAGAAGTGGACTCAATCTGGACGTTTTCTCAGAAACTACATTAGCTGTATCAATGAAACTTTGCATGCTCATACTACTGAAAAAAGCTGGGTAGCATTTTATGAAAGTGTCATAGCACTTACGACATCATAAGTCAATATTAAAGCAATGGGCTTATAAGGGCATAAGTGTTAAGAGGTCTTCATAAAATGCTCATGGTGGGGGGATAGTGATGACCATCTCTTCTTGTTAATAGTGAAACACACCATCTGTGTATTTTCATGACAACTTACAGTATAATATATTGAGCTTATGTTACATACTATCACAATTTATCAGATGTTGCTATCGGAGCATTTATTTATTTATTTATTTATTTATTTTTAGTAAATGAGAATGATAGGAGACCAATAACAGATAGTAGTATTGGTACTGTACTGATGCATCCCTAGTTGAAATGTCTTTTATAGTATGGTGTGCAAGAACAATGTCATTTTAAAAATATTTTATTTACTGGTAATTGATTTATTGCCACACCATATAAATTGGATCTGCTGTGTAACATCTATAAGTTTAAATACATTTAGTTTAAAAAAAACGAGAAGGAAAACAACATTCACTAAAATTCCTGCTTATCATTGTGTAACTGTATTGAGCTCATGTTGTAATTATTACGAAGCTCATTATTTAGTAATTACAGTGATACTGATAGAAAATATAAATATTTAACAGTTACTCCACTCAATCTCGTCGTATATGAGCTGATACCCAATGAGGTGCATAGCGCCAAGTTGGTTCTAAGCCATGTACGACGAGATTGAGTGGAATAACTGTTTTATTCTATCCACATTCACTGGATTTTGAGAAACAGAACTGTGGCAGCGGGGGAGTGGCTGAGCGTCGGTCTGTGAATGGAGGGCGGAGTCAGGGAAGGTGAGTGGTCATGTCACTACACCTGTTGTCAATTAACGTGTGTTTGTGTCTCCTTCAGTGACCGCCCCCGATAAAAGGAGAGCGAGAAGGGGAGGTTGGCGCTGAAGGCTCGTTGACAGCCTGTATGTGTGTGTGCATGTGAGTGTGAGAGAGTGAGAGTATTTTGGAGCCCTATGCTGAAAAGCTATCAAATAAAAACCCCTCTTCAACATAAACAGCCGCCTGCAGTGCTTCTGTGCTCCACCCATACCTGAATCTTGCTACAGTGTTGCTGAAACCCGGGACAAGTGCAAAAGGGAACAGCGCCATGGAGTCCTCGCCATTCAAGGACCTCATCCATGCCATCGCCACAGCCCAGCAGAACCAGCACCAAGCGCTGGTCACCCTCCGGAAGGAGCAGGAACAGTGGTTAGAAGCCTTGGTGCTGGCCCAACAGGAAGACCACCAGGCGTTCCGGCACCTGCTTGCATCAGTGGGGCCCACGACCACCACCGGAGCGGACCCTCCCCACCTCACCCTAACGAAGATGGGTCCGCATGATGACCCAGAAGCCTTCCTTGCGCTCTTCAAGCAGGCAGCGGAGGCATGGGGTTGGCCAGTGGACCAGCGCGCAGTGCGCCTCCTCCCTTTGCTGATGGGCAAGGCGCAGCTTGCCACACTGCAGCTCCCCACCGACAGCTGTCTTGTGTATGCAGACCTACAGAGAGTCATCCTCCAGCATGTTGGGTGCTCCCCAGAGCAACAGCGGCAGCGCTTCCACTCGCTGCGCTTGGAGGAGGTCGGCCGGCCGTTCACATTTGGGCAGCAACTCCGTGATGCCTGCCAGCGATGGCTGAGGGCAGACGACCGTGATGCCAAGGGAGTGATCGACCTGGTGACACTGGAACAATTCGTCACGCGACTTCCGGAAGGAACGGCGGAGTGGGTCCAGTGTCATCGCCCGGTGTCACTGGACCAGGCGATTGAGCTGGCAAAGGACCACATGGCAGCAGTTCTGATGGCAGGAAGGTGTGCCTCCTCTTCTCCTCTCTCTTCTCTCTCCCCTCTCCCTCTGCTTCCTGTCCTTGCCCCATTCCCCCACCACGGAAGTGGGGGCCGGTTCCCCCCCAGCCGGCCTGGTGCACCCGCGGTGTCCTCTCATTTCCCCCTTCCTTGTCTGTGTCTCCTCCCCCTCAGGTGAGTGACATCTGTAACACTGGTGCAGAGGGAGAGGCTGGGCCGGTGTGCTGGCGCTGCGGGGAGCCGGGGCATCTACAACATCAGTGCTCCGCGATGGAGGTGGGCGTGGTGGTTCGGGTCCCCGACGTGCCAGAAACCATCCTCTATCAGGCCAGAGCATATCGAATACCAGTAAGTGTCCAAGGGGATACATATCAGTCTTTGGTGGATTCTGGCTGTAACCAGACCTCAATCCACCAAAGTCTGGTGCAAGGTGAGGCATTGGGGAGAGCACGAAGGGTGAAGGTGTTGTGTGTGCATGGGGATGTTCACAACTACCCTTTGGTGTCCGTCCACATTCTATTTTGAGGGGAAAAACATAGTGTAAAGGCGGCGGTTAACCCTCGTCTCACCCACTCGCTAATTTTGGGGACTGATTGGCCGGGGTTTAAGGAATTAATGACGCACATAGTGAAGAGTGGGTCCTGCCGTAATTCAGCTGGGGAAGCCCCGGAGTAGCATTGGTGGGAGAAGCTGTCACAGAGCCGTCTATGTCAGCACCGCGTCAGGGCGATAGACGGAGTGAGGAGTGCCCTGCCCTTCCTCTCTCTCTCGGGGATTCCCTTGGGGACTTCCTGTTAGAGCAGTCATGAGACAGGACTCTGCGGCATGCATTTGACCAAGTGAGAGTAATCGATGGTCAAATTCTCCAGCCAAATGCGATGCCGGCCTTCCCCTACTTTGCGATTATTAAGGATAGGCTATACCGAGTGACGCAGGACACTCAAACTGTCGAAAAGATAACACAGCTGTTAATTCCAAAAAGCCGCTGGGAATTCATATTCCAGGCAGCTCACTTTAATCCCATGGCCGGACACTTGGGGCAAGATAAGACACTAGCTCGAATAATGGGCTGGTTCTATTGGCCAGGGATTCTCAGGGATGTCCGTCGGTGGAGTGCGGCGTGCCGTGAATGCCAATTAGTAAATCCCACGGCCACTCAAAAAGTGCCCTTGCGCCCTCTCCCTTTAATTGAGACCCCTTTCGAAAGAATTGGGATGGATCTCGTCAGGCCATTAGATCGGTCAGCATGGGGATATTGCTTTATTTTAGTTCTGGTGGACTATGCAATACGATCTCCAGAAGCAGTGCCTCTCTGCAATATCTCAGCATGCAGTATCGCAGAAGCACCCTTCCTCTTTATCTCCCGGGTCGGGATTCCAAAAGAAATCCTGACAGACCAAGGCATTGCATTCATGTCATGCACACTGCGCAAACTGTATGGGCTACTGGGGATTAAGCCTATCTGCACCAGCGTTTATCACCCACAAACGGATGGCTTAGTAGAACAGTTTAATTGAACCCTCAAAAATATAATTCAGAAGTTCTCAAGTGAAGGTGCATGTAATTGGGATAAGTGGCTCTAGCCCCTGTTATTTGCAGTACGAGAGGTCCCGCAAGCCTCCACAGGATTTTCACCATTTGAATTGTTATATGGGCATAAGCGCGTGGCATTTTGGAGGTGCTACGTGAAAACTGGGAAGAAGGACCTTCACCCAGTAAAAACGAAATTCAATATGCTCTCAACCTGCGCGCCAAACTCCACACACTCACGCACTTAACCCAGGAGAATTTGCAGTGGGCGCAAGAACGTCAAGTCCAACCATACGACAGGGGCACGTGCCTTAGGGAGGTCACACCAGGAGACAAAGTGCTCGTATTGTTGCCCACGTCGAGCTCCAAATTGGTCGGCAAGTGGCAAGGGCCCTTCGAAGTCACACGGCGAGTCGGGGACATCGGCTATGAGGTGAGGCAAATTGACAGGGGTGGGGCATTACAGATTTACCACCTCAATCTGTTAAAATGTTGGAATGAGGAGGTCCCCGTGGCGTTGGTGTCGGTAATTCCGGAGAAGGCGGGACTGGGGCCGGAGGTTCAAAAAAGAAAATTGACATTGTCCACTGCTCTAGTCCCCTGTGGAGACCACCTCTCCCCGACCCAGCTCACAGAGGTAGCCCAGTTGCAGAAAGAATTTTCTGATGTGTTTTCACCCCTGCCCGGCTGCACCCACCTCATAGAACACCACATTGAGACACCCCCGGGGGTGGTCTCAATGTGCAATTCGCCTGCCCGAATACAAAAAAAAGGTGGTCCGGGATGAACTTGAAGCCATGCTCAAAATGGGTATAATCGAGGAGTCCCACGGTGACTGGAACAGCCCAGTCGTCCTGGTCCCCAAGACCGATGGGTCAGTCAGGTTCTGTGTGGACTATAGGAAAGTCAACACGGTGTCTAAATTTGACATGTACCCAATGCCTCGCATTGATGAGTTGCTCGATCAATTAGGCACTGCTTGTTTTTATTCGACACTGGATTTAACGAAGGGATATTGGCAGATCCCCTTGACTCCTCTGTCCCAAGAGAAAACGACCTTTTCCACACCGTTTGGTTTACACCAATTCATCACACTTCCTTTTGGGCTGTTTGGGGTGCCCGCTACGTCCCAGCAGCTTATGGACAGGGTCCTCCGCCCCCACGCCACTGACGCAGCCACGTATCTGGATGACATTATCATCTATAGTAATGACTGGCCGCGGCACCTTGAACACCTTAGAGCCATCCTAAAGTCGCTGAGGCAGGCAGGTCTCACAGCCAACCCAAAGAAATGTGCGATTGGGCGGGTGGAAGTATGGTATCTGGGTTTCCACTTAGGCAAGTGCGTCCCCAAATTAATAAGACCGCAGTGATTGTGGTCTGCCTGAGGCCCAAGACCGAAAAGGGGGTGAGACAGTTCCTGGGGCTGGCTGGCTACTATCGGAGGTTCATACCTAATTATTTGGACGTCACCAGCCAGCTGACGGATTTCACTAAAAAGGGAGCACCAGATCCGGTCCAGTGGACAGAGCAATGCCAACAGGCTTTCTCTAGGGTAAAGGCTGCACTATGTGGAGGGCCACTGTTACACTCCCCTGACTTTTCTTTCCCCTTTATTTTGCAGACAGACATGTCGGACAGAGGGCTGGGGGCCGTTCTGTCCCAGAAGGTGGAGGGGGAGGAGCGTCCCGTGCTGTACATTAGCTGAAAGCTGTCGATGCGAGAGGGCAGGTACAGCACGATCGAAAAAGTGCCTAGCCATCAAGTGGGTGGTCCTCGCCCTCCAGTACTACCTGCTGGGACACCCTTTCACCCTCTGTTCGGACCACACGCCCCTCCAGTGGCTCCACCGCATGAAGGATGCCAACATGTAGATCACCACGCACGGTGGTGTAGTGGTTAGCATGGTCGCCTCACAGCAAGAAGGTTCCAGGTTCAAACCCAGCAGCCAGCGATGGCCTTTCTGTGTGGAGTTTGCATGTTCTCCCCGTGTCTATGTGGGTTTCCTCCGGGTGCTCTGGTTTCCCCCACAATCCAAAGACATGCAGTTAGGTTGACGTGGGGCGGCCTTGGGCTGGGGTGCCCTTGAGCAAGGTACCTGACCCCTGACTGCTCCCCGGGCACTTTGATTTGGCTGCCCACTGCTCTGAGTGTGTGCGTGTGTTCACTGCTTCAGATGGATTAAATGCAGAGGATGAATTTCACTGTGCTTGAAGTGTGCATGTGACGAATAAAGGTTTCTTCTTTTTTTTTATCTTGCACTCCAGTCATTTAAATTCGAGGTGGTCCACAGGCTGGGGGCGCAGATGGTGGTGGTAGACTTCCTCTCCCATCAAGGGTGGGGAGTCAGCTTCAGGCCAGATGACTCCCTGGCCTGAGTCGGCCGGTGGGGATATGTGGCAGTGGGGGCATGGCCGAGCATCGGTCTGTGAATGGAGGACGGAGTCAGGGAAGGTGAGTGGTCATGTCACTACACCTGTTGTCAATTAATGTGTGTTTGTGCCTCCTTCAGTGACCGCGCCCGATAAAAGGAGAGCAAGAAGGGGAAGTCGGCGCTGAAGGCTCGTTGACAGCCTGTATGTTTGTGTGTGTGTGTGTGTGTGTGTGTGTGTGTGTGTGTGTGTGTGTGTGAGTTTTTTGGAGCCCTATGCTGAAAAGCTATCAAATAAAAACCCCTCTTCAATGTAAACAGCCACCTGCTGTGCTTCTGTGCTCCACCCACACCTGAATCTTGCTACAAGAACATTTTTATTTTTTGCAAATTAGATAAATAAAAACTTTCTACAAAATGTCCAACAAAATCATTTCCGCTAAGAATGTAAACAAACGGGTGAAATGACAGTAGCAATTTGTGAAAAATGCTATAATAATAATAATTCTTGAAAAATAAAAAGGATACATTCTTACCATCAAATACTTTTATTCCATATTTTGTTGCTTTTTATTTCCCTTACAGAAAAACCACATGAACTTCACATATGATTTTTCATGTGTGAAATATGTGGAAAATGTGTTTTGCACCTGAGAAGCATGTTATTTGCACATGGGAAACATGTGGTTTTGGCCCAATTTTATGTGAATCACATGTGGAAATGTTTTACACATGTGGTAACATGTTTTCCACATGTGCACTACATGGTAACACATGTTACAAAATCTGATAACATGTATTCCACATGTTACCACATGTGATCACATGTGAAATACATGGGAAATTCACGTGTTTTTTCCATAAGGGTTCTTAAATAAAAGTTCATTACTTAAGTCAAAGTACAGATCACACTGGTCAAATGTTACTCTGATACAAGTGAAAGCTGTACAGTCAATTTTATACTTAAGTTAAAGTACTGAAGTATATGCTTTTAAAAATACTTAAGTATTAACAGTACGTTTTCTGTCAATGCATCGTTGTATTATTGCCACAATGTAGCTAATGCTACTAGAAAAGAAAGATTTCTACGTTCTGTTTATTTGGTAAGATTATGCTAAAACGCATGTCTGAAAGGACTTCAGATACAACCCCGATTCCAAAAAAGTTGGGACAAAGTACAAATTGGAAATAAAAATGGAATGCAATAATTTACAAATCTCAAAACCTGATATTGTATTCACAATAGAACATAGACAACATATCAAATGTCGGAAGTGAGACATTTTGAAATTTCATGCCAAATATTGGCTCATTTGAAATTTCATGACAGCAACACATCTCAAAAAAGTTGGGACAGGGGCAATAAGAGGCTGGAAAAGTTAAAAGTACAAAAAAGGAACAGCTGGAGGACCAAATTGCAACTCATTAGGTCAATTGGCAATAGGTCATTAACATGACTGGGTATAAAAAGAGCATCTTGGAGTGGCAGCGGCTCTCAGAAGTAAAGATGGGAAGAGGATCACCAATCCCCCTAATTCTGCGCCGACAAATAGTGGAGCAATATCAGAAAGGAGTTCAACAGTGTAAAATTGCAAAGAGTTTGAACATATCATCATCTACGGTGGGCGGCACGGTGGTGTAGTGGTTAGCGCTGTCGCCTCACAGCAAGAAGGTCCTGGGTTCGAGCCCCGGGGCCGGCGAGGGCCTTTCTGTGTGGAGTTTGCATGTTCTCCCCGTGTCCGCGTGGGTTTCCTCCGGGTGCTCTGGTTTCCCCCACAGTCCAAAGACATGCAGGTTAGGTTAACTGGTGGCTCTAAATTGACCGTAGGTGTGAATGTAAGTGTGAATGGTTGTCTGTGTCTATGTGTCAGCCCTGTGATGACCTGGCGACTTGTCCAGGGTGTACCCCGCCTTTCGCCCGTAGTCAGCTGGGATAGGCTCCAGCTTGCCTGCGACCCTGTAGAACAGGATAAAGCGGCTAGAGATAATGAGATGAGATCATCTACGGTGCATAATATCATCAAAAGATTCAGAGAATCTGGAAGAATCTCTGTGCGTAAGGGTCAAGGCCGGAAAACCATACTGGGTGCCCGTGATCTTCGGGCCCTTAGACAGCACTGCATCACATACAGGCATGCTTCTGTATTGGAAATCACAAAATGGGCTCAGGAATATTTCCAGAGAACATTATCTGTGAACACAATTCACCATGCCATCCGCCGTTGCCAGCTAAAACTCTATAGTTCAAAGAAGAAGCTGTATCTAAACATGATCCAGAAGCGCAGACATCTTCTCTGGGCCAAGGCTCATTTAAAATGGACTGTGGCAAAGTGGAAAATTGTTCTGTGGTCAGACAAATCAAAATTTGAAGTTCTTTATGGAAATCAGGGACGCCGTGTCATTCGGACTAAAGAGGAGAAGGACGACCCAAGTTGTTATCAGCGCTCAGTTCAGAAGCCTGCATCTCTGATGGTATGGGGTTGCATTAGTGCATGTGGCATGGGCAGCTTACACATCTGGAAAGACACCATCAATGCTGAAAGGTATATCCAGGTTCTAGAGCAACATATGCTCCCATCCAGACGACGCCTCTTTCAGGGAAGACCTTGCATTTTCCAACGTGACAATGCCAAACCACATACTGCATCAATTACAGCATCATGGCTGCATAGAAGAAGGGTCCGGGTACTGAACTGGCCCGATCTGCAGTCCAGATCTTTCACCCATAGAAAACATTTGGTGCATCATAAAACGGAAGATACGACAAAAAAGACCTAAGACAGTTGAGCAACTAGAATCCTACATTAGACAAGAATGGGTTAACATTCCTATCCCTAAACTTGAGCAACTTGTCTCCTCAGTCCCCAGACATTTACAGACTGTTGTAAAGAGAAAAGGGGATGTCTCACAGTGGTAAACATGGCCTTGTCCCAACTTTTTTGAGATGTGTTGTTGTCATGAAATTTAAAATCACCTAATTTTTTTCTTTAAATAATACATTTTCTCAGTTTAAACATTTTATATGTCATCTATGTTCTATTCTGAATAAAATATGGAATTTTGAAACTTCCACATCATTGCATTCCATTTTTATTTACAATTTGTACTTTGTCCCAACTTTTTTTTAAATCGGGGTTGTAAGTTAATGTTATTCATGTTAGCGTAACTCCATTTTTACATGCTAACTAACAGTCAGTGTGTTTACATGCACATAGAGAGAATCGAATTTCTGCCGTTGCTCGACTGAAATTGAAGTTCAAAATGCCATGTATACACCTTAATTCGGCTGAAATTGAACCGAACTTGATTTCTCGGAATCGAGCTACACGACCTAGATTATGCGATTTCTGCCGAGCTACTTAGTGCATGTATACCCTATTGAGCTACGTATTCGAGCTACTTACTTCAGCACCGCCCCTTCCGGAAGTGACGAGTGACGAGACCACAAGGGAAACACAACAGCCTCGGTCGGCATGACAACGAATCATGACAACGGCATGAATCTTTTCTTTTTGTGGCATTTTTTGCACTGTTAAAATTTAGCTCACTTACTGTATCACCAAATACATCTGTACAGCTGTTGCATAGCTGTGAATTGTGTACATAAACAAGTCATTGTATTTGTATGTGTGTGTATATACACACACAAATATATGTCCAACATCTGAAGAATGTCAATAAAAACAAAACAATTGAACTTTTTGTGTGTTTATTAAGACATAAGTTAAATTGTAAGCAAAAAAAAATATTTTTTTGTAAGCAAAAAATGGACTTTAGAAAAATATTAGTGTGCAAAATAAGTTGTCTTACAAAACAGTGGTCTGCGCCGGACAGTTTGTAGCCATACAGTCTGTTAGAGCAAGCGGAACTGCCAGTGTTGTCAGATTGGGGGGTTTTAAGTGCATTTTAGCGGATTTGAACATGGTTTGGGCTGGAATACGTCAGCAGTATCTGGCAACACTATAGCTCTTCTTCATGATGACAACCGGAAGTGTACCAACACGATGGGGTGTGTAGCGCCACGTGTGGCTCGGGTGCACAATGCACCTTGCACAATAGCCCGATTTCACTTGTGCATGTAGGATTGGATTTCTCTGGCACCCCTGCTGGGACCCTTTGCTCGATTACCGACAGTAGCTCGATTTGGACGTGCATGTAAACGTACTGAGTGTCCAAGTTAACTAGTTATGTGTTAATGTTAGCTGTGGACAAGGCTATGGCAACTTGGCGGGCAAATCCATAGAAAGTCATTTGACTAACCAGACCGCATAGCTATTGCAATGTTATCACTAGCTCTAAAAGCACATGAAACTTCACTGCAAGCTTTCTCTTGGAATAAAACATTTACATACTTCAATATGCTTCCGCAGGTTGGATAGCGAGTTTTTGTAGGCTGTGATGTAGTTTATTTTCGATAAACAAAGCAAACATTTAAAATGAACTGAATCTTTAATCCTTTCAGAAAACTGAAACACGGGTTCTAGCTATAGCCATGGGTGCGTGCATTCCCCAGAAGAACCGCCTCCTTCTATTCTGCCATCAACTGATCTTGTTCAAATAATGCTGCGGAGAAATCATTGAACCTGATTTTATACAGTCCATGGACGTGATGTGACCCTAGTGATTACTGATCGGCTGTCTCAGTGTCAGCTGCAAAAAAAACCAATCACATTTTAGAAAAGAAAAGGAAAAAACATCCACTTTCAAAGCTGCTTCATAGTAACGAGTAATGAGGACCTTCATAGAAATGTAGTGGAGTAAAAAGTACGATATTTGTCTTTCAAATGTAGTGAAGTTAAAGTCATAAGTTTAAAAAAATAATAATACTCAAGTAAAGTATAGATACTCAAAAAGTGTACTTAAGTACAGTACTCAAGTAAATGTACTTTGTTGCTGTCCACGTCTGCCACTCAGTCTGACAGTATTTCTTTTTTCTCTTCTTCTTCTTCTTCTTCTTTATAGATTCACCACAATTACATGGTAGATTGAAGAAGAATCGTTTGATATGACTTTGCTTGGAGTATGTCTTATGAATTAGGTGGTCAATCAGAAAGAAACAATGTGTTTGGTTTTTCAAGTCATCCAGCTTGCACTGTTGCCAGTGCATGAGGTTTGCTTTTTAAGTGAGATCAGTTCTCAGATGTTCATATGTGCAGCCCTAAATTGTACCTGTTAAGCAAAAGCAAAACAGAGAGTTCCATATCAAGTCTCTGTTTTGACTGCACACCGGCATTACTCCATGTCTTGAAAAGCCATGTTTAGGCAGTGCTGGTTAAAAACTAAGCTTCACTTGAGCTAAAGTTTTCTTCGAAAACATACACATGCTTTTGCACTGACACATAAAATCAGGCTCAGTTGGCGTGTTGCTCATTTGAGGCATCCTCAAATCTTTGAGTGACAGTCGCTGTGCATGCGAGGAGGTAGACTGTCTGGTAACCATGGGAACAAAAACTCATCCAAACTGCAAACCACAATTTGTCAAAAAAACATGGCTTTAGAAACATTAAAATGACACTATTACTAAGGAACAGTGTGTGCATTAGGCAGAGTGTCATCTCACACCAACATTTTTCTAATCTATTAAGGAACAAATATGAAGAAAATGGGTTCTTATATCCTTATTTTCTGAACATCTAACTCAGAGTTGCTTCATTATTCTAAAGCAAGCATTTAGTTGTAGGGTCAGGATATACAGTGGTGTAGTGGTTAGCACTGTCGCCTCACAGCAAGAAGGTTCCAGGTTTGAATCTCATGGCCTTTCTGTGTGGAGTTTGCATGTCCTCCTGTGTGTCTGTGTGGGTTTCCTCTGGGTGCTCTGGTTTCTCCCATCATCCAAAGACATGCAGTTACGTTAACTGACTGCTCTAAATTGTTCATAGGTGTGAATGGTTGAGAGGAGAAAACCTCTGTAATAATCCAGTAGAAGGCAACAGGAAACCACGACTGTAATTCTTCCCTAGAAACTTTGATGGCTGGAAGAAAAGCCGTCACTGCAGTGATATGCCAGATAGATAGATAGATAGATAGATAGATAGATAGATAGATAGATAGATAGATAGATAGATAGATAGATAGATAGATAGATAGATAGATAGATAGATAGATAGATAGATAGATAGATAGATAGATAGATAGATAGATAGATCAGGATATAATGACCTCTTTTATAGGAGTAAGCCAAGGAATGGAAGACTGGCAGTTATATTATTATCTGATTAGAACAGTGGATGTTTTAGTGCTTTTTGTTTGTCTTTGTTCATTATTCAACTATAAAACCAAAGGATTCTGAATGAATACATCTGATTTCACTGATGCGAGAGTGATTTTGCAGGTAATGGAGACAACGAAATATCAGATCTTTTTGAAAATATGAATAACTGCTAATTTTTGTGACTTTTTCCATAAAACTCAGTGTGTGGACTTGTCTGAATCATGCTGTGCCACTTTTTTCCACCACTACAGCTCTTTTTATTTATTTTTTTATTTTGTCATTCATATGACTCAACTTGTGCAAATAATAATAATAATAAGGGCGGCACGGTGGTGTAGTGGTTAGCGCTGTTGCCTCACAGCAAGAAGGTCCGGGTTCGAGCCCCATGGCTGGCGAGGGCCTTTCTGTGCGGAGTTTGCATGTTCTCCTCGTGTCCGTGTGGGTTTCCTCTGGGTGCTCCGGTTTCCCCCACAGTCCAAAGACATGCAGGTTAGGTTAACTGGTGACTTTAAATTGACCGTAGGTGTGAGTGTGAATGGTTGTCTGTGTCTATGTGTCAGCCCTGTGATGACCTGGCAACTTGTCCAGGGTGTACCCCGCCTTTCGCCCGTAGTCAGCTGGGATAGGCTCCAGCTTGCCTGCGACCCTGTAGAACAGCATAAAGCGGCTGGAGATAATGAAATGAGATGAGATTAAATGTGGCATAGTGGTGTAGTGGTTAGCACTGTCACCTCACAGCAAGAAAGTTCTGGGTTCGAGCCCAGTGGCTGATGGGGGCCTTTGTGTGTGGAGTTTTCATGTTCTCCCTGTGTCTGCATGGGTTTCCTCTGGGTGCTTCAGTCCAAAGACATGCAGCTTAGGTTAATTGGTGGCACTAAATTGACCATAGGTGTGAATGTGAGTGTGAATGGTTGTTTGTCTCTATGGCCAAGTTTACATTAGACCGTATCTGTCTCGTTTTCTTCGCGGATGCACTGTCCGTTTACATTAAACCACCTGGAAACGCCGGGAAATGGGAATCCGCCAGGGTCCACGTATTCAATCTAGATCGTGTCTGATCCGGTGCTGTGTAAACATTGAGATACGCGGATACGCTGTGCTGAGCTCTAGCTGGCGTCGTCATTGGACAACGTCACTGTGACATCCACCTTCCTGATTCGCTGGCGTTGGTCATGTGACGCGACTGCTGAAAAACGACGTGGACTTCCGCCTTGTATCACCTTTCATTAAAGAGTATAAAAGTATGAAAATACTGAAAATACTGATGCAAATACTGCCCATTGTGTAGTTATGATTGTCTTTAGGCTTGCCATCCTTCCACTTGCAAGTGGTAAGTGATGTGCGCTGGGATCACACACACAGCGGCTCAGTCCCGAAAACACAGCTTGTGCACTTCACTCGCGCGCTCTGTGAGCTGCGCAGGGCCGGAGTGCACACCCTCCAGAGGGCACTCGCTGTTCAGGGCGGAGTGATTTGGAGCGCAGGATGCCTGCGGAGCCGAGCGTATCCGTGTATTGGTGTTGCTGTGTGCACACCAATCATTTTAAAAACGTTAATCTGATGATCTGCTGATACGGTCTAATGTAAACATGGGCTATGTGTCAGCCCTGCGATGATCTGGTGACTTGTCCAGGGTGTACCCTGCCTCTCACCCATAGTCAGCTGGGATAAGCACCAGCTTGCCCATGACCCTGCACAGGATAAGCGGTTGCAGATAATGGATGGATGGAATGGTTGTTATTATCTGCAGGGATTTTACTAGTTCCTTACTTTCATTTGAATGGAATAAAACAAAATCCAACCACATCGCACATTTCCATTTGAATACCTACATATTTTCATGATTTTAGGTTTAACACTACTATTACATCCTGAATCTCTAGTTATTAAATCTGGCAGGGCTTGTACTGTCTTGGAAAGCCTGGAAAAGTCATGGGATTTTCCAGACTTGGATTTCACATTCAGATTCAGGAATATTTAATTTGTATGGAGAAACAAGTCGAAAAAAATTAAAACGTGTCAACATTTTATTATTTAAAACAAAATTTCTTTTACAGAATTAATTCCATATTTTAGAAATTAAAAAAAGTGATGAGCATTGTGTTAATTCCTGTTGTCACTGTGGTGTATTATATCACCATAGCAACAATATAGACTCTGTTTTACCTTTTGATTGTTAATGGATGTTGTACATTTTCAATTCAGTCACAGAATATTTAGCAATGAAGACAGTGCACAGTCTTGTCTGATTCACTATGCCTAGTTTCACTATGAGCAAAAGAAATTGCTTGGTTACACCTGCAAAAGTTTATGCCTTGAATCACAAGAGTCACAATGTGCAAAAGGTAAAGCATATTTCTGTTCCAAGTATTTCTAAGCAGGGGTGGTAAAAGTAGAAAAAAAAAATGATGATGCTTAGTGGCTTGCTGGCTGCAATGCATTCTGGGAAATGTATGGGAAAATCTCTTGGCACTAGCCCTGCAATAACCTGGCGACTTGTCCAGGGTGTACCCTGCCTCTTGCCCATAGTCAGCTGGGATAGGCTCCAGCTTGCCTGTGACCCTGTAGAACAGGATAAGTGGCTACAGATAATGGATGGATGGATCTCTTGGCACTGTATTCTTTTATATTGCTTGATCGAGGTGGAAAGTTTACATTTCCTATAAGTCTTGTCTCAGCAGTGGTGTGATGACCATGATCCAAACTTTCACAGTGAAGCCATCTGGTCCTTGGGCAAAAAAATAAATAAATAAATAAATAAATAAAAATCACACCAAGTTTTTTTTTTTCTCTCATAAATTTATAACTCTGTAATCTCACAATTTCTGAATTTGTTCTTGAAATTTCTGACATTAGGACTTCATAATCTTGGAGAATATCTGAGATATTTATCATAAATGTATGACATTAATCTTGGAAATTTTTAATCTTGGGAGGTTTTTTCTCAAAATATTACCCTTGTGCCTCGGTTCCATTTTTTAAAAATACTTACAGTGACCCTAATATGGTGTCATACTTGTTTAACTAAATAGTTTGTTAAAAGCTGACGTACAGCTTCAAATTCTTCATTCTAGTTAAAGTAGAAAAGTATCAACTCTCAATTCTAAAAACATCGAAACATACTCAAAGGTGAAAGCATTAAAATGTTGAAGTGCTACTATGCTAGCCCAAGTGGTTCTTATGGTGTTTCTATGAGGTTTCAATATGATCCCAGTTGGTTGTTAGTTTGTAGCTAGTTGATTTCTATGAAAATTCAGCTGGTTGCCAGGGTTTTAGTAGGTGGATCAATACAGGTCCATAACTGTCTCCAGCTGAATGAAGAAAGGCTCAAAAGTTGTGAGAGCACAATCAACGAAACAATTTTAAATGTATTCCTATGGGGGAAAAAATGTACCTATAATTCCAATATTTCTCAAAAGCACAGGCACACTATTCCCAGATAGGATCTATGATTCTGCCAAATTTCACAGCTTCCATAGATCAAAAACTGCACCTGAAGAAAACAGTACAAATTGGGCAAAGAATATGGAGAACAATAGGTGGGTTGCTTCTGACATCATATCCGCCTCATTAGATATGCAAGACATGAAGTGGTGGTCAGCTAAGCTCACTGTTCACAAAGCATTACTATCACTGGGGCGCCTTGCTAGTCGTTAAAATGCCCTATGCTTGTTTTGTTTTGGGCTGCTCGAATCAAACAAACCCTGAAACTGATAAGTTTCTTCCGGGTTCCCTGTGACATGATAAAGGGTGAAAGAGCAAAGGATTTTACCAAAAGACGATGAGAAAGGTGGCTCTTGAACCATTTGCTGTGATGGAAGGGAGCTGAGTCGAAGAACGCTCGAATTTGCAGTGATCACTTCATGAAAGGTTTGTAAATTCCTCTGATTTATTTTGTTTGGATTCGTAAATCACTTTTCTTGCCATTTTCTGTTATTTCATGATGTTCTGAAGTTCAGGAGACACTTAAGTCCTCAGATGTGTTTTTGTTTACTGTTTGATCGTGGTCCTGTTTGATTGGGGAAGCCATAGCCAAATGATTAGAGAAACAGCTTGGGGACTAAAAGATTGCTGGCTCAATTCCCTGAACCAGCAGAACTAGCTGAACTATCCTTGAGCAAAGCACCTAACCCCCAACTGCTCTGGCAAGTGTGGTGGCGTACCTTGTGTCTGATTAGCCAAAGAAAAACTGATGATGTAAAGGCCTGGTCCCACTGCACTTACGGATGCAAAGAGGATGTAAAACGTAAAAAAATCTTTGCCATCCGTTGGAAAACGCTATGCATCCGTTGTGTACTCATTGCATACGTGCTTCATACGCTCTATCCATCGAGCATCCATCCACTGTGATTTCATCCACGCAAAAAGTTTTGAGCTGCACAAAACTTTTAGAACAGATGAACTTTCCGCCGTGTACGATGTAAATCCGCGACATATACGAGCAACAAACTTTCTATGTCCATTATCATCCGTTAAACGTCTGCTGTATCCTCTCTGCATCCTCTGGGCATCCTCGCAACTCACATCCGCTGCAGCTGAAAACGGAAAGAGGGAGGAAAGATAAGGTACATGAAACGTCTATTCATCGTTAGTAGCACGGAAATAGAAAGGATGTAAGCGTATGCATCTCGTATATAAAGTATTCAAAACGGACAAAGCGTTTATATCTGGGATGTATCTCGTATATTTAGGATGTCTGGAGTATGTCTAGAGTATGTAGAAGGACACCTAGCGGACAATCGGTCTGCATCCGATATACATCCGCGCAACATCCCCTTTGTTTCCGTTAGGCGTACGTGATGCATCCCCTTCATCCGCTATGCATCCGCTCTTTCTGCTATGCATCCGCTTCTCAGTTATCACCGGTAACCCCTTCGGAGCTGTCATCCACTTCCATCCGCTTTCATCCGCTAGGCTTCCTATGAACATGCGTTTAACATCCCCGCTATATACTACCCACGTCCGTTCTTTTCCGTTCTGTTTTCGCAAATGTTCGCCAATTTTGTCCATTTCTGGAGCGGATGAAAACGGATAGAGCCACCCCCGAAATTTTGCTCGTCCGCTGTGTCCTTTTTGCATACGTTTTGTGTCCATCGGCCAGTGGGACCGGGCCTTAATTATTAGTTGGGGCAAGAACCTGGCTGTAACATATTGTAAACTAAAGCATATGTTTTCACTTTATTTATCAGGACGTCCTAGCAATCTTTCCAAGGACAGTGATGTACCGTAGATTGGGCTCCTACACTGGACTAGAGAGATAAGATAATCAAGATGATCCATGTAAACACAAAATCAGAGCTCATGAGTTAACAGCATAAAACTGCTTCCCTGGCCATGCAATTACAGTGAGCCATGATAACTTCTCCATCCTGTTTCACCAATACCCAGGTCTTTAAAGGGGTTTCTGTGGACCTTTTTGAATGATTTACCCGGAAGAGAAGAACAGGGAGGATTGAGAATTGAGTGGCTGTAGTTTGATTACACCTGATACTAAAACTTGTAACGTCCTAACACAAAGCCCAAAAATGCCTACTTACCTGGGCATAAACGAGACAGGCTTTATCTTGTAGTGTCCTGATCCCCAGATCTTTAACCCAGCCAGATATAAAAAGTTGTACTCCTCTATGCTCTTCCAGGTTTTCATTTATTTGTCTGTGTAGAACGATGTCTGCAGCGGCAGGTAATTTGAGATGTTGGGGAACTCACTGGATGGATCATTTTCTAACTCAGAGGAAAAATCATTCTTTGTTAACGTGTAAGGATCTATCCCATTGCAAAGAGCAACTTTCTGAAGGCATCTTGATCATGCATTGGCCTCTAAATTGCGAAGATAGTCAGAGACGGATTCAATAGCTCTTTACATAACGGCAGCCAAATCAGTTTGCCTGACCACCACTTCATTCACCAGAAGTAAACTTGCAGGCAAAAGTCACGTGACTGAATACAACCTACGGTATACATTGGTTATGTCAAGCTAACATGATTATGGTATAAGCTACACTGAATTCGGCTTAAGTATATTTATTCATTATTAATATAAAACTATTTTCCTTGAGTGAATGACAGCGATGATTAAGCACAGACAGAGATAATTTGAGTCATATGCCATTTACACTAACGATGATGGCACTGTTTTTAGGGGCTGTTACTGCACAAATGTAGTCAGTGGAGGCTTTAAGTGGTGTGTCCTCGTAATTAACCTCCAGCAACTAGACTGAAATGGAGAGGATGGATAGCATCATGAGAGAAGGTTATAGTTAATCACAATGCACTTCAGAAAACAGATCCTTGTTCCAAAACTAGCCTTATATTTAGCTGTCTTGATTATTATTGGCAAATGTTTTGTTACTCTGTAATTTTCTGTCATCTCATAATAATGACACCATGTCGCCCGTTTAATCAGATATCATATCAGCAAGATGTATTTATTACATATTCAAAAAGATCAATTTTACGGTATATGTGCTGTCTTTGCTGGTATTGCAGTTTCCTGTGTTAAAGCAGTGTTTGAGTCTTGACACTGACACCTTCACCAAATGAAAATCACACCCTACTTAGGCAAATTGCACAGGCAATCATTTTTTATTTGTGTTTTCACTGAACACAATACGTATTTAACATTGCACCAAGTCTCTGTTTAGCCCTTGTAACCTTTGCTAACCTTAACTTGCTGTTACAATTTAGTGCCACGTTAACAATTCATGTCAGTAAAAAGCATTCAAAACAAACATCACATCCCATTACATCACATCACATTACATCACTTGTGCTATTTATATGGTCCCGGTTCGCTGACTTTAATGAGGATAGAAGTGTTTTGAAGCATGAATATACTGAGTAACTCTGGCATGCCCACTGGCAGTCTCGTTTTTCTGTGTTTTAGAGACGCAGCAAATGAGAGCATGCAGCAGATTATAGATGCAGATGGGGCAGTCTGTCATACACCATTCCTCTGGAAATTGCTCCTCGCAGCCTTTTGGTATTATAGTACTGCTTATGCAAGTATGAAAATATCAGCGTAGTGGCACCAGTTATAACAGCCGGGGGTTCAGGGGCCACCTTAGGCCCCCAAAAGTTCATGGGTTCCACATGCTCGGAGATGCATTCTAGTGCATTTCCTAGCACTTGCAGGCCTCACTGAAAGTCAGTCTTTTTTTGGTAATATTAAAGAAGGGGTTTTTTTTTGTTTGTTTGTTTGTTTGTTTGTTTGTTTGTTTGTTTGTTTGTTTTTTTCCTAAAAGTTGCTGTGATTGTTTGATTGAAGACTTATTATAATTAATATTCAACTATATTAGTGACATATTTATGGAATAGGAATAAAACAACCTGTTGATGTTCACCAAGCATCAGCTTTATTTTCAGCTTCAGCCATTCAATTACAATACATGACTATCCAGATCTAACTTGGGGACTGGCGCATATTACATGCATGGCGCATAAGCGCCTCTTAACACAGATGGCACTTTACCACAAACACAACATAAGGAAGGAGGTAAACTGGACTAGCAGGACCAGTGACAATCTCCACACGGAACTACTTGAGCAGCTATGCACTGGGGGCTTACGTGGAGTATGTCCAAATGTAGAATGTTCCCATGGCAGTGCGCCGTTGCCACCACATGGGGATAACAAGAGAAAATTAAACAAAAGACCACATTTTCGAGATTGACAAGTCTTTTTATTTGTGTAGCGGCAACTTTTACAGGTGTGTCGGCAATATTGTGGGCATAGTGGTAAGGAAACGTTGTGTATCATCCTGATACGCTGAAAAGGCCTAATTAGAACCCTGATTTTATATAGGGCTGTAATCAAGATGGTATTGTCAAGTCCAAGGAAGGGCAAGTCCAAACCAAGAACTAAACAAGTTCAAGGTAAGTTTTAAGGAGGTTGAAGGCAAGGCAATATTGAGTCCAAATGAAAGCAAGACTGAGGACAGAGACTAAAAACCATCAAATCCTCATCAAGTTAAGCCTTTACTTCAACTAGTTGGCTTTGTTTCTGCATTGCACCAATGATAAGGATGTTTTCTAAAAGTAGGAATTACTTCATGTCAAATTTGTGAAAGAACACAAACATTACTTTTACTCTCGGTTGAGACTAAAGCCTAAAGACTAAAGAATGTCTCGAGACTGGACTTGAGTCCAGGACCAGGTTTGAGCCCTCTAGTCCTATGCTTATGAAAGTTAGGGATGGAATGTACTGCAGTTCAACTCACTGTGAGCCCCAGTGGCTTTGCACTTGAGCACTGATATGTGCTGATAAAACATTTCTGGACTTAGAAGTTTGAAAAATCATTGAATTGAGTCTTGCTATTGCTTTTCTCATGTATAATGCAGAAATCCAATGGTTCAGTTCAGGATTTGCAGCTCAGTGTGCACTGCCTTGAGAAAGTATTCATACCACCAATCATTACTTCGCTTTTTGCTGTAAAGCAACATCAAATTTAATCATTTTTCTACTCTTGTTGAAGTGACTATCTACAGAAAGAATATAAATAAAATATTTAGATGTTCTTCAAATAATTTTAAGATAAAAGACTAATTAAAAGAACTTAAAGCTAGACTGCCTTTCAGATTTTTCAAGTGTAGATCATAAAAAAGAATTTTCCCTGACACCCAATTGTGTTTGTTTAGTGGACCGAAAGCTACTGAATTCAAATCACACACTTCTAATTTTATTTAATTTTTTTAAAGAACAATTAATGAATTTAGGGCCATGTGTCCCTAAATTTGTAGCTATTTTTTTCCTGCTTCACCATGACCCAATTCAAGATACTACATCATGCATCATGTGGTGGGCTTTCCCCATTCACGCAAGGCATTGTGGGATACAAATTTAAAACAGGAGAGAAAAATGGAGGATGTGAATGTGAGAATGAAACATGAAAGACCAACTACAGTAACAGAAAGCGAGAAGACAATATGTTATATTGCAAAGGAAATTAAACGCAGGACCAAACTAATAAATATTGGCGGTCAGCTAGCACCTCGGTGTGACCAGCTGTTTGTTTAGTGACAGAATGATGTAACTGTCAGTGCACAGTTGAGGTAAACCTGTAGATGGCAGTAATGCAACACTGCAATGCTGGCTGTCATAAAACCCAAAAGAAGAAGAAGGTAAACCTATACATTTGCACACGGACTTCCTTTATCTGCTTGACTGCACAAAGCAAGTGATTTCATGCACATTACTTGCTAGGGAATCCACTCGAATTAAATAACTCCCCAGCCACAGAATGGCCTGATATTTTTGTGAGATGTTACAGAAATAAACATATATCACAATGGCCAAATTTCAGAGGTAACTAAATTTCACCAATCTTATGAAATCAAAAGGTAGTCTAGCTTTAATTAATAAGTATTCACCCATTCAGTGTGAATTCTTCTTTTGTAGCAATGACAGATTTAAGTTGTCATGGATGTGATGTATCTATATACTTGTGGCAGCAGGGGCGTGGTCAAGCGCCGGTCTGTGACAGGAGGGCGGAGTCAGGGAAGGTAAGTGGCAGAATCACTACACCTGATGTCAATTAACCTGTGTTTGTGTCTTCCCAGTGACCGCGCCCTACTTAAGGAGGCAGAGCGAGAGCAGAGGAGCTCATCCCTGAACCAGACGCCAGTTGTGTGTGTGTCTGTGTTAGTTTCTCATTGTTCACTGAAAAGTGTGGCAATAAAAACCCCTGTGTACGAACCTGATCTCTGTCCTGCTGTCCTCTGTGCTCCGCCCTACATTAGAACCGTTACAGTGGTGCCATGACCCGGATCTGGAGCGCAGAAGCCGAACAGCCCCATGGAGTCCTCCCCGTTCACCGATGTGGTCCACGCCCTCGCCATGGCCCAGCAAAGCCAGCACCAGGCGCTAGTCACCCTCCGAAAGGAGCAGGCCGGCCCGCCGCACCCGCGGTGCCCTCCCGTTTCTCCCTTCTGTGTCTGTCTCTCCCCCCCCTCAGGTGAGTGAGCCCCAGAACACCGGTGCGGAGAGGAAGCCTGGGCCGGTTTGCTGCCGCTGCAGGGAGCCGGGCCACCTCCAACAACAGTGCACGGTAATGGAGGTGGGCGCGGTGGTTCGGATCCCCGACACGCCAGGAGCCGCCCTCGATTGGGCCGGAGTGTATCACATACCGGTGAGTATTCAAGGGGATACATATCAGGCGTTGGTGGATTCTGGTTGTAATCAGACCTCAATTCACCAAAGCCTGGTGCAAGACGAGGCATTCGGGGGAGCACAGGGGGTGAAGGTGTTATGTGTGCACAGGGATGTTCACAGCTACCCTTTGGTGTCAGTCCATATTTTTTTCTGAGGGGAAAAATTTATAGTAAAGGCGGCGGTTAATCCTCGCCTCACCCACTCGATAATTTTGGGGACTGATTGGCCGGGATTTGGGAAGTTGATAAGCCATTTAGTGAGAAGTGGGTCCTGCCATACTTCAGTAGGGGGAGGTCCTGGTGTTGCCTTGGCGGGAGCAGCTGTCACAGAGCCGTCTACGTCATCTCCGCATCAGAGTGAGGAGCCACAGGCTCCTCCTCCCTCTCTCGGGGAATCCCTGGCGGATTTCCCATTAGAACAGTCGCGAGACGAGACTCTGCGGCATGCGTTTGACCAAGTGAGAGTAATCGATGGTCAAACGCTCCCGCCGAACGCCACCCCGTCCTTCCCCTATTTTTCTATTATGAAGGCTAGATTATACCGAGTGATGCAGGACACTCAGACGAAAGAGCAAATCACACAACTTTTGGTTCCAAAAAGCTGCCGGGAATTGGTATTCCTGGCGGCTCACTTTAATCCCATGGCTGGACACTTAGGGCAGGATAACACACTAGCCTGAATAATGGCCCGATTCTATTGGCCGGGGATTCGCGGCGATAGGTGGTGTACGGCGTGCCGCGAATGCCAGTTAGTAAATCCAGCGGCCATTCCAAAAGCGCCTTTGCGCCCTCTACCATTAATCGATACCCAGTTCGAAAGAATTGGGATGGATCTCGTCAGGCCATTAGATCGGTCAACATGAGGGTACCGCTTTATATTAGTTCTGGTGGACTATGCAACGTGATACCCGGAAGCAGTGCCTCTCCGCAATATCTCAGCACGCAGTATTGCAGAGGCGCTGTTCCGCGTCATCTCCCGAGTTGGAATCCCGAAAGAGATTCTGACTGATCAAGGCACCATGTTTATGTCATGGACATTGAACGAACTGTATAGGTTATTAGGGATTAAGCCGATCCGCACCAGCGTGTATCACCCACAAATGGACGGTTTAGTTGAACAGTTCAATCGCACCCTCAAGAATATAATTAAAACATTTGTAAGTGAGGACGCATGTAATTGGGATAAGTGGCTCAAGCCCTTGTTGTTTTCAGTCCGAGAGGTCCCCCAAGCCTCCACGGGGTTCTCCCTGTTCGAATTATTATATGGGCATAAGCCGCGCGGCATCCTAGATGTGCTGCGCAAAAATTGGGAGGAGGGACCTTCAGAAAGTAAAACCGAAATTCAATACGTTATGGACCTGCACGCAAAACTCCACACACTCACCCACCTAACCCAGGAGAATTTGAGGCAGGCCCAGGAACGACAAACCCGCCTGTACAACAAGGGTACGCGCCTTAGGGAGTTTGCACCGGGAGATAAAGTACTCGTACTGTTGCCCACATCGAGCTCCAAATTGATTGCCAAGTGGCAAGGACCCTTTGAGGTCACACGGCGAGTCGGGGACGTCGACTATGAGGTGAGGCAAATGGACGGGGGGGGCACTACAGATTTACCACCTCAATCTACTCAAACTCTGGAACGAGGAGGTCCCCGTAGCGTTGGTGTTGGTGGTTCCTGAGAAGGCAGAGCTGGGGCCGGAGGTTCAAAAGGGAGCATTGGCATCGCATACCTCTCCGGTCCCCTGTGGAGACCACCTCTCCCCGACCCAACTCGCGGAGGTTGCCCAGTTGCAGACCGAGTTTTCGGACATGTTCTCGCCCCTGCCCGGCTGCACCAACCTCATAGAGCACCACATTGAGACGCCCCAGGGGGTGGTAGTGCGTAGCCACCCTTACAGGCTACCCGAACACAAGAAAAAAGTGGTTCGGGAAGAACTCGAGGCCATACTCGAAATGGGCATCGTTGAGGAGTCCCACAGTGACTGGAGCAGCCCGGTGGTCTTGGTACCCAAGGCCGTACGGGTCTGTCCGGTTCTGTGTGGACTATAGAAAAGTCAACGCGGTGTCTAAATTTGATGCATACCCAATGCCTCGTATTGATGAGTTGCTCGATCGACTAGGCACTGCTCGCTTTTATTCGACACTGGATTTTACAAAGGGATATTGGCAGATCCCCTTGACTCCACTATCCCGAGAAAAAACGGCCTTTTCCACACCGTTTGGTTTACACCAATTCGTCACACTCCCTTTTGGGCTGTTTGGGGCGCCCGCTACGTTTCAGCGGCTGATGGACAGGGTCCTCCGCCCCCACGCCACCTATGCAGCCGCCTACCTCGACAACATTATCATCTATAGTAATGACTGGCCGAGGCACCTCGAACATCTGAGGGCCGTCCTTAAGTCACTGAGGCGAGCGGGTCTCACAGCCAACCTGAAGAAGTGTGCGATTGGGTGGGTGGAAGTATGGTATCTGGGCTTCCACTTGGGCAACGGGCAGGTGCGTCCCCAAATTAACAAGACCGCAGCAATTGCAGCCTGCCCGAGGCCCAAGACCAAAAAGGGGGTGAGACAGTTCCTGGGGCTGGCTGGCTATTATCGTAGGTTTATACCTAATTATTCGGATGTCACCAGCCCGCTGACTGATCTCACTAAAAAGGGGGCACCAGATCCGGTCCAGTTGACGGAGCAATGCCAGTGGGTTTTTTCTGAGGTAAAGGCCACACTGTATGGGGGGCCACTTTTACACTCCCCTGACTTTTCTCTCCCCTTTGTGTTACAGACAGATGCATCGGACAGAGGGCTGGGGGCCGTTTTGTCCCAGGAGGTGGAGGGAGAGGACCACCCAGTCTTATACATCAGTAGGAAGCTGTCGGTGCGTGAGGGGCGCTACAGCACAATCGAAAAAGAGTGCTTGGCAATCAAGTGGGCGGTCCTTGCCCTCCGTTACTACCTGCTGGGGCGCCCTTTCACCCTCTGTTAGGACCACGTGCCCCTCCAGTGGCTCCACCGCATGAAGGATGCCAACGCGCGGATCACCCGTTGGTATCTGGCACTCCAACCCTTTAATTTCAAGGTGGTCCACAGGCCGGGGGCGCAGATGGTCGTGGCGGACTTCCTCTCCCGTCAAGGGGGGGGAGTCGGCTGCAGGCCGGATGGCCGCCCAGCCTGAGTCAGGCGGTGGGAGTATGTGGCAGCGGGGGCGTGGTCAAGCGCCGGTCTGTGACAGGAGGGCGGAGTCAGGGAAGGTAAGTGGCAGAATCACTACACCTGATGTCAATTAACCTGTGTTTGTGTCTTCCCAGTGACCGCGCCCTACTTAAGGAGGGAGAGCAAGAGCAGAGGAGCTCATCCCCGAACCAGACACTGGTTGTGTGTGTGTGTGTCTGTGTTAGTTTCTCGTTGTTCACTGAAAAGTGTGGCAATAAAAACCCCTGTGTACGAACCTGATCTCTGTCCTGCCGTCCTCTGTGCTCCGCCCTATGTTAGAATCATTACAATACTTTTGCACACTTTGGTTTTAGCATATTCTTCCATTTCTCAATGTAAATGTTCTCCAACTCTGCCAAATTACATGATGAATGCTGGTGGGCAACAATTTTTAACCCCTTCAATGCCCTTGGACGAGTTACGTACATCATGAAATCTTTTACCGCTGTGCCTTATGACAGAAGAATGTTTTAGGCATTGACTGTAATTCATATGTGCCACTGTGAAGTAAAAGTAATGTGCCATGTAAGGTACATAAAAGGAGGTGTTTATGATGAGTAGTGTACGTCATAAGGCACAGCGGTAAAAGATTTCATGACGTACTGTATGAGACTCGTTCAAGGACATTTTGAAGGGGTTAAATCATGACACAGATTTTCATTTGGATTCAGGTCTGCACTTTGACTTGGCCATTCAAAAACACAAACCCTGCTTTTGCAACCCATTTCAGTGTAGGTTTTGCCCTGTGCCTTGGCTCATTGTCCTGTTGGAACATATATTTTCATTCTAAAGCACATTTCTGGCTGACGGAAACAGGTTCTTCTCATAATTTGCTAACATTGCATTTGGCTTCATCCCTGGTGCCTGTGATGGGAACATGATTTTCACTTCCTCCTCCTGAAAAAGCAATCCTTGTTAAGGTTGCTGGAGGTGTGGGGAATTAGGACCCAAAAGCAGAACATGCACACAGACAGTAATTCAAGAAGCGTAGTAGTAATCTGGAAGTGAATGCAGGTGAGCACTTGTTGAATAGGGAGGCAGGCAGGATGGAATTCCCATCCCGTATCTGGATCAGAGCTGACATGGAAGATCTGCAAACTCAAGAGCAGATGTCCAGGGCAGAGCGTGACAGTACCCCCCCCCCTTCAATAAGCACCTCCAGGCGCTTTAGGAAGAGTGGGTGTTGCCGGTGGAAGTCAGTGATGAGGGATGGGTCTAAGATGAACCTGGCAGGGACCCAACTTCTCTCCTCAGGACCGTAACCTTCCCAGTCCACCAGGTACTGAAGTCCTCTACCTTGCCGCCACACTTTCAGCAGCTTTTTGACGGTGTAGGCTTCACCGCCATCTATGACCCTGGGAGGAGAAGGGAGTTTGGAGGGTGGGGACAAAGAACTGGAGACAAGAGGTTTCAACTGTGATACGTGGAATGTGGGGTGAATGCGTCACATGGTGAGTGGTAATGCCATTTTGACAGAACATGGATTGATTACCTTACTGACGAGGAAGGGTCCTACGTATCTGGGAGCCAGCTTGTGGGAGAAGGTTCTGAGAGGCAGATGGCACGTGGAGAGCATGACTTGTTGCCCCACCCAGTAGGTGGGCGCCTTACAGCGGTGTTTGTCAGCCTGCCTCTTGGATGCTAGGGCGGAGCATAGGAGTCTTCTGAGGGTCAACGCCCACGTCCTCCTGCAGCAGCATATGAAGGTCTGGGCTGAGGGTATGGTGACCTTCTCCTCTTGGTTGGAGAAGAGTGGTGGTTGGTAGCCTAGGGAGCACTGGAAGGGTGAGAGACCTGTGGCAGATGAAGGCAGAGTGTTGTGAGTGTATTCAACCCAAGGTAGGTACTTACTCCAAGAACTGGCATCCCTGAACACCATGCATCTGAGTGCCGCTTCCAAGTCTTGATTTGCCCATTTTGCCTGGCCATTGGTTTGAGGGTGGACTCCTGATGAGAGACTACAGGTGGCCCAAATGAGTTTGCAAAAGGCCCTCCAGAACTGCGCAGTGAATTGAGGACCCCGGTTGGAGACGATGTCAGAGGGGAGTCCGTGTATGCGGAAGATGTGGAGGATGAGTAGTTTGGCAGTTTCTTTAGCTGTGGGAAGCTTGGGCAGAGGGATGACATGGACTGACTTAGAGAAACGGTCAATGACTTGTGTTGCCTTGTGCTGACTTGAGAAACGGTCAATGACTTGAGGAGTCCTGTGATGAAGTCCAGGGTAATGTGTGACCAGGATCGACGAGGAGTTGGGAGAGGTCTCAGCAAGCTGGCAGGGGGTCGAATGGCTGTCTTGTTCCGGGCACATGTGTTGCAGGCTGCCACAAGCTCCTAGACGTCTTTCTTGATTGATGGCCACTAGAAGCATTGTTGAATGAGTGCCAGGGTTTGAGCAGCTCCCAGATGACAAGCCAACTTGGAGCCATGACCCCACTGCAGCACCTAGGTTCACAAAGAACAGGGAACAAACAGATGGTTACATGGTATATTGCTAGAGTTACCAGCCCTGGGGTCCTGCTCCAGGGCCTTCTGCACTAATGCCTCTACATCAAGTAGGACGGCCCCCACCAGACAGCATGGAGGGAGGATGGTTTCGGGCATTCTAGGCTCCTCCTGGTGGGAAGAGAATATCCTGGACAGGGTGTCAGGTTTTCCGTTCTTGTAGCTTGGGCAGTAGGACAGCGTGAACCAGAATCGGGAGAAGAAGAGAGACTATCAGGCTTGATGTGAGTTGAGATGTTTGGTGGACTTGAGGTATTCTAGATTTTTGTGGTCGGTCCAGACAATGAAGGGGAGATCCGACCCCTTGAGCCAGTGTCTCCACTCCTCCAAGGCCAGCTTGATGGCCAACAGCTCTCTGTCGCCAATGTCATAGTTCCGCTTGGCAGGGGACAGCCGGCGAGAGAAGAAGGAGCAGGGGTGGACCTTGTTGTCATTGGCCCTCTGGGAGAGAATGACTCCGACCCCGGACTCAGAAGTGTCGACCTCCACAATGAACTGCTTGGCCGGGTTGGGCATGGTGAGGATGGGTGCTGTGGTGAACTTGTGTTTGAGCATGGACAAGGCTTTCTCTGCTTACTCCCCCCACTTGAACGGGCTCTTGATCGAGGTCAATGCCATGAGAGGTCCGGCCACCGTGCTGAAGTCGCGGATGAAGCGCCTGTAGAAATTAGAGAATCCCAGGAAATGCTGGAGCTTTCGCTGTGAGGATGGGGTGGGCCAGTCAGCGACTGCCTCAAGCTTGAGGGAGTCCATCTGGATCCTTGCTGGGGAGATGATGAACCCTAGAAATGAGACAGAGCTCTGGTGGAACTCACTTTTTTTGCCTTGACAAACAGCTTGTTCTCTAACAGGCACTGGAGGACCTGCCGGACATGATCCCGATGTTCTTCCTGGGAGTGGGAGAAGATCAGGATGTCATCCAGGTACAAGAAAATGAAGATGTTGAGATAGTCCCTTAAGACATCATTCACGAGTGCCTGGAAGACTACGGGAGTGTTGGTCAGGCCGAAGGGGACTACGAGGTACTCGTAGTGTCCTGTGGCGGTGTAAAAGGCCATTTTCCACTTGTCTCCCTCCCTGATCCTGACGAGATGGTAAGCATTATGTAGATCCAGCTTGGTAAATACCTTGGCTCCCTGGAGTAGTTCAAAGGCCATGGTCCTGAGCGGTAGTGGGTAGCAGTTCTTGACTGTGATGGCATTGAGACCTCGATAATCAATGCAGGGGCCAAGCGACTTGTCTTTTTTCTCCACGAAGAAGAATCCTGCCCCTGTTGGGGAGGAGGAAGGGCAGATGATCCCAGCTGCCAAGGACTCCGAAATGTACTTCTCCATGGCTTGCCTTTCAATGGGAGAGAGAGAGTAGAGTCATCCTTTGGGTGGCACTGTCCCAGGCAGGAGGTCGATTCCACAGTCATAGGGTCTGTGAGGGGGGAGGGACACTGCTCGAGTCTTGCTGAAGACAAGCTTTAGGTCCAGGTATTCCAGAGGCACATGAGAGAGGTTGGGAGACTCGCTGGCTGAAGGCTGCGGTGGCTTGGCAGGAGGCTGAGTGGAGTTCAGGCAGGAAGCTAGGTAGGACTGGCTCCAGCCTAAGATGGTGTTGTCGGCCCAGTTTAGGTGGGGGTTGTGCTGCATTAACCAAGGTAATCCTAGAACGATGGGTACATGGGGGTCGTTCATGATGTGAAGTTGGATGGTTTCAGAATGATTACCAGAAATCCTCAGGGTGAGCGGGGAGGTGAGGTGGGTGATGGTGGTCAAGCCAGTGCCATTGAGTGTCAGGACGGTGAAAGGAACATCGAGAGTGCGTAGAGGGATTCCCAGATGATTGGCGGGGCAGAGCAGATCAGGTTCCTGTCTGCCCCTGAGTCAACGATGGCCTGGAGGTGGTGATGCTGGTTGTTGAGGATGATTATGACAGGGAGTAATGGTCGATCAGCGGGGGACTGGTTTCGAGCGTTGCCCACCAGGGCCCCTCGATTCACTGGTGGGCTCGTCCTTTTAACAGGCAGACTCAGCAGATGTGTCCCAGCTGACCACAACAGAAGCATGCCCCTGTGTTCCGCCAGTGCTGTCGTTCTTCTGCTGACACCTGAACCCGGTCTACCTGCATGGGTTCAACGGACGAGGCAGGAGATGGAGAGGAGGTGAAGCTGGGGTGAGTCTTCTCTCTCCTCTGTTGCTGGATATGGGCATCGATACAGTTGGCAAGATCCATGAGGCTGGAGAGGTCCGACGGCAGTTCCCGCAATACCAGCTCATCCTTAATGGCATCGGACAAGCTGTGCAGGAACGTGTTGACCTGGGTGGTCTCGTTCCAACCGCACAATGCTGCCAATGTCCGGAACTCGATGGCGTAGTCTGAGGTAGACCAGGACCCCTGCCACAGCTCCACGAGTTCTGTTGCCGCCTCCTGGCCAGACAAAGTACAGTCGAAAGTTCGTCTCATCTCCTCGGAGAAATCTTTGAAGTTGGAGCAGAAATGTGCATCGGCATCCCAGACCACTGTTCCCCACTCCCTGGCCTTGCCAGTGAGGAGCATGATGGTATATGCTACCCGGGAGCATTCTGGTTCTCCATCGTAGGGTGAAGGCACTGGGAGTCTTGGCTCGTGGAGAAAGGTGGTGGCAGGAGCTGGAGTCGGAGACGGCTGGGCAAGGGTAGGCATGGCTTGATAATGCTGCATCTGCACGGTGAGGAGGTTGAGTGAGTCGGACAAGGTGGCGAGGTTCTGATTGATTTGTCATAGGTCTTGTTGATGGGCCCTGAGGAGAGTCCCTTGTTGTTGGATGGCCATTCTCAGATGGGCAAATTCTGCTGGATCCACGCTGGCCAGAACATACTGTTAAGGTTGCTGGAGGTGTGGGGAATTAGGACCCAAAAGCAGAACACGCACACAGACAGTAATTCAAGAAGCATAGTAGGTTTAATCCAGAGAAAGGCGTGGCAAGAATGTAAACAAAGCTTGATTAAGAAACAATAACAAAAATAGTCTGGGCATAAAAAGAAAACATGAAACTTGACTTGGAAAATGAGGCAGGCAAAGACATGAAAAACACTTGAGGGAAAAAAGCATGAAAAAACCTCTTGAGGCAAAAAATGGCTAGAGTCTACATACGAGCCATTCTGGCCCTGTCTGTGGCTGAGAACGGCATTTAAAAAGGCAGCAGTGGTGATCCAGAAGTGAATGCAGGTGAGCGCTCGCTGAACGGGGAGGCGGGCAGGATGGAATTCCCATCCAGGATCCAGATTGGAGCTGATGTGGAAGATCCGCAAACTCAGGAGTGGATGTCCGGGGTGGAGTGTGACAATCCTAAAGAATGATTCTACCACAACCGTGCTTGATCATAGGCATCACCTAGGTGTGGTATTTGGTTTGCACCAAAAATTATGCCTTGGCTTGAGACCAAATGGCTCAAATTTAGTCATATCAGACCACAAAATCCTTTTCCACAAGCTTAGGTTTTCCAACATGGCCTTTCTCAGAAGTGGCTTCCTCCTTGTCACTCTCCCATACAGGGCATACAGTATCTGTAGCGAGCTTATGATATTGCCAATGTCTACACAGGTTCTCTGTTTCAGCCAGTGAAATCTGTAATCTCTTTAGTGTTATAACAGGCCTCTTGGACACTTCCCTGACAATTCTTCCCTTCTTCCCCAAGCACTCAGTATAGCCTGATCTGTTATAAAGAATTTCACAGTATCACAAGATTCAAAGTGTCACAAGATTCAAAGCATTACTAATGCTTTAATAACCTTTTTCATCTTTTTTTTCCATCTCAACAACTTCATTTCAAAGGCTCGCGGCAGTTCTTTGGTCTTCATGACAGCAGATCTGTCGTCTTCATGATCTGATCTGTGGTTTTAAGACCTCCCAGAGTCAGGGATATTTAATGTTCAAGCATACAATTTGACACTGATAAATGGATAGAGGAAGATGAACAGACAAGGACCATGTAGGAAATAAAACACAGTAGAGGTGTGCTGTTACTGAGGGATGTGGCCCAACATAAAGCAGAGTTACTGTTACCATCCCAAGCAAAGTTGATTAAATTATAATAACTTGCACTTTTTATGCTTTTAAAGTTATGTGTAATGTTGTGGAAAAGGTATGAAACAAGTTTCTTTTATCACTTCCGTTATGACATTATTCCAACTATAAACAGTTGTTCACTCACAAGCTTCTCTTTATTTCCTCTATTATAGTTAAGAAGACAAAACAATGCAGCTTGTCACATTACCAAAAAACTGCAAAGCACTCCATTATGAAGACTTTCCAATGTCAAAAAACTTAATTATATATAGCTTTGCCTCTCATAGGATAGTTTTTAAACTCATTTATGTGGAGCATCTGCAATACAACTCTTTGTGCATGTTATTGTGATAGAAATGACAATGTTTTAGAATGAGCACTTTCATATAGACCTGTGTTTTGCTTCATAGGCCAAATTACTTTCAGTGCTACTGTAATAGAAAATGAATCGATATCGTCTGATCAATCAGAATTGAGCACTCAATTAGGCTGTGGTATAAAGTGCTATAAAACTCTACTGGTAAACCAGCAAGGTCTGACAAATGGGCAACAGTATCTTATCGTGTACCTACAAAATATATCTATTTATCCTATTCACATTCACTGGATATGAGCAATCGCACTTTCTGATTGGCTACTCTGTTACTAGGATATCAGCTTATACATCATGAGTTGAAAAACAAAATGGCAGGGCATGTTGCTGAACCAACCGAGGATGAAATAAGAACTTTTATTTAAAAGTATTTTAAAAGAAACAGAAATAGATTATATATATATATATATATATATATATATATATATATATATATATATATATATAAATAATTTTTTTTCCCCTCTCTAATAGCTCCTGTTCCAAACTCCAGCCCAGTCGGTGGCGGTAATGCACCTTTAAGTTGGTTTGCCAACCACCAAAAAAAAAAAGCTGAAGAAGAAGAAAACCCTAGAAATACAAAAAACAAAATATGGAATAAAAGTATTTAATAGTAAGAATGTACCTTTTTTATTTTTCAAGAATTATTATTATTATTATTATTATTATTATTATTATTATAATAGCATTTTTCACAAATTGCTACTGTCATTTTACTGGACTGATTACATTCTAAGCGGAAATGATTTTGTTGGATGTTTTGTATAAAGTTTTTATTTATCAAATTTGCAAACAATAAAAATAAAAATAATCTGTTTCTCAAAATCCAGTGAATATGAATATAATAAAACAGTTATTCCACTCAAGCTTGTCATACATGGCATATAGCCAACTCAGCAATACGCGCCTCATCGCTTATCAGCTTATGTACGACTCGATTTCGTGGAATAACTGTTCAATGTAGGTGTACCTATATTGTCCAATCATTGTAACTAACTGTCCAATCATATATATATATATATATATATATATATATATATATATATATATATATATATATATATATAAAGCCCTTGATATCAGTGAAGCTGTCTGCATGATCATGATCACTGCATTTGCTGTAGACACACAGTACCACTCTATCATTCTATTCATCACAGTATCAGTGACATTCCTGGCCAATTTATGAAGAAGCTTCTTTTCCAGGCCCCACAATGCCAGGATACAGTTGCAAACAGTTGTGCATTGTGTGAAGGTCAACCACTGTGGCAGAAGAAAGCTGAGCAACTGCTGATCACATGGCAAGAGGGGAGTTCAGCAAACACTGTGGACATCTGTCTGGCACAGAGTTTTAGTTTGTCTTAAGGGCGTATTTATACTTTTGCTGTGGGAATAACATTTGCACAGCTGGATATTTCACAGCCCACAACTTCGTCACAACGGCCCAATTCACACAGCTGGACTATCAAAAAAGATGCTTTACTGAATCAACATTGGTACATCTTAGGAACATCTTAGTAACACCATCTTAGTAACATCTTTCAATGACACTAAACTCCATATGGATTAAAAAGTACAGTTTTAGCTAATCATTGAAGAATGAATTGAGTTATTGAAATATGGTAAATGCATCAAAATAATGGTAATTATACTGCCCTGCCAAAAAAAAATGTCACGCACTCTTATATTTGGTTGGACCACCTTTAACTTTGATTACAGCATGCATTCACAGTGGCATTGTTTTGATAAACTTATACAATGTCACAACATTTATTTCAGTCGAGAGTTGTATTCATTTTTCACCGAGGTCTTATATTAATGACGGGAGACTCGAACCACTACATAAAGTCTTCTCCAGAACATTCTAAAGATTCTCAATGGAATCAGGGTCAGGACTCTGTGGTGGCCAATTCATGTGTGAAAATGATTTATCATGCTTTCTGAACCACTCTTTCACAATTTGAGCCCTAATTTGATTCCCGTGCCATCAGGGAAGAAAAATCCATTGATGTGGTAATAATCTGGTCATTCGGTATATTCAGGTCATCAGCTGACTTCATTTTATTGCCACATAATGTTGCTGAGTCTCAACCTGACCAACTGAAGCAACCCCAGATTATAACACTGCCTCCAGAGGCTTGTACAGTGGCCACTATGCATGGCATGCATCGCTTCATGTGCTTCCCTTCTTACCCTAACACATCCATCACCAGTGCTTAATTTGTGAAGTGGGAGGTCCCGGAACGCAGGAGGTGGGTGGGTCTGGCGACTCAAAAAAAAAACCAAAAGGCGGGGGGCAGTTTACTATAACTTTACGCACACGCCTATTGCATGACATGTATTGCAACAGCACCAGTTATCAAATCCTGGACAACAATGGACAACGCTCAGAATGTTCTCCAAACAGGCGCTCAAGTTCACTCTCGCTCTCCACACATACATTAAGGCAGGGGTCGGGAACCTTTTGGCTGAGAGAGCCATGAAACCACATATTTTCAAATACATTTTCGTGAGAGCCATATATAAAAAGTGACGCTGAATACAACTAAAATGCATTTTTATGTATGACCAACAATTTGAGTGTAATATATTCTTTTTCATAATGAAGAGGCTCTTGACATGCCGTCTTCCTCCTGTCCCCCGCTGAATATTTTGACGCAAACGTAGCTTGGCGTGTTTCGAAGTGCCGCTTTATTTCATTGTTTCATCGATGCAATCTTGTCATTGTATAGGCCTATTGGACACAAAGCAGAACCCTCTCACCCCACAAAGGCGAATTCCTCTGTCCATTCCTGTTGAAATGTACGGTAGCCTACCAGTCACCTTATTTCCCTTTTCGCCATGTTCTTTGTCAAAAGACTTTGCTTTGCGGACAGCTAACTGACTTTTTCATTAAATGGAGGTGTACTTCTTGATCTCAATGTGAGCTGATTAATCTGCGAGCCAGATGCAGTCAACAAAAGAGCCACATCTGGCTCCCGAGCCATTGCAGACCCCTGCGTTAAGGCAACAACTGGATCAACAATTAATAAATCAAACACAGGTTACAATATATCGATGGCCATAATACAACCCCTATTCTAAAAAAGTTGGGACAAAGTACAAATTGTACAACCCCAATTCCAAAAAAGTTGGGACAAAGTACAAATTATAAATAAAAACGGAATGCAATGATGTGGAAGTTTCAAAATTCCATATTTTATTCAGAATAGAACATAGATGACATATCAAATGTTTAAACTGAGAAAATGTATCATTTAAAGAGAAAAATTAGGTGATTTTAAATTTCATGACAACAACACATCTCAAAAAAGTTGGGACAAGGCCATGTTTACCACTGTGAGACATCCTCTTTTCTCTTTACAACAGTCTGTAAACGTCTGGGGACTGAGGAGACAAGTTGCTCAAGTTTAGGGATAGGAATGTTAACCCATTCTTGTCTAATGAAGGATTCTAGTTGCTCAACTGTCTTAGGTCTTTTTTGTCGTATCTTCCGTTTTATGATGCGCCAAATGTTTTCTATGGGTGAAAGATCTGGACTGCAGGCTGGCCAGTTCAGTACCCGGACCCTTCTTCTACGCAGCCATGATGCTGTGATTGATGCAGTATGTGGTTTGGCATTGTCATGTTGGAAAATGCAAGGTCTTCCCTGAAAGAGACGTCGTCTGGATGGGAGCATATGTTGCTCTAGAACAGGGGTCACCAAACTACGGCCCGCGGGCCAGATCCGGCCCGCCACCCCCCTTTGACCGGCCCCCCAGCCCCTCTGCCCCCCACCACTTGAACTGGCCCTATGAGGCAATCCCCAAAAGTGGTCATGGCCTATTTTTTTAAATTGCTTTTTGGCAAATAACATGTCTGCATCTTGTATTTTGTTGATTTTATCAATTAAAATTGATATTTAGTTATAAAATGAACTATTCATATTTTCCGAATGGCGGCACGGTGGTGTAGTGGTTAGCGCTGTCGCCTCACAGCAAGAAGGTCCTGGGTTCGAGCCCCGGGGCCGGCGAGGGCCTTTCTGTGTGGAGTTTGCATGTTCTCCCCGTGTCCGCGTGGGTTTTCTCCGGGTGCTCCGGTTTCCCCCACAGTCCAAAGACATGCAGGTTAGGTTAACCGGTGACTCTAAATTGACCGTAGGTGTGAATGTGAGTGTGAATGGTTGTCTGTGTCTATGTGTTAGCCCTGTGATGACCTGGCGACTTGTCCAGGGTGTACCCCGCCTTTCGCCCATAGTCAGCTGGGATAGGCTCCAGCTTGCCTGCGACCCTGTAGAAGGATAAAGCGGCTAGAGATAATGAGATGAATGATATTTTCCGAATTTTCGTCATATGCTCGCGATCAAGCAGTGACAGGCAGCGCATGCGCAAAGAACTGTCAGTGTTCAGGACAGCAAAATGGCTAGCGGTAAGTGAAAAGCTGACAGAGTGCAGAGTTTTTAAAGAACAGTGGACCACCGATTATTTTTTCGTTCAGCGTAAGGACCGTGCAGTTTGTCTTGTATTTAAAGAAAGTGTGCCGGTTTTCAAAGAATATAATCTGCGTCGTCACTATGAAACCCGCCACAAAGCAGGGTTCGAATTATAAATTTGACCCTATGGGGGTCTCTATTTAAAAAAAAAGCAATGCATACTCGCTCTCCTGGACCAACGCACTTTTGCGCACTGCAGTGCACAGCTTTCACACACAGGCGCGCGCATGCACGCACGCACGCACGCACGCACACACACACGGTGTTGCATATATATATATATATATATATATATATATATATATATATATAGTTAAACAAATTATATATATATATATTGTGTATATATATAATTATATATATTGTTAAACAAAGGAAGATCGTTGTGAGCTAGAGGACAAGTCTTCTTCGGACTTAACTTCACATTCGATTTCGCAGGCTGCAAATTTCAGTTTGCGCGCATAGTGGTGTGGTGGTGAAGTACAGCCGTACATGTTGCGGTTTAATAACACGTTCAATACAAAGTTATGGCTGCATGGTGATCGGAAATGAAATGAGTTTTATTTATATTTATATGGTGATATAGGCTATTCAAGCTTATTATGGTGATATATGACGTATTTGAGAGAGTTGCACAGAAAATTAAGTTTGCTTCTTTCATGGGAGCCTGAGGGAATGGGAGCTCAGCTCCCATTGGCTCCCACATAATTCGAACTATGCCACAAAGAGTATGCTAGTTTGCGAGGGCAAACAAGAGAAGACAGGATTCGGAGGATGAAATGCGGACTGGCTGCACAACAGAATGTATTCCTTCACCAAACCCAGATCAACCAGGCTGCTGTCCGAGCTAGCTATAAGGTAGCTCACCTACTAGCTACCCATGGAAAGCCGTTTACTGATGGGGACTTTGTTAAAGTATGCATGCTTGCTGTGGCCGAGGAGGTGTGTCCCGACAAGAAGGATGCACTCAACGCGGTGAGTCTCTCCGCACCTACTATGACCAGGCGAACCGAAGATTAGGGGGACAATGTGTATGACCAGCTGAATGAGAGAGAGTCAGAATTCGAGTTTTTTGCTTTGGCCATGGATGAGAGCAATGACGTGCAGGACACAGCACAACTGCTGTGATCTATTGATCTATTGCTCATATTATTATAATTTCACTGTTTTTTAAAATGTATTTATTTTATAGGCCTATTTATTTGACCTTTATTAAGTGCTGCATACAATTATTATTAATATTATTAATAATATCAACAGGCCTACCTACAATTTATAATTTTCCACTCACCTTTGCAAAGTGTCAATCACCTCAACTAGGCAGATGTTTCTTACCTTGACAGCTTTGATATTATTTTTATTAGAAAATAAATAAATGGAATATCAGTGGTATTTCAAATTAAAACAAAGTGTGAAGACTTGATTACTACTTTTGCAAACCACTAGTAAAGATAAACAAATATGTGCCAGGAATCAAGTGTTGATATAGTAGTATGGATATAGTAGTGGGGATGGCCGTGCCAGGCTAGTAATCTCTACTACACAATGAGGCCTGCTGGTGGTCATATTTGTCTGGGTTATACAATTCTATGTGATATAGCTGACCCGACCCCGGCCCCCATCACAGTCAGGAATGACAATGTGGCCCCCAGAGAAAAAAAGTTTGGTGACCCCTGCTCTAGAACCTGGATATACCTTTCAGCATTGATGGTGTCTATCCAGATGTGTAAGCTGCCCATGCCACACGCACTAACGCAACCCCATACCATCAGAGATGCAGGCTTCTGAACTGAGCGCTGATAACAACTTGGGTCGTCCTTCTCCTCTTTAGTCCGAATGACACGGTGTCCCTGATTTCCATAAAGAACTTCAAATTTTGATTTGTCTGACCACAGAACAGTTTTCCACTTTGCCACAGTCCATTTTAAATGAGCCTTGGCCCAGAGAAGACATCTGCGCTCCTGGATCATGTTTAGATACGGCTTCTTCTTTGAACTATAGAGTTTTAGCTGGCAACAGCGGATGGCACGGTGAATTGTGTTCACAGATAATGTTCTCTGGAAATATTCCTGAGCCCATTTTGTGATTTCCAATACAGAAGCTTGCCTGTATGTGATGCAGTGCCGTCTAAGGGCCCGAAGATCACAAGCACCCAGTATAGTTTTCCGGCCTTGACCCTTACGCACAGAGATTCTTCCAGATTCTCTGAATCTTTTGATGATATTATGCACTGTAGATGATGATATGTTCAAACTCTTTGCAATTTTACACTGTCGAACTCCTTTCTGATATTGTCGGTGCTATTTGTGTTAGGACTAGGACTGTTTTGGCCTCTAGAGGCCGCTGTTATTTCCTTTTCATGTCGTGTTTATTTTGGCCTCTAGAGGCCGCCACTGTTCCTGTGTTTTGTGTTTGTGTTAATTGCCTAATTATCTTCACCTGTGTCCTTAATTAGTTTGTCTATTTATACCCCTGAGTTCAGTCCTCTTGTCACGGAGTCTTTGTGCTGTTATGTTTATCTCCAGTTTCCTTTGTACTGTGTTTTTTGATCTTCTTAGCTTTTGAATTTTTGCACTTTGCTTTTCTTTTGGATTATACTCTTTGGTTTTTTTTTGTCTTTTGTTTTGCCCTGTATATAGTGTATATAGTTTAAATAAACCTTTTGATTCTTTTTCTACTTCCGCCTCACGCCTCTGCATTTGAGTCATCCCCCTGGTGGCCTAGTGGGGGTTTGCTGGATTATCACACCAACGAACCAGGTTCGAATCCCAGCAAAACCCTAACAGAAAGACTCCGTCATGACTGACTCAGCAGAGGCTGCTTCAACTGTCTACCCGGCCAACCTTCAGGGAATTATGGCAGCTTTGACACGCTTCGGAGCGACCATGGACGCTCATGGACGTACGCTCACCAGCCAACGTGAGGCCCTCGCTCGCCACGAGGAACTGCTTCAGCAAATTGGGAAAACCCTGGCACAGCTGACATCTCTGCCTGCATCTCCTGCTCCTGATCCAGTTCCTGCTCCTGATCCAGCTCCCACTCCTGATCCAGTGCCTCCTGCAATGCTGCCTTCTTCACCTCGCGAACCCAGCCTTCCTGCACCACAGAGGTATGACGGCAAGCACAGTGAGTGCCGAGAGTTCCTTACCCAGTGTCAACTCACCTTTGAGCTTCAGCCTACCACCTACAGTACGGATCGCCGCAAGATTGCCTTTGTGATCACCTTATTAGCTGGTAAGGCGCGAGCCTGGGCTACTGCTATCTGGCAAAGACAGGGACCTGAGTGCTTTGATTTCCAGCTGTTTTCTGAAGAGATGCTTCGGGTCTTCGATCAGGCAGACATCAGTACCGACGCAGCCCGAAAGCTCATGTCCATCCGGCAAGGAGGAAGCGTCGCAGATTACGCCATCTCGTTCCGAACACTCGCAGCAGTAAGTGGATGGAACGAGACTGCCCTGGTGTCAGCCTTCCACCATGGTCTGTCTGACCCCATCAAGGACGGTCTGGCCTCTATTGGATGCCCAAGTGACCTCGAAACCCTCATCTCACATGCTATTCGTCTGGACAACAGGATGAGAGAACGCCACCAAGCCTTGAGCCCCCCCAGCCTCCCTACCTCTACCTGGAGACCGTCTACCTCCTTCAGTGACTGTCCAGAACCCATGCAAGTGGGTCGTACTCGCCTCTCCGCATCTGAGAGGGAGCGCAGAAGGAGGGACAAGTGCTGCATCTACTGTGGCAAGCCTGGTCACTTCCGAACATCATGTCCCGAACTCTTGGGAAAAGGACCGCCCCGTCCAGCCGAGGGAGGGTTGTGACGGGGCCTACCCTCTCTCCCGGACTCCCTGGCCAAGGAATCTACATCCCGGTCTCCATCTCCTGGGGTGAGTCAGTCCACTCTTGTCAAGCTTTGATAGACTCAGGGGCGGCTGGGAACTTTATGGATATTCACTTCGCCCAAAGCATCAATATTCCGACTGCACCTCTTGAAGTCCCACTGTCTGTGTCTGCCCTCGATGGCCAAGCGTTAGGTGATGGAAGAGTCACCCAAGTTACTTCTCCAGTTTTCCTCCAGTCTCAAGGTCACAAGGAAGAAATATCCCTGCACCTGATTCCTTCACCTGAGTTCCCAGTTATTCTAGGCCTTCCTTGGCTTACTCGCCACAACCCTCGCATAGACTGGGTAACAAGCCAGGTTGTGGAATGGGGCCCTGCATGCCATGCCTCTTGTCTGCTCTCTAGCTCTCCTGTGTCTCCTGCCGAGCCCCCTGATCTCACCGAGTTATCTCAAGTTCCCACAGAGTACTGGGATCTCAAGGAGGTATTCAGCAAGAGCAGGGCCGCCGTTCTTCCTCCGCACCGGGCCTACGACTGTGCCATCGACTTGCTCCCTGGGACTACCCCTCCTCGTGGCAGACTGTTTTCACTCTCTCAGCCAGAACGCAAGGCCATGGAGGAATACCTCAAAGATGCCCTGGTCTCTGGGTTTATTCGACCCTCCACTTCACCTGCTGGAGCCGGCTTCTTCTTTGTCGGCAAGAAGGATGGGGGGCTCCGACCATGTATTGATTACAGGGGCCTGAATAAGATCACTGTGCGCAACCGATATCCCCTTCCGCTGATGTCCACAGCTTTCGACCTGCTCCAAGGCGCCACCGTCTTCACCAAGTTGGACCTACGGAACGCATACCACCTCATCCGTATCCGACAGGGAGACGAGTGGAAGACTGCCTTTAACACCCCGTCTGGGCACTACGAATACCAGGTGATGCCCTTCGGACTCACCAACGCACCAGCTGTTTTTCAGGCCCTAATCAACGACGTCTTAAGGGACATGATTAACCTATACGTTTTTGTCTACCTCGACGACATCCTTATCTTTTCCAAGACCGTGCAGGAGCACCGCCACCATGTCCGCCAGGTTCTCCAGAGGCTGCTACAGAACAATCTGTTCGCCAAGGCCCAGAAATGCGAATTTCATGTTCCCGAGGTCTCCTTTCTGGGATTTATTGTACGGACAGGCCAACTCCAAATGGACCCTGCCAAGACCCTGGCCGTCCGGGATTGGCCTACTCCCAAGTCCGTTAAGGAGGTTCAGCGGTTCTTAGGATTCGCTAACTTCTACCGCAAGTTCATCAGGAACTTCAGTTCTGTGGCAGCACCCATGTCAGACCTCACCAAAGGGACAGGTGGATCTTATGGCTGGTCTCCTCAGGCAGAAAAGGCGTTCAAAGACCTCAAGGACCGCTTCTGCACGGCACCCATTCTGGTTCTCCCGGACACCTCCCAACCATTCATCGTGGAGGTGGACGCCTCGGACAGTGGTGTCGGCGCGGTGCTCTCTCAACGTTCGGAAGGAAAGCTGCACCCCTGCGCTTACTTCTCCCACCGCCTGAGTCCTGCTGAGTCCCGGTACGATGTGGGGGATCGAGAACTGCTAGCGGTCAAACTGGCCCTTGAGGAGTGGAGGCACTGGCTGGAGGGAGCACAACATCCATTCCTGGTTTGGACTGACCACAAGAACCTGGAGTACCTCCAGCAAGCCAAGAGACTGAACCCTCGACAGGCTAGGTGGGCCCTGTTTTTCAGTCGGTTTGACTTCACCCTCTCATACCGCCCCGGCTCCAAGAACACCAAACCTGACGCACTGTCCAGACTGTTCTCTGCCACTAACAGGGAGAATGAAGTCGGGCCTATTATCCCTGTGTCCCGGATTGTGGCCCCTGTCCGCTGGGGTATTGAGGAGGCTGTCCGACGAGCCCAACGCCAGGACCCCGGTCCTGGGACGGGGCCACCAGGCCTCTTGTACGTCCCACATCAAGCCCGGGCCAAGGTTCTCCAGTGGGGTCACTCTTCCCCTCTCACCGCCCACCCGGGAGCTCGGAGGACCCTGGACTTCCTGAAAAGACGCTTCTGGTGGCCTAACATGGAGAAGGAAGTAAGGTCATTTGTCCTGTCCTGTGAGGTTTGCACCAGAACCAAGAACCCACGACAGCGTCCCCAGGGTCTCCTGCATCCTCTGACCATTCCCCGGCGTCCCTGGTCCCACGTGGCAGTCGACTTTATCACGGGTCTCCCTGAGTCACAAGGTAACACGGTCATTTTGGTCTTAGTTGACAGATTCTCCAAGGCCTGCCGCTTCATACCACTGTGCAAACTCCCCTCTGCTCTTGAAACTGCGAAACTTTTGTTTAATCATGTCTTCCGAGTCTTTGGTCTTCCACAGGACATCGTCTCAGACCGAGGGCCCCAGTTCTCCTCCCGAGTGTGGCACGGGTTCTGCAAGGTCATCGGAGCCACTGCCAGCCTCTCCTCTGGGTTTCACCCACAGTCCAATGGTCAGACGGAGAGGCTCAACCAGGACCTGGAAACCACCCTGCGAGGCCTGGCTATGGATAACCCGACATCGTGGAGCACCTGGCTGCCATGGGCGGAGTACGCCCACAACACCCTGCAGTCATCGGCCACCAAGCTGTCGCCATTCCAGTGCCAATTCGGGTTCCAGCCACCTCTGTTCCCGGACCAGGAGGAGGACGCGGGGGTGCCCTCGGTCAACCAATATGTGAGACGGTGTCGCAAGACCTGGAGCAAGGTCAGGAAGACCCTCATACAGACCTCCAGAACCAACCAGACTCAGGCCAACCGCCATAGAAGACCTGCACACGCTTTCCGCCCTGGGCAGCGTGTTTGGCTGTCCACTAAGGACCTTCCACTGCGGGTGGAGAACCGCAAGCTTGCTCCTCGCTACATTGGCCCCTTCAAGGTGGTGCGCAGGGTGAACCCTGTCTCCTACCGGCTCCAGTTGCCCCGGACTCTGAGGATCAACCCCACTTTCCATGTTTCCCTGTTACGGCCCGTACTGACGTCTACGTATGCCCCTGCCCCTAGGAACCCCCCACCCCCCCGCATCTTCCAGGGGCAGACTGTGTTCACTGTGAATCGCCTGCTTGACTCCCGCCGGGTCCGCGGCGGGTTGCAATATCTGGTGGACTGGGAGGGCTATGGTCCTGAGGAGCGCTGCTGGGTTCCTGCTCGGGATGTCCTTGATAAAGAACTATGTCGGGACTTCCATTCGGCCCATCCGGATCGCCCTGGGAACGTCAGGAGACGCTCCTAGAGGGGGGGGTCCTGTTAGGACTAGGACTGTTTTGGCCTCTAGAGGCCGCTGTTATTTCCTTTTCATGTCGTGTTTATTTTGGCCTCTAGAGGCCGCCACTGTTCCTGTGTTTTGTGTTTGTGTTAATTGCCTAATTATCTTCACCTGTGTCCTTAATTAGTTTGTCTATTTATACCCCTGAGTTCAGTCCTCTTGTCACGGAGTCTTTGTGCTGTTATGTTTATCTCCAGTTTCCTTTGTACTGTGTTTTTTGATCTTCTTAGCTTTTGAATTTTTGCACTTTGCTTTTCTTTTGGATTATACTCTTTGGTTTTTTTTTGTCTTTTGTTTTGCCCTGTATATAGTGTATATAGTTTAAATAAACCTTTTGATTCTTTTTCTACTTCCGCCTCACGCCTCTGCATTTGAGTCATCCCCCTGGTGGCCTAGTGGGGGTTTGCTGGATTATCACACCAACGAACCAGGTTCGAATCCCAGCAAAACCCTAACAATTTGTCGGTGCAGAATTAAGGGGATTGGTGATCCTCTTCCCATCTTTACTTCTGAGAGCCACTGCCACTCCAAGATGCTCTTTTTATACCCAGTCATGTTAATGACCTATTGCCAATTGACCTAATGAGTTGCAATTTGGTCCTCCAGCTGTTCCTTTTTTGTACCTTTAACTTTTCCGGCCTCTTATTGCCCCTGTCCCAACTTTTTTGAGATGTGTTGCTGTCATGAAATTTCAAATGAGCCAATATATGGCATGAAATTTCAAAATGTCTCACTTTCGACATTTGATATGTTGTCTATATTCTATTGTGAATACAATATCAGTTTTTGAGATTTGTAAATTATTGGATTCCATTTTTATTTACAATTTGTACTTTGTCCCAACTTTTTTGGGATCAGGGTTGTAAATAAAAATGGAATGCAATGATGTGGAAGTTTCAAAATTCCATATTTTATTCAGAATAGAACATAGATGACATATCAAATGTTTAAACTGAGAAAATGTATCATTTAAAGAGAAAAATTAGGTGATTTTAAATTTCATGACAACAACACATCTCAAAAAAGTTGGGACAAGGCCATGTTTACCACTGTGAGACATCCCCTTTTCTCTTTACAACAGTCTGTAAACGTCTGGGGACTGAGGAGACAAGTTGCTCAAGTTTAGGGATAGGAATGTTAACCCATTCTTGTCTAATGTAGGATTCTAGTTGCTCAACTGTCTTAGGTCTTTTTTGTCATATCTTCCGTTTTATGATGCGCCAAATGTTTTCTATGGGTGAAAGATCTGGACTGCAGGCTGGCCAGTTCAGTACCCGCACCCTTCTTCTACGCAGCCATGATGCTGTACAGTAATTGATGCAGTATGTGGTTTGGCATTGTCATGTTGGAAAATGCAAGGTCTTCCCTGAAAGAGACGTCATCTGGATGGGAGCATATGTTGCTCTAGAACCTGGATATACCTTTCAGCATTGATGGTGTCTTTCCAGATGTGTAAGCTGCCCATGCCACATGCACTAATGCAACCCCATACCATCAGAGATGCAGGCTTCTGAACTGAGCACTGATAACAACTTGGGTCGTCCTTCTCCTCTTTAGTCCGAATGACATGGCGTCCCTGATTTCCATAAAGAACTTCAAATTTTGATTTGTCTGACCACAGAACAGTTTTCCACTTTGTCCATTTTAAATGAGCCTTGGCCCAGAGAAGACGTCTGCGCTTCTGGATCATGTTTAGATACGGCTTGTTCTTTGAACTATAGAGTTTTAGCTGGCAACGATGGATGGCACGGTGAATTGTGTTCACAGATAATGTTCTCTGGAAATATTCCTGAGCCCATTTTGTCATTTCCAATACAGAAGCATGCCTGTATGTGATGCAGTGCTGTCTAAGGGCCCGAAGATCACGGGCACCCAGTATGGTTTTCCGGCCTTGACCCTTACGCACAGAGATTCTTCCAGATTCTCTGAATCTTTTGATGATATTATGCACTGTAGATGATGATATGTTCAAACTCTTTGCAATTTTACACTGTCGAACTCCTTTCTGATATTGTCGGTGCTATTTGTCGGTGCAGAATTAAGGGGATTGGTGATCCTCTTCCCATCTTTACTTCTGAGAGCCACTGCCACTCCAAGATGCTCTTTTTATACCCAGTCATGTTAATGACCTATTGCCAATTGACCTAATGAGTTGCAATTTGGTCCTCCAGCTGTTCCTTTAACTTTTCCAGCCTCTTATTGCCCCTGTCCCAACTTTTTTGAGATGTGTTGCTGTCATGAAATTTCAAATGAGCCAATATTTGGCATGAAATTTCAAAATGTCTCACTTTCGACATTTAATATGTTGTCTATGTTCTATTGTGAATACAATATCAGTTTTTGAGATTTGTAAATTATTGCATTCCATTTTTATTTACCATTTGTACTTTGTCCCAACTTTTTTGGAATTGGGGTTTTATATATATATATATATATATATATATATATATATATATATATATATTTTAATCTCTCCCAATGTTCTTGTTAACTCTGTTATAAATCCACATAAAATCCACAAAGACTTTTAATAATACACATGACACCTGCACCGAGAGATGTCACTTCCTCTAGCAGGAAACTTCAGAAAGGCAGGGAGGTATGTTATGTTTCTTCTCTCATTAATTTGAGCAAAATGTTGAGGATACATCAACAGTTGATTAATTATTTGTCAAATCTGTTATTGTGATCTTGGAGTGAATCTCTCACTCATTTATGCAAAACAATAATATTAAGACACAAAATGGTGGAAAATGTCACCTCTGTTATCATCAATTATAGTAATGGATTGCCCAGTTTAATGACAACAGAGTTGGCGATGACTGAGAGAGTCAACGCTTGAAATGTACCTGCAATTATAGAATGGGCCGTTTATTCACTCACGTTTGTTCACAGGATCATACACTTAAGGACAAGTATCAGCCAAAGTGCTACAAAGTAAAATCAAGTTACTGGATAAAGCATGAATTAAAAATACAATTTAAAATTCTTGAAAAAAATTGTACATTGCATCAAAACTTGCTCACATAAAATCATAATTAATAACTTAATGTCATCCAAATATAAATAGATGTTTTACCTCATTCCAACAAGAACGTTTAAAATAAATGTTTAACGTCATTAATTTTTTTCCAAAATGATAGCATGTTACATTCCTTACTCATACTGCAGCACTACATACTGTGCCTATAATGTCATTAATCATTATCTCACAAAGTAACCTTTTACTTAAACAGATCACTGGTGTTCTCCCTTTTATAGTTTTTAGCCTTCCAGAATCTAAATCATATATTGTTCTCATCATGTCACTTTTCAGAGGAGTGTCATATTGATTTATAGCAGTTCAGTCAATATGATATGAGATCATGTTGCAGAAATGACCTCCAACGTCTCTCAGCAAAATGATTTTCTCCATTTTGTCGAGGTTTCACACACAGATGTCTGGATTGAGCCGAGACAGTGATTATGTATTTCTTCACAGTAAATTACTGTCAGCTTTCATGTCTTTGTAGGCTTTATAAATGGCTGTAAGAGCTGTGTATTGTTCATTTATTCCTATTTCTCATTTTCTATGGATTGAATATAGTTAAAACAAAGAGAGATGTATTTCTTTAAGGGTGAAATCATCACACCTTACCAAGGTGATATTATTACTTTGTCTTATTCAAACTGAGCCTCAAGTCTATTATGATGTCCCCTTTCATGTTCTTTTGTCTATTTATATAGGACTTAAATTTACAAAGCGTTGTCGTAGTGCGGATAAGATAATGGGAATCATGGTGGTGCGTGTGTCATCAGACTCTTTTAATCAACGTCTAGCATTGAAGAGGCTTCCTGAGCTCTCTACGGTGTGTCTTCCTTGTTTTAGATCGCTGTCTATCTGAAGCAGCTCCAACTTTGATCACTAAGATGAAAAAGAGCCACTTGGAGAAAACAGTATCCAGGTGTTTTAAAGACATTTTACACTTCAATTGAGACATTCTGTGTCAACCACAGTCAGATCTGCTACTTTGGGAATGAACAAAGAAGATGGGGAGAATGTTCCAGGAAGTAAATTAAACTGTATAAAAATAAAATGTCCATGAGCAGTACAGTGGCACTGTCAGGATAGACACAATTTATTATTATTATTATTATTATTATTATTATTTAGAAGAAAAAGAAGAAGAAGAAGCATGCTTGGTAGAGTGCATACCTCCACCAAGCCGCATATTCGGATTTGCATCAAAATCTAATCAATTGTTCTTTAGCCCATGGCCCACCTTTCCTCCAAATTTCATCCGAATCTGTTCACTTCTTTTTAAGTTACATTGGGAGCAGACAAAAAAATACTGCATCTGCATATATATCTGGATTTTGGATCCACATACATATCTGGATTTGGATCAAAAGTTCTAGCTCCTTGGCCCATGGCCCACCTTTCCTCAAATTTTCACCAAGATCCGTTCACTAATTTTTGAGTTACTTTATTTAGCTTCACTCATTTGTGAATACATTCACCACTTGAAGCTAAACTTCATATCTTCGCACAACCATGTAATATCCTCTACATATTGGCCTTCTAATTCTCATTTAATCTAATATGATGGCAATCATATTTCGTAGAATAAAATGACCAAGATTTTAACTGAAGATATACAATGAATAGGCAGAGAAATCCACGGTCGCTGGAAGTGATTGAGAGGGTGTCAGAGCACAGGCACTTATGGGTGCAAATGCAGGGGAGAGAGGGTGCAACGCTCTCCCCTGCATTTGCACAGAGGATGCACTTGCATCCCCTGTCTCCCTGGGACACAGAATGATACTTCACAACAGGAGCAAATGCTGGCTGAGCTTATATAGGGTTGGTGATTACGGGGTAATTGGCTGCAGATGAAGTGATTACAATTCTGGTGATGGGGAGGGTTGCTGTGGCTCTTAGGAAGTTTAGTCCTAAAGACCTGGAGGGTAGTTTTCTGGTGGATTTGTGGGCTGAGCTTGTCTGATTTCCCTGTCGACATCCCAGGTGAGGGCTTGTAGAAGACATTCAGGTGGAAGGATTGTGGTAGGTTCTGATCATTGAGATGTGGAAGTGTGAATTCTGGAGAGTGTCTGCTTTGACATTTCTGGAACCTGGATGATAGAAAATGGTAAACTGGAATCTGGTGAAGAACAGTGCCCATTTGGCCTGACGTGGGTTCAATCATTCAGTTGTCCTCAGATATTCCAGGTTCTTGTGGTCTGTCAGGATTCTGAATGGGTGTGCTGTGCCTTCCAGCCAGTGCCTCCACTCCTCCAGGGCCAGCTTGACAGCCAAGAGTTCTCAATTCCCGATATCATAGTTTTGCTCAGTAGGTGAGAGTTTCTTTGAGTAGAAGGTGATGGGATGTAACAGGTCATTCTCCAAGGCACTGTGATAGAACCCCTCCAACTCCCATTTCTGATGCGTCCACCTCCACGACAAATGGTTTAGAGGGATCTGGGTGCTGAAGTACAGGGGCTGTGGTGAAAGCTTCTTTCGGCTTGCTGAAAGCCTGATTGACTGCTGGACTCCGGTGGAGGTGACGGGGTCCCTTCTTCAGAAGACTAGTGAGAGGAGCCATGACGGAGCTGAAGCCACGGATTAAGCGGTGGTAGAAGTTGACGAACCCCAGAAAGCACTGAAGCTCCTTGATGGAAGTGGGCATGGGCCAAGATGTAATAGCAATGACCTTGGTTTGATCCATACCCACTCCCTCTGAGCTGATGACGTATCCTAGGAACAAGATCTGGCAGACATGAAACTCACATTTCTCAGCTTTAACATTTAGGTGGTGCTGAAGAAGGCAATAGAGTTCAGATCTGATGTGCTCATGATGGGTGCTTTCATCTGGGGAGTAGATCAGAATGTCATCTATATAGGCAATTATGAACCTCCCCAACATGTCAGAAGTTAACTAGACTTGTTCTGAGACTATGAGCTATGCTGCAAGAAATGAGAGCAGCACCTTCCTGACACCATCCCACCCTAACAGGCCAGCAGTGCTGTCAAAATTATTCCAATTATCTATAAAGCCCACAGTGTTTTCAGAGCACCACCTGGACAACCAGCAGTTCGGTAACCATAACTTGCTGTAAGCTATATTGCCACACCGCATTGGACATTAGACACCATTACTGTCTGTAATGCCTAACTGTCTGGATGTTCCAATAAGTGCATAAACAAGCTTCAGTTATTTCAAAATGCAGCTGCAAGAGTCCTTACTTGAACTAGAAAATATGACCACATCACACCTGTCTTATCCACACTGCATTGGCTCCAATCAAATTTCGTATTGTTTATAAAATACTATTATTGACCTTTAAAGCACTAAATAGTCTCGCGCCACAGTACCTGAGCAAACTTCTGGTCCTTTATGACCCGTCAAGTCTACTTAAATCAAAAGGTGCAGGCTACCTGCTGGTACCTCATATAGTGAAGGCTACATCAGGGGGAAGAGCCTTTTCTTACAAAGCCCCACAGTTATGGAACAGCCTTCCAAGTAGTGTTCGGGAATCAGATGCAGTCTCAGCATTTAAGTCTAGGTTGAAAACATATCTGTTTAGTCAAGCCTTTTGTTAATAGTGTTTATGAGGTAAATGAGTAGATCTGGAGGGTCCTCAGACAGAGTGTTTTGGTAAACTGGGATGTATGGATGCTGTCAGTCCCCCACTCACTTGCTCACTTGAGTTTGTTGACAGTGTAGTGGCTGGCTTTTTTATGTCCCTGGGGCACCCTTATGCCTGTGTTACCTTCTGTCTCTCCAGTTTTAGTTATGCTGTCATAGTTAGTTTTGCCGGAGTCCCTGCTTGTACTCAGTGCAAAATGTATACTGTTCCTACTCATCAGGTGACATTGGACATACCTAACAACCTGTGTTCTCTCTCTCTTTCTCTTTTTCTCCCCTCCCCCCTCACTCTGTCTGTCCCTCTGAGTTACATGTCAATCCTGAGATCGAGATGCTGACCTCTTCTGCTCCTCAGACCTGTCTGATCCATCCTGATGCCCTATTCTGGCTGGAGTCTCATCACATTGCTCCTGTGGAGGATGGCCCCATATGGACAGATGAAAGTCACACTTGGAAGATGCTCTAGACACTTACAGTAATGCTTTTATGGCTGAGGACTACAGTTGAATTGCTAACTTTAGGACTGCAGTTGTCATGAACAGTTTTGCACTCAAGTTTCCATCAATGAAGAGTTATAACATCAACAAAACAGGCTTCATGTTAAAACTGTTAAAAATGTTATAATCACATTGTCTGTTATCACCCAAATGAGGATGGGTTCCCTTTTGAGTCTGGTTCCTCTCAAGGTTTCTTCCTCTTGTCATCTGAGGGAGTTTTTCCTTGCCACTGTCACCACAGGCTTGCTCATTGGGAATAGATTAGGGGTAAAATTAGCTCATGTTTAAAGTCATTAAAATTCTGTAAAGCTGCTTTGTGACAATGTCTATTATTAAAAGCGCTATAAAAATAAGCTGGACTTGACATGTCCTTGAGCATGTCATTGATGAGGCACTGGAAGACACTAGGCATGCAAGAAAGGCCATAAGGCATGACCAAATATTCAAAGTGACCTGCCGTGGTGCTAAAAGCAGTTTTCCACTCATCACCCTCACATATCCTGACCAAGTTGTAAGCACTGCGAAGGTCGAGTTTGGAGAATATTTTGGCTGATCTGAGTTGCTCTAGAGCTAATGGAACCAATGGAAGTGGATAGGGGTACTTTGCGGTGACCTGGTTCAGGCCTTGATAATCTATACATGGCCAGAGGCCCCCTCCTTTCTTTTCCACAAAGAAAAACCCCACTGAGTTTGGATATGTAGAGTGTTTGATGTACCCCTGCTGCAGAGCTTCTTGCCCATACTCCTCCATTGCTGCTTGCTCTGCTAATGACAAAGGATAGATGCGGTTTTGTGGAGGAGTTGTACCTGGAAGGAGGTCGATAGCACAGCCATAGAAGCGATGCAGAGGTAGACAACAGGCTTTCCCTTTGCTGAATACCTCCTTTAGATTCAGATAACAGGTCTGAATCTTGACATTGTCAAGGGAGTAAGGCTGAGGGCTCTCTACCGAGGTGGAAGAGTGTGATCTGTGAAAGTTTCAGGCAGTTTTGCAGACAAGAGGGTGACTACTGAAGAATGTCCTGTTGTTGCCATGAGATCAGAGGGTTGTGTAGTTGGAGCCAAGGGTATCCTAGGATGATGTCATGATTTGAAGTCAGGGTGACAAGGAGAGTTATCCGTTCTGTGTGGATGACTCCTACTTGGATCTCAAGGGGAGTTGTTAGAGTTGAGACCAGTCCTTCCCATTATGGGGCCCCCATCAATAGCTTTCAGTTTAAAGCCTCGGTCACAACCGGCCATACGTGCTCCTATGGCCGGTCTATGTGCAAAAAACGCAAGAAACGCACGGAGGGCGCGCGTGAAACGCACAGAGGGCGCGCGTGTGACGTGCTGATTTTCGAGCCGTAGACTGGCCGCAGACTGGCCGCAGAGGTTCTTTGTCATGTCAAACAAACTCTATGGGCACTTACGTTTTTTTCAGGTTGCAAGACAAACTTACAGCCAACGTGCGTCTTTCTCCATGAACAAAAAAAAAAAAAACACAGCGATTTGGGAAACACCAAAAATCGCATGGCCAAAAAAATTGTATGTCCGGTTGTGACCTAGGCTTAATGGGTCTCAGAAGGGTGTGGGCGGTGAGTTGATACCTCTGTATAACAGTGCTGTTTTTGAAGTTTCCCTCAGCCCCTGAGTCAAAGAAGGCAGAAAGTACATGGGTAGAGTTTGGTAGCTTTAATAACACTGGTACTTCAAAAGATTGTGAGCTATGAGACATTTCTGGACTCACCGGGTTAACAGGGCTGGAAGCCTTACTTGGCTGACGATCCCATGGGGGCCAAGTAGGGCACTGAAAGATCTGATGACCAGTCTCTCTGCAGTAGAAGCAGAGACACTCACTTCTTCTTCTCTCCCTTTCTAATCTCTGCAGTTGCATGCAGGAGATCTCCATGGGAGTTCCAAGGTTCCTGCTGGGAGAGGAGGTTGGAGATAGTTGCAGTGAGGGTCATTTGCAGAGGAGGTGATCCAAGCAGATGGTCAGATCAATGACAGAATCCTGTGAGAGATGTTTATCACAACATGCTAGCTCGCTGAGCACTTCTGGATGCAGACCTTGTCATGATGTGGCTTTCAAGGCTGCCTAATTCCAGCTGCTGCCGGCAGCCAAGGTGTGGAAATCCAGTGCATATTCAGCAATGCTCTTTTCTCCCTGTTGGATTGTCAGCAGGATCTTTCCGACCTCTATACCCTCAGGCTGATGATCAAACACTCTCGTGAACAACTCCAGAAAAGAGTCATAGGATGTAGTGTGTTCACCCTCATGCATCCAGACAGCACTTTCCCACTGAAGAGCCTTACCGGTGAGAAGACTGATGAACTGGGAGATCTTGTGTTCATCTGTGACTCCAGTGAGAGTGGAGAAATATAGTGAGCATTGGAGAAGGAATCCCTTGCAGTTGGAAACCTCCCCAGAGAACTTTTCAGGCAGAGGAATGCTATGAGGCATACCGGCAAGCGATGAGGGGCATGTGAGGACAGCCTGTGACACCACAGCAGTCTAAACACATCCTGGTGTTTAGATCGCTAATCATCTGCTGGTGCTCTCCTAACAGACGCCCCTGTGCATGGCTTGCAGTCTGCTTAACTTCCTCTGCTGCATCCATGACAGCGAAGTATCCTGTCAGATTGCAAGCACTTATGGATGCAAATGCAGGGGAGAGTGGGTGTGACACAAACTGCAGACAAAGCCAAAATGTGAGTCAGAAATCATAGTCAGGAAACAGGCGTGGGTCGATTGATCAGTAAACAGCACAGTGTAGGGCAGACGAGAAGACTAAGTTGAATGAGATCAGGAACAGAGGTTGTTAACAGGAAGTCAGTAGATAAACAGAAGGCTTGGTAAAGTCAGGTACAGGACACAGAATAATACTTCACAACTGGAGTGAGTGCTTGCTAAGCTTATATAGGGTTGGTGATTGCGGGGTAATTGGCTGCAGGTGAAGTGATTAGAATTCCGGTGATGGGGGCACTGTGGCTCTTGGGAAGTGTAGTCCTGAGTGGCCATGTTTGGAGGCTGATCCAAACTGAGGTTTTCAGCGCTGTTACTGACAGAGGGCTGAAGATGGGTGATAAACTGGGTTCAGGGATCTGCTGCATTTGACCTTATTGGCTATTTCTCAGTGCACACACTACAAGATGCATCACCTAGGCTTGCAGTACTCAAGTCTAGGACTCAGACTCGAGCCCGACTTCTCATCTCATCTCATCATCTCTAGCCGCTTTATCCTGTTCTACAGGGTTGCAGGCAAGCTGGAGCCTATCCCAGCTGACTACGGGCGAAAGGCAGGGTACACCCTGGACAAGTCGCCAGCTCATCACAGGGCTGACACATAGACACAGACAACCATTCACACTCACATTCACACCCATGGTCAATTTGAAGTCACCAGTTAACCTAACCTGCATGTCTTTGGACTGTGGGGGAAACCGGAGCACCCGGAGGAAACCCACGCGGACACGGGGAGAACATGCAAACTCCGCACAGAAAGGCCCTCGCCGGCCACGGGGCTCGAACCCAGGACCTTCTTGCTGTGAGGCGACAGCGCTAACCACTACACCACCGTGCCGCCCCGAGTCCGACTTGTGCCCTAATTTTAAGGACTCATGAATTGACTTGGACTTGATCACTGATGACTCGGACTTGGACTCGTGCATTAACTGCATTCGGACTCATAAATTGGAGATGAGGACTTGGATTTTTTTCTTTATTTTCTGTAATATGCCATAATAATTTGGCATAAGATATTTAAATCTACATTAATTTTTGTACTAATTTCATGCAAGAGTATCACACCTGCACGCCTTGGTGCATGCATCAAATAGACTCTTGGGCGTGCTCCAGACAGCGCACGTGCCAAGCGAACTCTCGCGCACACTGTCAACGACTCGCACCTGTACAGGATTAAGGCACAATCAGCACACCTATATAAAAACTGTTAAAATACACTTACTTTGTGAAGTATTGAGCTGCATTGCTGACACATTACCGAGCCTTATTTCCTTGTTTGGTTTCCTGATCCCTGATTTCCTTTTTCTCGTCTTTGATTCTGCCTAGTCTACAGTGGGGCAAAAAAGTATTTAGTCAGTCACCAATTGTGCAAGTTCTCCCACTTGAAAAGATGAGAGAGGCCTGTAATTTTCATCATAGGTATACCTCAACTATGAGAGACAAAATGAGAAAAAAAATCCAGAAAATCACATTGTCTGATTTTTAAAGAATTTATTTGCAAATTATGGTGGAAAATAAGTATTTGGTCAATAACAAAAGTTCATCTCAATACTTTGTTATATACCCTTTGTTGGCAATGACAGAGGTCAAACGTTTTCTGTAAGTCCTCACAAGGTTTTCACACACTGTTGCTGGTATTTTGGCCCATTCCTCCATGCAGATCTCCTCTAGAGCAGTTATGTTTTGGGGCTGTTGCTGGGCAACACAGACTTTCAACTCCCTCCAAAGATTTTCTATGGGGTTGAGATCTGGAGACTGGCTAGGCCACTCCAGGACCTTGAAATGCTTCTTATGAAGCCACTCCTTCGTTGCCCAGGCAGTGTGTTTGGGATAATTGTCATGCTGAAAGACCCAGCCACATTTCATCTTCAATGCCCTTGCTGATGGAAGGAGGTTTTCACTCAAAATCTCACGATACATGGCCCCATTCATTCTTTCCTTTACACAGATCAGTCGTCCTAGTCCCTTTGCAGAAAAACAGCCCCAAAGCATGATGTTTCCACCCCCATGCTTCACAGTAGGTATGGTGTTCTTTGGATGCAACTCAGCATTCTTTCTCCTCCAAACACGACAAGTTGAGTTTTTACCAAAAAGTTCTATTTTGGTTTCATCTGACCATATGACATTCTCCCAATCCTCTTCTGGATCATCCAAATGCACTCTAGCGAACTTCAGACAGGCCTGGACATGTACTGGCTTAAGCAGGGAGACATGTCTGGCACTGCAGGATTTGAGTCCCTGGTGGTGTAGTGTGTTACTGATGGTAGCCTTTGTTTCTTTGGTCCCAGCTCTCTGCAGTTCATTCACTAGGTCCCCCCGTGTGGTTCTGGGATTTTTGCTCACCGTTCTTCAGTGTTGGGCACGTTACTTTCAAAAAGTAATTAGTTATAGTTACTAGTTACTTTTCCCAAAAAGTAACGGAGTTAGTAATGGAGTTACTTTGTCATAAAAGTAACTAACTACCAGGGAAAGTAATTATTCCGTTACATTTTGTGTCCCCCCCAAAAAAAACAACAAATTCAATTAGTGTATTCATAATAAAAGTGAATGTTAAATGTGTTTAATGACCGAAATGGACACTTAACAGAACCAGTTAGTAACGTTATCTACACTATATTAATATTTTTGTGGGACAATGTGAGATAAGACATCTATCAAATTTAATATATTTTGTAGTTATTAAAATTGTTACTAATTACTGGCCACTGACGAGGACAAACGCTTTGTTCCTCGACATAATGTGCATTGCACATAGACATTTTTGCCTATTATTTCAAGTAATGAAAAGTAATGCTGTATTTCCAGTTTGAAAGTGCAGTCTTGGGCTGACCGCTCGCCATCGCTGTGTCTACTGATTGAAAGTGTGCGCAGTAGTGCAGTAGGCGGAGCCTACCTACGTATGTTGTCCAAATCTACTCTGATTGGCTGACTATGCCGTTGTCTCGCGTCTCCCCGCCCCACACTAAAGCAGAGTAAAGAAAGGCTGAACGAGCAGTGCCAGATGAAAACAGCTTTAATAAAGTAACGCAGAGCATTTTATTGTAAGTAACGGGAACGGCGTTATAATGATGTAAAAAGTAATTAGTTAGATTACTCGTTACTAAAAAAAGTAACGCCGTTAGTAACGTCGTTTATTTCTAATGCCGTTATTCCCATCACTGCCGTTCTTGTGATCATTTTGACCCCACGGGGTGAGATCTTGCGTGGAGCCCCAGATCGAGGGAGATTATCAGTGGTCTTGTATGCCTTCCATTTTCTAATAATTGCTCCCACAGTTGATTTCTTCACACCAAGCTGCTTACCTATTGCAGATTCAGTCTTCCCAGCCTGGTGCAGGTCTACAATTTTATTTCTGGTGTCCTTTGACAGCTCTTTGGTCTTGGCCATAGTGGTGTTTGGAGTGTGACTGTTTGAGGTTGTGGACAGGTGTCTTTTATACTGATAACGAGTTCAAACAGGTGCCATTAATACAGGTAATGAGTGGAGGACAGAGGAGCCTCTTAAAGAAGAAGTTACAGGTCTGTGAGAGCCAGAAATCTTGCTTGTTTGTAGGTGACCAAATACTTATTTTACTGAGGAATTTACCAATTAATTCATTAAAAATCCTACAATGTCATTTCCTGGATTCTTCCCCCCCATTCTGTCTCTCATAGTTGAGGTATACCTATGATAAAAATTACAGGCCTCTCTCATCTTTTTAAGTGGGAGAATTTGCACAATTGGTGGCTGACTAAATACTTTTTTGCCCCACTGTACAATAGCCTGTTTGTGCCTCACTTGACCTATTGCCTGTTTCACTGTTTTACAACTTTGCCTGCCTTTCTGGATTGTTTACCTGTCTTCACTTGTATTAATAAACACACCTTCTGCACTTGCATCTGTCTCTCAACCATCTCTGACAGAATACTTTGCATTCCCTGATAAAGAGAACATTTAGCTGTTCATATGTCATGTTCAGGAACAAACTAATGTTAATGGTGCTAAAACAGCCACTGTCAAATGGTGCAGTTGGAGTCTTGTTCTCAGACTCGACTCGGACTCGACTCAAAATTTTTTTTAATGACTTGGACTTGAATCAGACTTGAACACTGGGGACTCGAGACTCAACTCAGACTGGAGGTTTAGAGACTCGGCTACAACACTGGCATCACTGAGAATATAACAAAAACTTCTTTTAAAATTTCAGCATGCAAACCTTTGTTCTGTCCATGGATTGTCCTCATCTTTATTCATTATGTTGCTTAGCAACCAGAGCTTACTGCTACCAAACTACATGGTGAAACCATTGTTTATTTGTGAGTATTATTAATAATGATTTAAGTTATTTATTAAAGACTATTTTATTGAACTGTTTTTGTCACCTATTTTTAGAAATGCAATAAGCCACTCAAGGGCAGTGGTTTTATCATGGGAAAGAGGCTTTTAGGCATGACATGTAGTCAGTTACTAATGTGCAAACACTAATTGGTGTAGGCAACATGGAAAAACATTTACTATAAACCTGAGTATCCCATCAAGCAAAATGCAAGGAGAGTTAGACATGAAATTCAGTGCTGTAGTCAGTGTTCATAATTATTATGAGCTGTAAAATTTACAAAATGAAAAACAAGCCTTTTTGTTTCGTTATGACAATTCTCTGGAATTCACAAAACCTTGATTTTATTTTATTTTTTCTTTAACCATACACACAGCCTATGTGGCACTTGTGGACTAAGCCACAGATATCATGAATATCTACTGTAGGAACACCCAAATCCCTGCAGTATGGGACTTGAAATAAATATTTGCAATCAATTACTGAGCTTGTCGTTTGGGTAAAATTGTTTTCACCATGCCTCCCTGTCCCTGTGATCTGACACTGAGGTCCGATTTTAAATCTCAGCTTCCCAGAGTAATAAGGCAAAAAGGCTCTTATTTTAGTTCTTAGTGGATATTTATCAGTGACTTATGGTGCAAATATTTCAGACAGATATAGTAGACCTCATTAACACCAAGCAACAAATCAGATGAAAAATGCTCTTTAGGAACAAAATCTACTGTAAAAGTGTTCTGTTGTTTTACGAGTGCGTGAAGCTAAACTAGCTGGTAGGCCTTCCCAATGTTATATGGGGAAACTGCTCTGTTTTCCCCTGAGCCACTCATAAGAGAGAAGAATGACTTCAATCAATCATGTCATCAAGATTTCACAAGGTCAATAGTTGTGAAAGAAACCATTATTACTTCCATTAGTTTCTTGTTTGCGTGCTGTATTTTCTTTGAATTCAGAGTGATACTGGACTTCCGTAATACCTGGTGGGTGATGATGTCAGAGGGGGTGTCATAACTTTTATAAGGTGGGATAAATTTACCAGACGCATGTACAATGTACAGTACAAGTCAAAAGTTTGGACACACCTTCCAATTAAATCGTTTTTCTTTATTTTATTCATCAAAAGACACTTGATGTCTGAAAATAATGATGGACTGTTGTTTCTCTTTACTTAGTCGAGAAGTTGAAAGTTGAAAATTAGAAAGGGTGTCCAAACTTTTGACTGGTATGTATTACATATTCCCTTTGTATGACTTATTGATTTCAACTTTAGTTCCGATTTAATATTTTCCATTTAATATGCAACTACAGTGTCTATTATATGTATGGATATAAGTTTCAGGTTTAATTCTGTTCTTTTGTTAATTTTCACTAATTATATTAATGTATATGTTTTATAATATTGTAAACATTTTATTTTTAAACTATTCATCGACCAAAAGATTATTGGCCAACTTGTTGCAGTCTCTTGTGAGAATTAACTTTAAACTCTTAACAGCAAAATTAGACTTCAAGATTCATCTGTTATCAGTTTATTTGGCATTACAACAACACCAGATTATTAAATATACAGATTTAACAGGTTCAGATTGTTGGCTAGAGAGAATTTGACTGTGAGAGGTCATTATTGTGTCATTACTTCTGAACACCAAGGTTGAACCTGAAGCAGAATTTCTACATTGTAAATAAATGTGTGATAAGAAAAATCACTGGAGACATGAGTGCTAGACAAGATAATTTCTTGATTATATAACAGAAAAAAAACAACAACAGCCCTACAATATAGCCATTATAAACCTACTTTATATGAACTTATATATTTACTAGGTTACATTATTGTATACAGGTGGTGTAGTGGTTAGCACTGTCACCTCACAGCAAGAAGGTTCTGGGTTCGAGCCCAGTGGCCAAAGGGGGCCTGTCTATGTGGAGTTTGCATGTTTTCCCTGTGTCTGGGTGGGGTTCCTCCATGCTCTGGTTTCACCCACAGTCCAAAAACATGCAGGTTGGTGGCTCTAAATTGGCTGTAGATGTGAATGGTTGTTTGTCTCTATGTCAGCCCTGTGATGACCTGGTGACTTGTCTGGGATGTACCCTGCCTCTCGCCCATAGTCAGCTGGGATAGGATCTAGCTTGCCCATGACCCTGTACAGAATAAGCGGTTACAGATAATGGATGGATTATTGTATAGCTATTACACGGTTTTGTTGAATACCTCAATTCTGGCTACGCACTTCCTGGTTCCTGAGTTGTTTGCGCCGAGTCCTTTTTTCCCGCGAGTGCTGGCGTTAATTACTAATCCTTTTTTAACTTTTTTCTAAATATAATTTTCCAGTATCCTCTTCATTTTTACTGTACTGTCGCTTTCCTTTTTGTACTTTTCACTTTCGCTTTCCTTTTTCCGTTTTTTTTCTTTCTCTCTCTCTCTTTTTTCGGAAGAATGCCGAGACCAGAAGCTTTCTTTTTCTCTCCTCCTGTGTAAAGACCACAAGCAGAGGCCATCTACACCGGATCTGTTTTAATATAAACAGATCTTCGATTAAGGTACGTGAATCTTTTCATCATGGCACACCTTCAGCCTGTTCAGTGTGCTGAGTGCAGGATGTTTAGTCATTCTTCCTCCGTCGCTAGCGATAGCTTTATTAGCTTTATTTGTGATAAGTGCAGATTAGTTAGCTCTCTGACGGAGAAGATTACAGTGCTAGAAGCGTGTGTCCAGGCTTTAGAGAAGGTCAGTGAGAATGAGAACAGTGTAGTTTCTGTAGGAGAAAGTCTGGATGCCCTAGGTGGAGTAAGTAATCCCCCAACTCCGGCATTAGAGCCCTCACAGCGGGGCGAATGGGTAATGACTCGGCAGCATAAGCATAGAGCCAAAGCTACCGCTGAGGCTCACCCACAGGAGCACCACTCCTCTCTGCGTCACATGTCGAACAGGTTTGCTCTCCTTAGTGATGCACCCGCTGAGAAACCTGAAAGAGCTCTGGTTATAGGGGACTCTATCATATGGCACGTGAAATTAGCTCAGCCTTTAGGGGCACCAGCAGCTTTAGTCAGGTGTATACCGGGAGCCAGGGTGCCGGACATAGCAGGTAATCTTAGGGTCCTAGGCAAGCACAGGTTCTCAAAGATAGTTATCCATGCAGGAGCTAATGATATACACCTTCGTCAGTCTGAGGTTACTAAGAGTAACTTTGTAGAGGTGTTTAAATTAGCGAAGGTGATGTCCGATGCTGTAGTATGCTCTGGCCCCATCCCAATGCGGCGTGGCAATGTAGCTGACAGCAGGTTATGGTCGCTGAACTGCTGGCTGTCCAGGTGGTGCTCTGAAAACAGTGTGGGCTTTATAGATAATTGGGCTAATTTTGAGGGCACTGCTGACCTGTTAGGGCAGGACGGCATCCATCCCACTTGGGAAGGTGCTGCTCTCATTTCCTGCAGCATAGGTCATAGTCTCAGAACAGGCCTAGTTAATTCCTGACAATCCAGAGCCAAGGCCAGGGAGCAGACGAACAGGCTAAACCGACTGTCTGCTAGCTGCACAGAGTCGTCACTCAGGGTCCACTACATTGAGACTGTGTCTGTTCCCCGAGCTCAACAAAAAGGTAGAAATTTTCAGAGAGTTTGCTCCAGTAACCTAATCAATATAAAATTAGATCATACTGACTGTACAGCTGATGCTAGCACCTTTGATCTAAAGGTGGGGCTATTAAATATTAGATCTCTTACATCTAAAGCGCTAATGGTTAATGAACTCATTACTGATCAGGAGTTTAATGTACTTTGTTTAACTGAAACATGGATTAAGCCAAATGAATATATAACATTAAATGAAGCGAGTCCTCCTGGATACAGTTATATACACCAGCCTCGTCAAACTGGCAGAGGAGGAGGCATTGCAGTTATTTATAATGATTATCTAGGTGTAACACAAAAACCTGGTTATAAATTTAATACATTTGAAGTTCTTCATACTCATATAATGTATGTAGCCTCGAAAAATAAGTATACCCAGTTAATTCCATTGCTTATTATTTACAGGCCCCCGGGGCCATATTCTGAGTTTCTTTCTGAATTTGCAGATTTTATCTCAGATCTGGTTATTTCCTTAGAAAAAGCTTTAGTTGTCGGAGATTTTAATATTCACTTCGATAACCCAGAAGACCCTTTAAAAACAGCGTTTGTGTCCATTTTAGATTCAGTAGGGATGAATCAGAATGTCATAGGACTGACCCATAATGGTGGTCACACCCTTGATCTAATACTAACATTCAGTTTAAACGTAGACAATATAGTCATACTTCCACAGTCTGAAGTTATCTCAGATCATTATCTCGTCTCATTCAAACTATGTCTGAGTAATAATATATGCACCTCACCATGCTACTGTATTAAATGTATATTCACGTCAAGTACTGCACAGAGCTTTATAAATGATCTCCCAGAGTTATCAACTTTGATTGGGTCACTGTCAGCCCCTGCAGAACTTGATCAGGCAACTGAATGCTTAGAGTCAACATTCCGCCATACCTTAGATAATGTAGCTCCTCTAAAAAGGAAAATGGTCAGAGAAAAAAAATTAGCACCCTGGTATAATGATGACACTCGCACATTAAAACAGACCACTCGAAAATTGGAACGTAAATGGCATCAAACAAAATTGGTAGTGTTCAAATTAGCGTGGAAGGAGAGCTTCCTGAAGTATAGAAAAGCTCTTAGTGCTGCGAGATCAACATATCTCTCCTCCCTAAGGCCATTATTAAAAAATTTTCTGTTTCCGGTCCACCAGCCGGGTGAGTGCTGTTTGTGCGGTTGAAAAATTTTTTTTAACGCCAGTTTTTCGACATTTTTTTCGGGTTCGTAAATCTAAAATCGAACTTGACATTTACGCATTCCCAGAGCTTTCTACTAAGGCTCATACTAGCCAGCCATGACAAATAAGTAGCCAGCCCGGGGGGGGGGGGGGGGGGGGTAAACACAAAATAAACTCCTGTGCACACAGTTCCCAGGATTAAATGTATTTTCCACAGACCATTTATTTATTCACTTTACTCAAATACAAAGTAAAATGGCAGTAAATCTTCTTTCTTTTCTTGCATATTGCATCATGAGGCGTTCCTGGCTTGTAAATCTCTTATTTTTGGTGCATGACACATTCACGCAACTGAGCATGCTATGAATTAACAACGACAACGGTCTGCAGTGGTGGCTACACAGTTAAACACTCAGCGAACATTTCTCCATTTGTGTATGAAAATACACTCTAACGACTCAGTTTGGTTTCATTTACAACCAACGGTGTCTTTTGATGTCAGCACGTAATTGAACGAGAGAAGACTGGTTTACCGGAGACAAAAGAAGCATTATCTCTGCTTCTGTTCCCTCCGATGTTGCCTCCTACGGCCCGACACACTACTGCCTTCTCTGAGTGCACGCACACACCGCATGTCGGGGCCGCGGATGAGTTACTCTCCCTTGATCAACGAAGTCGGCGGGAAATTTGTGGTTATTATCGGTACAAACAGCGCGAATCACAACTTAAATGAGTGCGGTTCAGTTTGACATTATTGTCAGTCCGTTAGATAAACATTTAATTTTATTAAAATTGAAAATTAATATTTAGAGCCTGTGGGCTACAAAAATAAGTCATTAAAGTAGCCGGCTGGACTTAATTGTGTAGTTGGCTGTATGGCTGGCAGCCGGCACTTGTGGAAAGCCCTGCATTCCCCGCAGAATATAGAATTGAATCAGCTCTGCGCATGCACCGTGTGGCACAAAAAAAATGGCAGCCACCATGAAGGAAGGAGATCCGGAGTTTTCAAACATTTGCTTAAGTGTGAAATTGCAAAATAGTATTCTAGCGAACAACAAAATAGTAAAGATTCAGAAAAACAAATCATTCAATGATCATTTTAATAGCGTAATTTTATCCGAACTAGGCCTAACGGTCGATTTAGAACTACAAAAAGTCCGTGTGTCGGACATTTTAAGTATCTTTGTAAAAGTTTTGCAAATGTTGTAGTCAGTATTTAAAATGCTAACTTTAAGTTTTTGTACAAGTTTCAGTTGATTAAACGGTCATATTTCTGTTAGGGTTTTACTGGGATTCAAACACGGGTTGCTGGTGTAATGATCCAGCAAACACCCACTAAGTCACCAGGGGAATGACTCAAGTGCAGAGGCGTGAGGTGAAGGTAGAAAGTAGCAAAAAACAGTTTATTTACAATATGTACACTATTTACAATCCAGGGCAAAAAACAAAAAGTATAATCCAAAGGTTCAGGGGCAAAAAACAAAAGGTATAATCCACAAATGAAAACAGAAGGGGCAAAATGCAAAACACTCAGAAGATCCAAAAGGGTAGAAAAAATCGAAAGAAAACAAAATACCAAAAAACTCAAGAGCACAGGCAAAGTACATGGGACAGAGGAAACTAGCACTAGACAGCATAGCATAAAGACTCCGTGACTAGGGACTGAAATGAGGGAGTATATATGCACAAAATAAATGGAACACAGGTGAAAATAATGAGGACTAAACAGGCAATCAACACAAACACAAAACACAGGAACAGTGGCAGCCTCTAGAGGCCAAAACAAACATGACATGAAAAGGAAATAACAGCGGCCTCTAGAGGCCAAAACAGTCCCAGTCCTAACAGGACCCCCCCCCCCCCCCCCAGGAGCGTCTCCTGACGTTCCCAGGGCGATCCGGATGGGCCGAATAGAAGTCCCGACAAAGTTCCTTATCTAATATGTCCCGAGCTGGGACCCAGCAGCGCTCCTCAGGGCCGTAGCCCTCCCAGTCCACTAAATATTGGAGCCCACTGTGGACCCAGCAGGAGTCAAGCAGGCGATGCACAGTGAACACAGTCTGACCCTGGAAGATGCGGGGGGGCGGAGGATTCCTGGGGCAGGGGCATACGTGGATGACAATACGGGACACAACAGTGAAACATGGAATGTGGGGTTGATCCTTAGCCTTCGTGGTAACTGGAGCCGGTAGGAGACAGGGTTCACCCTGCGCACAACTTTGAAAGGGCCAATGTAGCGAGGAGCAAGCTTGCGGTTCTCCACCCGTAGCGGAAGGTCCTTGGCGGACAGCCAAACCCGGTGCCCAGGACGGAAAACATGGGCAGGCCTTCTATGGCAGTTGGCCTGAGTCTGGTTGGTTCTGGAGGTCTGGATGAGGGTCCTCCTGACCTTGCTCCAGGTCTTGCGACACCGTCTCACATATTGGTTGACCGAGGGCACCCCAGTGTCCTCCTCCTGGTCCGGGAACAGAGGTGGCTGGAACCCGAATTGGCACTGGACCGGCGACAGCTTGGTGGCCGATGACTGCAGGGTGTTGTTGGCATACTCTGCCCATGGCAGCCAGGTGCTCCACGATGTCGGGTTATCCATAGCCAGGCCTCGCAGGGTGGTTTCCAGGTCCTGGTTGAGCCTCTCCGTCTGGCCATTGGACTGGGGGTGGAACCCAGAGGAGAGGCTGGCAGTGGCTCCAATGAGCTTGCAAAACCCGTGCCACACTCGGGAGGAGAACTGGGGCCCCCGGTCTGAGACGATGTCCTGTGGGAGACCAAAGACTCGGAAGACATGATTAAATATTAATTTAGCTGTTTCCAGAGCAGAAGGGAGTTTGCACAGTGGTATGAAGCGGCAGGCCTTCGAGAATCTGTCGACTATAACCAAAATGACAGTGTTACCTTGAGAGTCTGGCAGGCCCATGATGAAGTCGACCGCCACATGGGACCAGGGATGCCGGGGAATAGGCAGAGGATGCAGGAGACCCTGGGGATGCTGTCGAGGATTCTTGGTTCTGGTGCAGATATCACAGGAAAGGATGAATGACCTCACTTCCTTCTCCATGTTCGGCCACCAGAAGCGTCTTTTCAAGAAGTCCAGGGTCCTCTGAGCTCCCGGGTGGGCGGTGAGAGGGGAAGAGTGACCCCACTGGAGAACCTTGGCCCAGGCTTGACGAGGGACGTACAGGAGGCCTGGTGGCCCCGTCCCAGGACCAGGGTCCTGGCGCTGAGCTTGTCGAACAGCCTCCTCAACACCCCAGCGGACAGGGGCCACAATCCGGGACACAGGGATAATAGGCCCAACTTCACTCTCCCTGTTGTTGGGCGAGAACAGCCTGGAGAGTGCGTCTGGTTTGGTGTTCTTCGAGCCCGGGCGGTATGAAAGGGTGAAATTGAATCGGCTGAAAAACAAGGCCCACCTAGCCTGTCGTGGGTTCAGCCTCTTAGCTTGCTGGAGGTACAGTGGTGCTCGAAAGTTTGTGAACCCTTTAGAATTTTCTATATTTCTGCATAAATATGACCTAAAACATCATCAGATTTTTACACAAGTCCTAAAGGTAGATAAAGAGAACCCAGTTAAACAAATGAGACAAAAATATTATACTTGGCCATTTATTTATTGAGGAAAATGATCCAATATTACATATCTGTGAGTGGCAAAAGTATGTGAACCTCTAGGATTAGCAGTTAATTTGAAGGTGAAATTAGAGTCCGGTGTTTTCAATTAATGGGATGACAATCAGGTGTGAGTGGGCACCCTGTTTTATTTAAAGAACAAGGATCTATTAAAGTTTGATCTTCACAACACATGTTTGTGGAAGTGTATCATGGCACAAACAAAGGAGATTTCTGAGGACCTCAGAAAAAGCATTGTTGATGCTCATCAGGCTGGAAAAGGTTACAAAACCATCTCTAAAGAGTTTGGACTCCACCAATCCACAGTCAGACAGATTGTGTACAAATGGAGGAAATTCAAAGTTATTGTTACCCTCCCCAGGAGTGGTCAACCAACAAAGATCACTCCAAAATTAAGACGTGTAATAGTCAGCGAGGTCACAAAGGACCCCAGGGTAACTTCTAAGCAACTGAAGACCTCTCTCACATTGGCTAATGTTAATGTTCATGAGTCCACCATCAGGAGAACACTGAACAACAATGGTGTGCATGGCAGGGTTGCAAGGAGAAAGCCACTGCTCTCCAAAAAGAGCATTGCTGTTCATTTGCAGTTTGCTAAAGATCACATGGACAAGCCAGAAGACTATTGGAAAAATGCTTTGTGGATGGATGAGACCAAAATAGAACTTTTTGGTTTAAATGAGAAGTGTTGTGTTTGGAGAAAGGAAAACACTGCATTCCAGCATAAGAACCTTATCACATCTGTGAAACATGGTGGTGGTAGTATCATGGTTTGGGCCTGGTTTGCTGCATCTGGGGCAGGACAGCTTGCCATCATTGATGGAACAATGAATTCTGAATTATACCAGCGAATTCTAAGGGAAAATGTTAAGACATCTGTCCATGAACTGAATCTCAAGAGAAGGTGGGTTATGCAGCAAGACAACGACCCTAAGCACACAAGTCATTCTACCAAAGAATGGTTAAAGAAGAATAAAGTTAATGTTTTGGAATGGCCAAGTCAAAGTCCTGACCTTAATCCAATCAAAATGTTGTGGAAGGACCTGAAGTGAGCAGTTCATGTGAGGAAACCCACCAACATCCCAGAGTTGAAGCTGTTCTGTACGGAGGAACGGGCTAAAATTCCTCCAAGCTGGTGTGCAGGACTGATCAACAGTTACCACAAACATTTAGTTGCAGTTATTGCTGCACAAGGGGGTCACACCAGATACTGAAAGCAAAGGTTCACATACTTTTGCCACTCACAGATATGTAATATTGGATCATTTTCCTCAATAAATAAATGACCAAATATAATATTTTTGTCTCATTTGTTTAACTGGGTTCTCTTTATCTACTTTTAGGACTTGTGTGAAAATCTGATGATGCTTTAGGTCATATTTATGCAGAAATATAGAAAATTCTAAAGGGTTCACAAACTTTCAAGCACCACTGTACTCCAGGTTCTTGTGGTCCGTCCAAACCAGGAATGGATGTTGCGCTCCTTCCAGCCAGTGCCTCCACTCCTCAAGGGCCAGTCTCACCGCAAGCAGTTCCCGATCCCCCACATCATACCGGGACTCCGCTCAGGTGGTGGGAGAAGTATAACAGCGGCCTCTAGAGGCCAAAACAGTCCCAGTCCTAAGAATTTTATTAAATATGTCTGCTTTTGTAATAAAAAAGTACTGAAAGAAAAAGCAAACACAGCATTGTGATTTCTTATCCATCCATATATATATATATATATATATATATATATATATATATATATATATATATATATATAAATCCCTCCCTCCTGACTGAAAATTTTTTTGCTCACCCGGTGGACAGGAAACAGATTTTTTTTTAAGGATGGCCTAATAGAAGATAACAAAAATAATCCTAGATTCCTATTTAATACTGTAGCAAAATTAACCAGGAATAAGTCCACTATAGACACATGCACACCTGCAGTATGTAGTAGCAATGACTTCATGATTTTTTTTAATGACAAAATTGAGAATATCCGACAAAAAATTCAAACTACTAATTTAAGGTCAAACAATGAAAGTGACCTTGTAGTTAACTATATAACTGTATCAGATCATCAGTTAGAATGTTTTACTCCCCTTAAAGAAACTGAATTACTTTCATTAATCTCGGCATCAAAAGCCTCAACTTGCGTACTACGGTAGATCCCTTACCTACACGTCTATTCAAACAGATAATACCTGAAGTAATTGAACCGCTTCTAAAAATAATAAATTCTTCTCTTACGATTGGCTATGTACCCAAATTCTTTAAACTAGCAGTTATCAAACCCCTGATTAAAAAACCTGACCTTGATCCCTGTCAGCTGTCCAATTATCGGCCAATATCAAACTTCCCCTTTATCTCCAAGATCCTTGAAAAAGTGTGGCACAACAGTTATGCTCATATTTACATAGGAATAACATCCTTATCAGTCAGGATTTAGACCTCATCATAGCACAGAGACAGCACTGGTTAAAGTAGTAAACGACCTACTGTTGGCGTCTGATCAGGGCTGTGTCTCGCTACTTGTGTTGCTTGACTTTAGTGCAGCATTTGATACCATTGATCATTCCATTCTTCTGGATAGACTAGAAAATGTTGTGGGAGTTAAGGGAACGGCCCTCTCCTGGCTCAGGTCTTATTTAACTGATCGTTATCAGTATGTTGATATAAATGGTGATATTTCTAGACGTACTGAGGTAAAGTTCGGTGTTCCACAAGGTTCTGTCTTGGGTCCACTGCTTTTTTCTCTATATATGTTACCTCTGGGTGATATTATTCATAAACATTGTATTAGTTTCCACTGTTATGCTGATGACACACAGTTGTATGTCTCTGCAAAACCTGATGAAAGACACCAGCTTTATAGAATTGAGGAATGTGTTAAGGACATTAGACACTGGATGCTTATTAATGTAGGTGCAATTGGTAATTGAGTGATCAATCTCATTAAATCTGAAGGTTAATAATTAAATCGAATCAGTCTCATTGAATCATTCTCATTGAATTGTTTTCATTGAATCATTCTCATTGAATCGTTTTCATTGAATCATTCTCATTGAATCAGTCTCATTGAATCGTTTTCATTGAATCATACCATTAATTTTGGTGCTTAATAATAAATTAACAAACAGCTAAATTATGGTATATTCCAAATTATTATGATCACTTACCATATTACATAACTCATATGCACCTTTGAATTCTTTGAGATTGGGTACTTCAAAGATATTGGAACACAAATAAACACACAGTTTCAATAATAAATGGATTTATTATAGCAAAGATAAAAATGAAAAATGTCATTTGAAATATATACAAACAGTGAGAGGTGTGTGTGTGTGTGTGTGTGTGTGAGAGAGAGAGAGAGAGAGAGAGAGGCCTTGTGTGTGTGGCCTACACAAAAGAATTAGCTCTGGTAGCTAACTCCACGTGTGTTTGTGGGGGGAGGATGATGACCTTGTGGCCCCTTGAGATAATACAATTAGCCCTGGATGCTAATGAAACAAAAGAATTAGCTGTGTGTTTAGCTAAGGTGTGTTTGTGAGGCCTGTGGCCACGTGTGGAGACACAGATTAGCCTTGTGTCGCTAGCTAAGACAAAGGGGTGCTAACTAAGGTGTGTTTGTGTGTGTGAGGCCTGGTGAGCTTGCTTTGGTTGCTAATTAGACAAAAGAATTAGCCATATGTGACTAGCTAAGGCCCAAGGATCCTACCTCGTGGAGTTAAGACAAAAGGTATGTACTGTATGTGAGTGTGGAGGAGGGCCGCCACGTGTTCCCTTGAGACAATACACTTAGCTTTGGATGCTAATGGGACAAAAGAATAATAATAATGAACTTTATTTATCGAGGGTGGCATGAAATATCACATGATAATATACATATGGCCCTCACCTAGTTAACCTAACCTGCATGTCTTTGGACTGTGGGGGAAACCGGAGCACCCAGAGGAAACCCACACAGACAACATGCAAACTCCACACAGAAAGGCCCTCGCCAGCCCCGGTGCTCGAACCCAGGACCTTCTTGCTGTGAGGCGACAGCGCTAACCACTACACCACCGTGCCGCCCAAAGAATTAGCCATAGGCTAATTTCACTAGCTTATAATAGTACTAAATCCACTGAAATCTTGATGGGGTCAAGATGTGTAATAAGGAAATTGAAGATGTTAGTGTAGGTGCATTTGGGTAATTGAGTGATCAAGCTCATTAAATCTGAAGGTTAATAATTAAAATTGAATCAGTCTCATTTGAATCATACCATTGAATCGTTTTCATTGAATCAGTCTCATATCATTAAATCACTCATGGAATCAGTCTCATTAATTAATACCATTAATTTTGGTGCTTAATAATAAATTACCAAACAGCTAAATTATGGTATATTCCAAATTATGATCACTTATCATATTACATAAATTATATGCACCTTTTTGAATTATTTGGGAGATTGTGTGACTTCATAAACATTGGAACACAAATAAAACACACAGTTTCAATAATAAATGAATTTATTATAACAAAGAAAAAATGGATAATAGCAGATTGAAATATATACAAACAGTGAGGTGTGTGTGAGTGTGTGTGTGTGTGTGTGTGTGTGTGAGTGAGTGTGTTGTGGTGAAAACAAAAGATTAGCTTTGTGTGCGAATTAAGATGTGTTTGTGTGTGTGTGGCCTGTGTGTGTGAAAGGCCCTATGGCCTGAGCAGAAGGCTAGCGTGGGATGCTAGCTAGGTATGTCTGTGTGTGTGTGTGTGTGTGTGTCAGGCCTGGTGGGGCCTGGTGACCACGTGTTTGTGTGTGCTTAGATTAACCTCGTGTGGCTAAGCTAAGACAAAGGAATGCTAGCTAAGGAGGGTGTGTCACCACGTGGGGTTTGAGAACAAAGGATTTAGCTCTGGTAGTGCTTGTGTGTGAGGCCTTGTGGCTAGCTAAGGCCCAAGGATCCTACCTCGTGGAGTTAAAACAAAAGAGGTGTGTGTGTGAGAAGGACCGCCATGTGTTCAGGTAGGCCTAGATTAACCTCATGTGGCTAAGCTAAGACAAAGGGGAGCTAGCTAAAGGTGTGTTTGTGAGTGGCCACGTGGCCTGAACAAAGAGCTAGCCTGTGGATTGCTAACTGAGGTGTGTTTGACCACATGGTAAGGCCTAACAGTCCTTTGGGGACAATACAGTTATCTCTGGATGCTAATAAGATAGAAGAATTAGCCGTAGCAGCTAATCCACTAGCTTTATAACATTACCAAATTCACTGAAATCTTGATACAATCAAAATGTGTAATAAGGAAATCAAAATGTTAGTAAGGGATAGAGAGAAGCATGCACAGCCTATCTATTAAACAATTGAGAGATTAAAACAAAATAAATCAATTAAACACGCTGCGTGTCTATAGTGTAACAATTAAACCTGAGTTTAAATTCACACTACTTCAATAAAAGCTAATTCCTAAGACTAGGTTTTGCCCAAACGCCAAGTCTTACTCAGTATCTTGCCTCTAGCAAGATTATGAAGAGATGTTCCGAGACTTTGGAGTTTCGCCGTTGTGGAACACGTGAGGCTTCCGTGAGGCGATTCCGTGGAGCAGAGAACTTCTTGATCCGACAACAGTTGCTCCTGATGAAAAGAAAGTCTCTGATCAAATAATGTGCACAGCTTATGAGTTAAAAAGGATTCAATCGCTTCTTAACTTTAAAATAACTGCCTGGTTGCAGTGTTGTACGTACTTATAAGGAACAAATGAAAAAACGGTTGTAAACTCAAGCTGAGTTTGAAATCGCGTGATCTTAGAGTCTACCGTGGCCAAAGGTAAACAAAGAAAAGCGCAAAACTCTGATTCTTGCAAGAAAGAAAAGAAAAGACGTCTTTTTGGGTTTGCTCACGGAGCGAGCGATTCCTCCTTGTGTCCGTGTTGAATCACGGCGCCAAAAGAGAAAGCGCGGAAGCGTTGTTCCGTTATTTATGCTTTAATGGAGGATGTGATGTTGGTGATCCTGCCCCGGTGTGACGCAGGTCAATGCGGAAGTTGGCTGATGGGAAATGTAGTTTCTTAAAGAGACGGACTGAATGTACCTACATTAGTAAGGAATAAAGAGAAGGATGCACAGCCTATCTATTAAACAATTGAAAGATTAAAACAAAATGATACAATCATCAATTCAACATGCTGCGTGTCTACAGTGTACACATTTAAACCGTTCCTGAGTTTAAATTCACACTTCATAAAAGCTAATTCCTAAGACTAGGTTTTTATGCCCAAATGCCAAGTCTTACTTCAGTATCTCGCCCTTTTTGTAGAAAGCAGAGAATTCTTGGAGAGGCTGAGTTTCACAGGAGCTCGTGGAGCACGTCTGTGGAAAGCAGAGAATTCTTGGTCCGACGCTTCGTCGCTTGTGATGGAAAGAAAGTCTCTGATCAGACAATGTGCACAGAAAATTAATTAGAAGGATCTGGTTGCTTCTAATTTTAAATTAACTACTCGGGCTGCAGTCGTACGTACTAATAATGAATAAAAAAAATCAGTTGTAACTCATCTGAGTTGGATCGCGCGATTTTGGATTTTTACCGTGGCCAAAGGTAAACAAATAAATCGCGTTAAATTGTGGATCTTGCAAGAAAGACGTCTGTTCTTGGGTTTGCTCGGCGGAGCGAGCGATTCCTCCTTGTGTCCAGGCGGCTGCTCCAGACGGAAAGAGAAAGTATGGCAGATTTCCGCCTCCCTTATGGAGTCGTGGAGGAAGTGACATAGATGATCCCGCCCACGCGTGACGTAGGTCAACACAGAAGTTGGCTGATGGGAAATGTAGTTTCAAAAAGGGACTGTACCTACAATCCCCCCTTTTGGTCTCAGGGGTATGATGGAATCATAGCACTGAGAGCACAGTACCGTACAGTCCACGTGTCCATAGTCCTTGAGGTAGCCTTGCTCTGTACAGTCCATGGTGTCCTGTGAAAACTGTGTAAACTCATGAGTTCCAGTAAGACAGTTGGAGGCAGAGGCATTTTGGGCATATACTCAGACTATGGGCATTTTGGGCATATAATTACTCTATCTAACTAGGTCACAATCACATCCATAAAAAAGTTAAACATTAAACATGAAACATGTACATTTCATTTCCTACGCATAAAAAAAAACAAGAAAAGAGAAGAAATGAAGGAAGAAAAGAAGTATTAGTGTTTGGGTTGGTAAACCTAATCTTCTGCAAAGGTATTAGCAGCAGGTGGTCTGGCCAGAAAGCGTGTGCTACTGCGGCTAAAGCTGTCAGGGAGGCAGACCATCTTATTCAGCTTGGCGTATAGTGTTGTTATGTATTTGATGTGAAAATGTGACTGAGAATGTTGGTGTACGCTTATGGGTGAGTGAGGCGTACAAGCTAGGTGGACAGGATGGGCCTAACTATCGTCCATCCCCTTTTGGAGTGAGGACTGTTCAAAAGGCTTGATTTGATTGCTATGGAAATCGATATGAGAGCGTTTGATTGGGCCTGGATGTCCTAATGCGATACGCGATGGGGGACAGTTTTCTATGATCGAAAGGTCCCAACCAGTGTGGTAGGAACTTTTGAGACTTCTACCGACTTGGTAAAGTTAAAATATAGGACTTTGTCGCCTATTTGATATCAGTGATGGGAGGCTTCTCGGTCGTAGTAGGCCTTTTTGCCCTTTTACGCTCGCTTTGATTTATCTGCTGAGGGGTCTGACCTCTTTTGTAACAGTTCTTTAATCTCAGCCAACTGGGCTTTTAAAGATTCCAGCTCTGATCGGAACTCACCAGGTTGGTCTGAGTCACTGTGTTGGTTGTTTCTACCCTTACGTTTAGATCTACGGTCGGAACGCTCCTGCCGTCTCTGGCCAGAGCGGGGATGACGGTCTTGCTGCCAACCGCCTTGTTCCCTATGACCCTTTTCATGTGATGGGCGGTTGCCATAGTCCCTGTGGACTTGCCTTCGGTCCCTCCTGACCTTACCTTGCCGATTTTTCCACTCACCCTTGTGATGGCTCGGCAAGGGGCGGTTCGGACCAGGATTTCTCCAGGGGGGGTCCCCCTTTTGGAGCTTCGCCTCCTTCTAAGGTTAGTGGGGGCCCGTCTGCATCCTGGAGCCTAAGGACTCTGGGGTCATCATCATTCCTGTTTGTGGTTTTGACAATGGTCTCCCAGGTCATCTGGGCTAGTTGCCTAATTTCCCTCATCGAGTAGCAACCTCGTCGACACGTCAGTGTGACTTGAGTCCGCACGCTTGGGTGGAGGTTATGTAAGAAGAGGGATTTGAAACCTCTATCTTCTTCCAAGCCTGGTGTGCTACTACCCTGGAAATAGGCAGTACGTAGCCGTCTGTAATATTCATGAGGCGCCTCAGACTGTTTTTGTTTAATTTGTAACACACACAATGTCGCGGAGGTTTCGTCCGTGTATGGCGCATATACTTCCCTCATGTAGTTGCGAAGTCTCGAATAACTATCGCGAACATTTGGGGGTAGTGTCTCTAAGAAGGCATGAATGCTGCTACTGGAGGTCTTCCAGATTAGTTAAAGTTTTTCTCGCGTTGTGGCTTTCGGCAGGTCCATCAGGCATTGGTCAATTTCTCGCAAATAATCATTCACGTTTGTTCTTTTATTGTCTGGATCGAATCGCTCAACATCGTTGGCAAGTAGGTCAATTTGCCGTAAGCGAAGAGTTTGGTGCACGTCCTTGTGCGGCCTTCTTGGCTCTCCTGAGTACCCACTATCTAAGCTACTCTGGTGTTGCTCCCGTTTCGCACTAGATTCATAGCCTGATTCATCCGAAGATGGATCAGGGGTACTGTAGCACACTGACCTGGGTGTGCTAGGGTCCTGGGCTCGGGATGAGCACAGTACGGCTCCACCCTGGCTAGACGACGATGTCATGTAGCGAGTTGATGGAGTTTGGCGGGGTGTTTGGTCCTTGACCAGGTAATCTACGGTGTCCGGTTCGGACGCCTCTTCCCGCTCTGAACTTTGGCGCATTGTTGGGGGTCTTTCATGCCCCTCGCGCCCTTCTTGGGGGGTCTGCTCCTCGGCAGCCCTCTTGGCAGCCTTTTCGGCTTTCTCTAGCCTTTTGGCGCAATCATCAATGGAGTTTTTCAAGAGCTCACGCTCCCTATGTAAATCATTATTATCGGCTGCCAGCTCGGCGTTGCTGGTGGTCAGCCTTTCAATCTCTCTGCGGAGGCATCTTATTTCTGAATCAGTATCTTGGAAGTATGACAGGAATAGCTTACCTAGTGCCGCTTGGACACTAATAATTGTTCCTTTTGGATCTCTCATATGTTTGTTCGAGTTATCTATGTTGTTTTGGCATTCACTCTTACTCGTGTTCCTAATGGTTGCCTTTTCGGAGGCAGAGCAGTGAATGAGGTCTGCGATGACCTCAAGCAGAGACACGTCTTGAGCGTTGTCTTCAAATTTTGAGACACGAGGGATGCCATTTTGCTTAGGTTGGATATTGTGTAATTAATTAATCAATGAGTTAATTTATTAATTAATTTTTATTAATTAATATTAACTATGTAATTAATTAATCAATAAAGTTTGTTTTGTTTGGAGATGATATCTCTTATCCTAAGTTAAGAAGAGGTTATTAGTATTTTGTGATATGGTTATCACGCTACTGTTAACTGTTTAACACACCTGGGGATATACCTTAACAATTGTTTAATCAAACTGATAGTTTATCTGTTGTTGCAACAATATTCAAGAAGTCAACACCAATCGCCTCACATGGGGCACCAATTTAATATGTAGGTTCAATTGGTAATTGAGTGATCAATCTCATTAAATCTGAAGGTTAATAATTAAATCAAATCAGTCTCATTGAATCATACCATTGAATCAGTCTCATTGAATCAGTCTCATTGAATCATTCTCATTGAATTGTTTTCATTGAATCGTTTTCATTGAATCATTCTCATTGAATCAGTCTCATTGAATCAGTCTCATTGACTCATTTTCATTGAATCATTCCATTAATTTTGGTGCTTAATAATAAATTAACAAACAGCTAAATTATGGTATATTCCAAATTATTATGATCACTTACCATATTACATAACTCATGCACCTTTGAATTATTTGAGATTGGGAACTTCAAAGATATTGGAACACAAATAAACACACAGTTTCAATAATAAATGGATTTATTATAGCAAAGATAAAAATGAATAATGTCAGTTGAAATATATACAAACAGTGAGATGTGTGTGTGTGTGTGTGTGTGTGTGTGTGTGTGTGTGAGAGAGAGAGAGAGAGGCCTTGTGTGTGTGGCCTACACAAAAGAATTAGCTCTGGTAGCTAACTCCACGTGAGTTTGTGGGGGGAGAATGACGACCTCGTGGACCCTTGAGATAATACAATTAGCCCTGGATGCTAATGAAACAAAAGAATTAGCTGTGTGTTTAGCTAAGGTGTGTTTGTGAGGCCTGTGACCACGTGTGGAGACACAGATTAGCCTTGTGTCGCTAGCTAAGACAAAGGGGTGCTAGCTAAGGTGTGTTTGTGTGTGTGAGGCCTGGTGAGCTTGCTTTGGTTGCTAATTAGACAAAAGAATTAGCCGTATGTGGCTAGCTAAGGCCCAAGGATCCTACCTCGTGGCGTTAAGACAAAAGGTGTGTATGTGAGTGTGGAGGAGGTCCGCCACGTGTTCCTTTGAGACAATACACTTAGCTTTGGATGCTAATGGGACAAAAGAATTAGCCATAGGCTAATTTCACTAGCTTATAATAGTACTAAATCCACTGAAATCTTGATGGGGTCAAGATGTGTAATAAGGAAATTGAAGATGTTAGTAAGGAATAAAGAGAAGCATGCACAGCCTATCTATTAAACAATTGAGAGATTAAAACAAAATGATACAATCATCAATTCAACACACTGCGTGTCTACAGTGTACACATTTAAACCATTCCTGAGTTTAAATTCACACTTCATAAAAGCTAATTCCTAAGACTAGGTTTTTATGCCCAAATGCCAAGTCTTACTTCAGTATCTCACCCTTTTTGTAGAAAGCAGAGAATTTTTGGAGAGGCTGAGTTTCACAGGAGCTCGTGGAGCATGTCTGTGGAAAGCAGAGAATTCTTGGTCCGACGCTTCGTCACTCGTGATGGAAAGAAAGTCTCTGATCAGACAATGTGCACAGAAAATTAATTAGAAGGATCTGGTCGCTTCTAATTTTAAATTAACTACTTGGGCTGCAGTCGTACGTACTGATAATGAATAAAAAAAAAATTGGTTGTAACTCACCTGAGTTAGATCGTGCGATTTTGGATTTTTACCATGGCCAAAGGTAAACAAATAAATCGCGTTAAATTGTGGATCTTGCAAGAAAGACGTCTGTTCTTGGGTTTGCTCGGCGGAGCGAGTGATTCCTCCTTGTTTCCAGGCGGCTGCTCCAGACGGAAAGAGAAAGTATGGCAGATTTCCGCCTCCCTTATGGAGTCGTGGAGGAAGTGACGTAGATGATCTCGCCCACGCGTGACGTAGGTCAACGTGGAAGTTGGCTGATGGGAAATGTAGTTTCAAAAAGGGACTGTACCTACATTAATTTCCTTCTGCTTAACTCTGACAAGACTGAAGTACTTGTACTAGGACCACATACAGCTAGAAGCAAGTTTTCTGATTACACAGTGACTCTGGATGACCTTTCTGTTTCTTCACGTGCAGCAGTAAAAGACCTCGGAGTGATTATTGACCCCAGTCTTTCATTCGAAACTCACATTGATAACATCACCCGGATAGCTTTCTTTCATCTCAGAAATATTGCTAAGATAAGAAATTTAATGTCATTACACGACACGGAAAAACTAGTCCAAGCTTTCGTTAGCTCCAGGTTGGATTATTGTAATGCCTTACTGTCTGGATGTTCCAATAAGTGCATAAACAAGTTCCAGTTAGTTCAAAATACAGTAGCAAGAGTCCTTACTAGAACTAGAAAATATGACCACATCACTCCTGTCTTATCCACACTGCGTTGGCTCCCAATCAAATTTCGTATTGATTATAAAATGCTACTATTGACCTTTAAAGCACTAAATGGTCTCGCACCACAGTACCTGAGTGAACTTCTGCTCCTCTATGACCCGCCACGCCTACTTAGATCAAAAGGTGCAGGCTATCTGCTGGTACCTCGTATAGTGAAGGCTACATCAGGGGGCAGAGCCTTTTCTTACAAACCTCCACAGTTATGGAACAGCCTCCCAAGTAATGTTCGGGAATCAGACACAGTCTCAGCATTTAAGTCTAGGTTGAAAACATATCTGTTTAGTCAAGCCTTTTGTTAATGGTGTTTATGAGGTAAAGCTGTAGATCTAGAGGGTCCTCTGACATAGAGTGTTTTGGTAAACTGGGATGTATGGATGCCGTCAGTCCCCACATGCTTGCTCACTCGAGTTTGTTGATGGTGTAGTGGCTGGCTGCTTTATGTCCTGGGGCTCCCTCATGCCTGTGTTACCTTCTGGCTCTCCCCTTTTAGTTATGCTGTCATAGTTAGTTGCTCGAGTCCCTGCTTGTACTCAGTGCAATATGTATACTGTTCCTACTTATTCAGGTGACATTGGGCATACCTAACAACCCGTGTTTTCTTTCCCTCCCCCCCTTCCCCAAAATCTGTCCCTCTGAGTTACATGGAGTCAACAGGAAATCTTTTGGTGGAGAGGGTGGAGACCTCGACTGGCTATCGTAGTGTGCAGGGAATCGGCCATCAGACATTCTGTCTCATGTCCCAGTCCCGGTGAAATGTAACTGAATTGTCTTGGCCAGCCCTAAGGGTCCCATCTGCATCTCATCATTGCTGAGGAGTGTGCTCCCGTCACCCAATCAAGCATCCAGCCAGAGCAGGTCATGATATTTTTTAACCATATTAACATGCCATTGTTGTGTATTATGCCTGATGTCAAGACTCTCGTCTCTGCGAGCCTACCACACAGATTTAATACTTGTGTCATTTTTAGGGCATACCTAACAACCTGTGTTTTCTCTCCCCCCCCCCCAGTCCGTCCCTCTGAGTTACATGTTGGTCCTGGGATTGAGATGCTGGCCTCTTCTGCCCCTCAGACCTGCTTGATCCATCCTGGTGCCCTGTGTCTGGTCGGAGTTTTTTCGTATCGCTCCTGTGAAGGATGGCCCCATGAGGACAGTTGAGGGTTACACCTGGAGGATGCTCTGGACTCTTACAGTAATGCTTTTATGGCTGAGGACTACAGTTGACTTGCTAACTTTAGGACTGCAGTTGTCAGGAACAGTTTTGCACTCAAGTTTCCATCAATGAAGAGTTACAACATCAACGAAACTGCCTTCATGTTAAAACTGTTAATGTTATAGTCATGCTGTCTGTTGTTGCCCAAATGAGGATGGGTTCCCTTTTGAGTCTGGTTCCTCTCAAGGTTTCTTCCTCATGTCGTCTGAGGGAGTTTTTCCTTGCCACCATCACCACAGGCTTGCTCATTGGGGATAGATTAGGGACAAAATTAGCTCATGTTTTAAGTCGTTCAAATTCTGTAAAGCTGCTTTGCGACAATGTTTATTGTTAAAAGAGCTATACAAATAAACTTGACTTGACTTGATTCTGATTGGTCAGTGACGCCAATCTGGCAGGCTGTTATTTCTGTATAACATATTTTTTCACAACAATATATAACAAATGGTTGCAATGGTCTGGGTCATTAGCAGAAACAATACATTATTTTTAAATCATTTTTGTATTAAATTATTGATTTCTTTAGTAAGTAGCCATGTAATAAATGTGATAATATACAGTGAGCTAGTTATTATTGTGAAATAAACCCCTTCAGAGTGATTCAAGAGCCCTCCGCTTCACGTCAGGGTCCTGCATCACCCTGTCAGGGTTTATTTCGCAATAACGACCTGCTCACATTATCCTTCGGCATATTGGACGCTTGCTGGCCATGCTGTGAAAATTGTGCATGCAGATGCTCATCTGAGTTTCCAAATCTGTCACTGCTTAACTCTTGAATATTTTCTATCGTGAATACTATCATTAAAAAGCTTATATATTACCTTGTTACGATCTGTTCAGTACTTTGGGAGAAACGGCAGGTTGAAGTTAGTGCAACAGAGTAAAAACTCTACTCACATAACGTCAGGAAACTGCCGGTGATTTTTGAGTCACAGGAAAGCGGTCAGGCTCTCTCTCTTCTGATCGGTTTCTGACTGGATTACTTGTGAATATCAATCAGATAACTTTCATAGGGATGTTCTCTAGCTCTCACTGTTTCTGATGACATATTCAGCAAAATTTTCAGTTTGCTAATTTTGACGGTATGATTCATGGGAGACTTTGAAGTGAGTTTTCATAGCTTTACCGACTTATTTTTTTTTAAACCAAACTGATTCATGTAAATAAATAACTATTTTAGAATATAACTGTAGTTATGATGAAAAATATTGAGATCTTAGTGGTCAAAATTATATAAAAAAAAAACAGAAGTCAGAAACATGAGTGTCAATTTCAAGTCAATTAATTGGAATTGTTTATTGGATGTGACTGACACAGTTTTTTTCAAGGTTAGCCTTGAAAGCTGTGAATATTGATTGAAATAAGAATCATTTATATTCTTTCATATAAACACTAGTAGGCCCTAGTTAGAAATACAAAGGCCAACAGAGCACAAAGAGGGGATTAGAAATAATCTTTTATTACTTTTTTTATTTTGATAGATAATGGTAGATGTGAATGATAGCCAATGCTTATTTATGCATATTTTATAATTGCATTTGTAATTTGCAATTGTAATTAACATTAAGTTCTCCTTCTTTGTGATGTATAAATGAGTTATGATCAGCTTTATATTGCACAAATAAAGCCATTTGGTGAAACTTTGAGGAAGAGTGTGTACCAATTTAACATGTTTACCTAATTAGCATAATTAATACTAATTAAATACTAAGTTGCATAATTTGTTTTTACTATTTTTTCAAACTTTGTATTCAGTATACAACCATCTGTGTGCCTGCCAATTTTCATGTAAATATCTTGAAAAATAGAAAAGTTATTAAGAAAAAAACATTTGATCTCATGCGTTAAAGGAACAGTCCACCGTATTTCCATAATGAAATATGCTCTTATCTGAATTGAGACGAGCTGCTCCGTACCTATCCGAGCTTTGCGCGACCTCCCAGTCAGTCAGACGCAGTCAGACGCGCTGTCACTCCTGTTAGCAATGTAGCTAGGCTCAGTATGGCCAACAGTATTTTTTGGGGCTGTAGTTAGATGCGACCAAACTCTTCCGCGTTTTTCCTGTTTACATAGGTTTATATGACCAGTGATATGAAACAAGTTCAGTTACACAAATTGAAACGTAGCGATTTTCTATGCTATGGAAAGTCCGCACTATAATGACAGGCGTACTAACACCTTCTGCGCGCTTCGGCAGCGCATTGATACAGAGCTCAGATATCAATGCGCTGCCGAAGCACGCAGAAGGTGTTAGTACGCCTGTCATTATAGTGCGGTGTTGGTAACTTGCCAGCACCCCCTATAACGATCCCACAATTCCTTGCGCGCTCCACCCGGATGTGACGTAAGGTGGAACTGCTTTAACTGTGTCGAGAGCGCCTCGGTTCGCCATCTCATGTTCTGACTACTGGAGTGGTCGGACGGACTGTTGGCACACTCGCCTACAGTGTTGAGACTAACCGCTATTGTCTGAGAACAGCCTGTTCAAATTAGTTTCGGCCGAACTTTTGAACGACCCGCTAAGTTTCAGCGATATAGTGGTTTTGATTCTAAACCTTTGCAAAGTTTAACTACAGTTAAGTAGTTTTCCACGCTAAGAGGCATTTGCGGACAGCTTCGCTCCTCTCAGCCTTTTTCTCGTCGACGCATCACCGGAGGTTTCTCCTGAAGCACCGTGGGCCAGCTAGGCCTCCATCTCCCTGCTTCGTTAGCCGCGGTTGGACGCAACGCGCCGCTAACCTCCTCTCCTCGGACTGCGACCCTCAGCGCGGACATCGGAGAAAGAACTTCCATCGCATTGAGTAGGCACTTGGGCAAATTTTTAATTTGTAGCTTATTCAGATGGTTGTTAGGGTCATGTTTAAGCTTTGAGCTATTTAGCATACCCGCTCAGACACGGAAGGTGTTTGTTTGTTTTTATTGTTTGTTTTGGTTCTGTTTTTTTCTTTGAACTTGTTAGACAGGGTATCTTGCATGATATCTTTCCTTAACTCCATTGCTAGCTTCCCTATCTGATTAGCAGCGCAGCGACAAGTTTGTTATTTTAAGCTCCGAGGCTAGACCGCTACAAGGCCTAGTCCTCTCCATCCAACACCTATTACACACACATATACACTCTCTCTCTCGTGTTGAGTTCTTTGCCTAGATAGTCTGTTGGAAATTGTTGTTAAGTACAGTGTTTGGATCCAGCTGTAACGTGGTCAGATTCTCCTTAGCAACTTATTGCTAGCTACCTCAGGGTGATACGCTAGCTCGTAGGCTTGTGTTCTCGACTAGGCCTGCAGGCGCCATTTTTCCGACGCCATTTTGATACCTTCCTCATTGAGTTACCTGTGATACGACACCTAGGCACTGACCGCCATTTTGTTTAAGCATTGCCAGAGTGGCTAGTCGTTAGCATCTGCCCACAGATACATACACACACACACACACACACACACACACACACACACACACACGCACGCATCGGCTTGCCCTAGCCTCACACACACACGCGCACACACAAGGGATTCTTTTCTTTTTCCTTCTATCTCTTTCTCTCTCTCTTTCCCTCAAATTTATAGTCCAGGTGTAATTGTTCCATTGTTTTGTCTTGTTATTACCTTTGCCGACATTGAATGTATTTTGAGATTATTATTATTAGTGAGTAGTAGACAAATAAAAGCTAATAAAATTGAATTGCATTTTACTTGTTCCTGTTGTTTATTCACAAGGTCAACTATTTAGAACTCCTTTTTCCTTCAGAATTTAGCTTTTGTATACAACTGGGTTTCCCATCTAATACAGAGCTACCATTAATCTTGAATGTAACCATTCACGGTGAGTATTAAGATGAATAATTTAAGATTTTATGAGACTGATCTTTATTTATAAATTGATTAATTTAATTATCAATTATTACATAATTTATAATTTAATTAATCCCAATTCCACCTACAGCGGACTTTCCATAGCATAGAAAATCGCTACGTTTCAATTTGTGTAACTGAACTTGTTTCATATCACTGGTCATATAAACCTATGTAAACAGGAAAAACGCGGAAGAGTTTGGTCGCATCTAACTACAGCCCCAAAAAATACCGTTGGCCATACTGAGCCTAGCTACATTGCTAACAGGAGTGACAGCGCGTCTGACTGCGTCTGACTGACTGGGAGGTCGCGCAAAGCTCGGATAGGTACGGAGCAGCTCGTCTCAATTCAGATAAGAGCATATTTCATTATGGAAATACGGTGGACTGTTCCTTTAATGAGGCCCATTTTGGACCATGTGATCCTCATAGATATTACATCAGCTTCCTAAAATTAAGCCATTTTTCAGTCTTTGATTTGTAATATCTCAAGAACAGATAAACATTTTAATTCTGTAAAAAGTATGTTGTTTAGTATTCAATTCTGAATTCAATGAGAGCAGTTTCAAGTAATTTGGATTGAATTTTCACCTGATATGCCTACTATCCCTTACATATTAATACATTTTACACTACAGAAAATTTATACTCAAATCTGATTCATAACTCATCCATTAATTAACTTTTGATGAGCACACCTGTTAATTGAAAAGCATTCCAGGTGACTACCTCATGAAGCTGGTTAAGATAATGCCAATGGAGCACTTGCATGTGACGTCACAGCCGATCCAGATTGTGACAGATGCCATCTTGTCGGTCAAACGCCATATTCCGCCTTCTACTTCTACCTTTTCTTCTGGAAAACCCTACTATATACAATTCTACTACAATGGCTGCAGCTACAAGCTCTCCCTACCTGTGCACGTTTTTTATGTTTTTTGTGTGTATTTTTGCGTGTTGTTCGTCTGTACCGGACTTCAATATCCACTACAACCGTATGGACTTACTGGACATTGGTTTCCAGCAGAAAATGACGGTTTGTAGCGATTTCCATTGCATGTACAACATTCCGGACGAGATAGCGAGACCAGCGGGGTCTCCGTGGATTGTTATCGGAAGCAAAGCGAAGGAGGCGGCGTCGGGAGCGGAAGCAAAAGCGAGGCTGCAGAGCCGGCCTGTTGACTAAGCTCAGAAAACAGCCACTCAAATCTCCACTGCTAAGCCTCTATCTCTCCAACGCCAGATCCATGGTAAACAAGACGGACGATTTGGAATTACACATGGAATTACCTTATTCTATTCTATAATCGGCTGGTCAGTGCTATACTCAATACTTAAGTGACTTACCCATCCAATGAGGATTATTTTCTTGTTTACAAGATGCCACACCTGAGTCGCTGACAAATCCTGAATTTCTGTAAAGATAACTGTCCAGAGATTTATAAGCACGCAGTGCTTCACCACTGAACAGCGAGGGAAAGTTAATGAGGTAATTATACACGTCTGGGTATTCCACCACTGGCAGTTCAAAATCCACTGACACAGTCGTGAAAACTTCGTCCGGTAAGCCATAAGGGTCACTAATCTGTAGATCGTTTATTTTAGACATACATCTAGTTATCTGTTCATTAGAAAAATGAGCCGTGTAATCCGTCGGTTGAAATTGATCCATTCTGTACACGAGTGCAGCAGTATTCAGCTGTGTTTTTTACCGACAAGATGATAACCAGTGATCACTGTGATTTCTGTGAAATCACGGCTGTGTACTTTCCGGTCACGTGACTGCAAGATCTCTATAGTGTGCAAAGTGTCAAGGTAAATGCTGGCTACTTTGACAAATCTAAAATCTGAAACATTTTGTTTTTTAACACTTTTTTGTTATATTACCCAAATAGCATTACAGTCCGTGGCTGATGTTCTAAGGTCCGCATTGGCTCCGTCTGACAGGCCAACCCTTTCCCTGGATCAGCGTCGGATGTGAGCAGAATGATACAGTTTTATACACCCACAGGGCGGGACCGATCTTCAACAGACACCAACAATTTCTTCAACAGTTTCAAAAGCGCGGGCACGCTCTTCAATAGTTTCAATAGACACCACTTCAGTCCAGTCCACTCGCTGTATGCAGCACTTGGCAGACTTTTTCGGTAAGTGCCTTTTCAACATTAAGTTGTTTTATGATATGATTCTTTTGGATGAATAACCATAGTATTTTACAGAACGAAACTAAGGTTGTTTGGGATAAGTTATTTTGTGTGTGAGGCTGTTTTGGCATGGCTGGGATTATTTTCCACATGGTTTATTTTGTTAATGTGTTTTTATATTAAAACAGTACAGCTGTAGTTATTGGTTAAATATAAAACAGTAGTGTTGTAGACACTGTGTGTTTAGACGAGTTCCTGTATGTACAATATTAAAGTAAATTGCTGATAATTGGACGAAGAAAGGCAGACTCCGCCGCGTTAGCTGTCGGACTGGAGCTAAGGCTGAGTAGCATTAGGCTAACATCACCGACTCTGCACAGTTAGCAATGTTAGCCTAATGACTGAAATTGATTACTAAAATAATCAATGGTTTCAGCTCTAATTGCCAGAAGTTTTGGTTAAATCATTTACACCAATCATGTAGGGAAGGATTGCTGGATATACTTGTGTTTGAATCATGCCATTTTGAGAACTGATAAATGTTTTTCATCTTCAGGTACAAGGAGCTAAGCACAAGGCTAATGATGATGTGTGATTGTAGAGAGGGGTGTTCTCTGAGGGTGCAGACACACCGGGAAGTTTGGTCAGTTTCCTCCATCGGTTTGGTTCATTTGTAGTGGCATGATCGCTGATTAAATCACATGTGTGAAGACTTTGTACCAATACCATACACTGCCATTTTCTTTCTTTCTTTTTTTTTAACCCAATTTTTAAAGCCATGGTTCACTTGACATGCTGGGTCTGTGTGAACTTCAGGACATTTTGGTGTGAAAGCAACCTCTCTTACCTCAGCGACAGCATACATAAGGTTCACTTTACAAGCCTGGACTGTGAACTTGAATACATTTTGTTGTGAAAGCCATCTGTTTTATATCCATGTTTTACTTGCATGGTGTTTATAATGCAGTTCAGCACTTAATCCATGTTTTACATATATGGTGATGTATACGATGCAGTTCAGCACTTTGAACATTGTTGACATTGTTTAACTTTTTTTTGCACTGTTCATTATTGCACTGTGCCAGAAATTTTGTGAGCTGATACCAGCTACCAATGTGAAAATAGCTGATCTACAAAGTCACATGTTCACATGTCAGTAAAAGCACTTGGTGATTGAAGATTTTTCTTAACTTTTGTCTTATTAATGCTAATGAAGCAAACTTGGGGGTTGGGGGTTCGCCTCAGACAGTTGTTGTACATATCTGGACTACATCCGGCCCAGATCAGGCACTGATCCAACTCACATCCGTACTTGATTTGGGCAGTGCAGAGATAGGTTTTTAGTGATCCATGCCGGACCTGGCCCAGATCCATGCCAGATCCACAAATTGTATCTGTGCCGGATACGGGGTGGATAACAAAAGTTATGTGGGACGGATCCGTTTGCTGTATTCAGACTGGACTTTGGGGGACATCCGGTGCTGATCCGGCTCAGATCAAATTGCTATCTGGGTAAGTACCACATAATTCCATATATGCAGAGGTGGACAGTAACAAAGTACATTTACTTGAGTACTGTACTTAAGTACACTTTTTGAATATCTGTACTTTACTTGAGTATTATTTTTTTTGGAAACTTATGACTAACTTCACTACATTTGAAAGACAAATATCGTACTTTTCACTCCACTACATTTCTGTCAAGGTCCTCATTACTTGTTACTATGAAGTGGCTTTGAAAGTGGATGTTTTTTTTCTTTTCTTTTCTAAAACATGATTGTTTTTTTCACAGGTGACACTGAGACATTCCATGTCCCAACAGCTGGGTTGAGCTGTTGGGACATGGAGCTCTCGAGAACCCAGCTCCTCGAGAGGGGCTGGACTCTCCACTTCTCTAGAGTCACCCATGGTGAATGGCGGCGGGCTGGTGTGGGCTTGCTTATAGCTCCACAGTTCATCCGCCATGTGTTGGAGTTTACCCCAGTGAACGAGAGGGTCACCTCTCTGCGCCTTTGGATCGGGGAGAGGGCTCTTGCTGTTGTTTGTGCCTATGGGCCGAATAGCAGTATAGAGTGTCCGGCCTTCTTGGAGTCCCTGGGAGGGGTACTGAGAGGTGCTCAGACTGGGGACTCCATTGTTCTACTGAGGGACTTCAATGCTCACGTGGGCGATGACAGTGATACTTGGAGGGGCGTGATTGGGAGGAACGGCCTGCCCGATCTGAACCCGAGTGGTGTTTTGTTATTGGACTTCTGTGCTAGTCACGGTTTGTCCATAACGAACACCATGTTCGAACATAGGGGTGTCCATAAGTGCATGTGGCACCAGGACACCTTAGGTCGGAGGTCGATGATCGACTTTGTTGTCATTTCATCGCATCTCCGGCCCTATGTCTTGGACACTTGGGTGAAGAGAGGGGCTGAGCTGTCAACTGATCACCACCTGGTGGTGAGTTGGATCTGCTGGCAGAGGAGGAAGCCGGACAGACCTGGCAGGCCCAAACATATGGTGAGGGTCTGCTGGGAATGTCTGGCCAAGCACTCTGTCAGGGAGGTCTTTAACTCCCACCTCCGGGAGAGCTTCTCCCAGCTTCCGAGGGAGGCCGGGGACATTGAGTCTGAGTGGACCATGTTCTCTACCTCCATTGTCGACATGGCTGTTTGGAGCTGTGGCCGCAAGGTCTCCGGTGCCTGTCGTGGTGGCAATCCCCGAACCCGGTGGTGGAGACCGGAAGTAAGGGATGCCGTCAAGCTGAAGAAGGAGTCCTATTGGGCCATGTTGGTCTCTGGGACTCCTGAGGCAGCTGACGGGTATCGGCAGGCCAGGCGTGCCGCAGCTTGGGCAGTTGCAGAGGAAAAAAACTCAGAACTGGGAGGAGTTCGGTGAGGCCATGGAGGAGGACTATTGGTCGGCCTCAAAGAAATTCTGGCAAACCATCCGGCGCCTCAGGAGGGGGAAGCAGTACTCTGCCAACACTGTTTACAGTGCGGGTGGGGAGCTGTTGACCTTGACTGGGGACATTGTCAGGCGGTGGAAGGAATACTTCAAGGATCTCCTCAATCCCACCATCACGTCTTCCATTGAGGAAGTGGAGGCTGATGACTCAGAGGTGGACTTGTCCATTACCCAAGCCAAAGTCACTGAGGTGGTTAGCAAGCTCCTTGGTGGCAAGGCACCGGGGGTGGATGAGATCCGCCCCGAGTATCTCAAGTCTCTGGATGTTGTGGGGCTGTCTTGGCTGACATGCCTCTGCAACATCGCATGGCGGTCGGGGACAGTGCCTTTGTAGTGGCAGACTGGGGTGGTGGTCCCTCTTTTTAAGAAAGGGGACCAGAGAGTGTGCTCCAATTATAGGGGAATCACACTTCTCAGCCTCCCAGGGAAGGTTTACTCCAGGGTACTGGACAGGAGAATTCAGCCAATAGTCAAACATCAGATCCAGGAGGAACAATGCGGTTTTCGTCCTGGTCGCGGAACACTGGACCAGCACTATACCCTTCATAGGGTGCTCGAGGGTTCATGGGAGTTTGCCCAACTAGTCCACATGTGCTTTGTGGATCTGGAGAAGGCATTCGACCGTGTCCCTCGTGGTATTCTGTGGGGGGTGCTTCGGGAGTATGGGGTTCGGGGCTCTTTGCTAAGGGCTGTCCAGTCCCTGTACAAATGGAACAGGAGTCTGGTTCGCATTGCCGGCAGTAAGTCAGACCTGTTCCCAGTGCATGTTGGACTCCAGCAGGGCTGCTCTTTGTCACCGGTTCTGTTCATAATCTTTATGGACAGAATTTCTAGGTGCAGTCATGGGCTGGAAGGAATCCTGTTTGGGAACCATAGGATTTCATCTCTGCTTTTTGCAGATGATGTTGTCCTGTTGGCTTCTTCAAACCAGGACCTTCAGCATGCACTGGGGCGGTTTGCAGTCGAGTGTGAAGCGGCTGGGTTGAGAATCATCACCTCCAAGTCCGAGGCCATGGTTCTCGACCGGAAAAGGGTGGCTTGCCCTCTCCAGGTTGGTGGAAAAGTCCTGCCTCAAGTGGAGGAGTTTGGGCCAAAAAAAAAAAGTGTGTTTCCGGTTACGTAGATTTCAAAACTAGGGTCGGTAGGCAGGCTTTTTTTTTTTTTTATTATTTTTTCAAGATGGCTGCCATAACCTATATTTAGACAGGAATAATTTCACAAAATATAATGAATTTCTTTGCAGGTCACCTGAGTTACCACCTTCTGATGAATCTGATGCAGCATGAGACACCTTTTAACATGAATTTTTCTGTAAATATAACAGCTCAATACACCATGAGAGAGAGAGAGAGCAGCCCTGCCCCTCTCTGCTCCCTGAGTGGAGCTCGTCGCCTTGGTAACGGTGCAGGGAAAAGACACAAGCAAAGAGCGCTTTTTCTCAGAGTTCCCTCTCCTCGAACAATGCTGATTTACACGGAAACGAAAGGAGCTATTCACAAAATTCTTTCACATTGAGTGCTACAAGGCTCCCATGAACACATTAATGTAAGTTTTTTTGTCCCTAGTGTAAAAAATGTGGACATTAGAGTGAGTTAAAAACAAGTGACTTTTCTGATTTTGCAGTAAAAGCGCTGCCACGTTTATAATGGGAGTCTATGGGAAGCTGTCCTCTCCTTACTTTCAGGCTTCTCATTCAAAAACTGTAAATCCTATCACTCAGGGAGACACTTGTCTTGATTCACACAATGTGTGACTACAACTTTTGAGAAAGTTGTGTGTGTAGAGTGAAAATTGTGGCTGAGAAAACAGTTTAAATGAGAAAGTTAGAGCTTTTTTTTCAAGCTGCCTACACTCAACTCCTGAGCTCCACTGGTGTGTAACGCAATAGACACCCATTATAAAGTCTGAATTTCTCCAGATTTGCTCATGGTGTTTGATCTGTGACTGATCAAAAAGTATAGAACCCAGCAAAAAAGTTGAATGCCAGATCCACACAGGAGAATTTTGTCTCAGTTTTAAAGTTTGAATCATGTCTCTAGGTGAAAGACAAAATAAGCGTTATCTCTGCTTCTGTTCCCTCCGACACACTACTGCCTCCGCCGAGTGCGCGCACACACACACTGCATGTCGGGGCCGCGGATGAGTTACTCTCCCCTGATCAACGAAGTCGGTGGGGAATTTGTGGTTATTATCGGTACAAACAGCGCGAATCACAACTTAAATGAGTGCGGTTCAGTTTGACATTATTGTCAGTCCGTTAGATAAACATTTAATTTTATTAAAATCAAAAATTAATATTTAGAGCCTGTGGGCTGCAAAAATAAGCCATTAAAGTAGCCGGCTGGACTTAATTGTGTAGTCGGCTGTATGGCCAGCAGCCGGCGCTTGTGGAAAGCCCTGATTTTCCCAGTGAGTGACAAAAACTTCCGGTTCATGCGGTTGGGTTATATGTAAAAGTCGCGACTGGGAAAAAAACGAAAAAAAGTTTAGGGTCGGGCGGTACGGATTAGGGTCGGTCGGGTAACCGGAAACACACATTTTTTTTTTTTGGCCTTAAGTATCTCGGGATCTTGTTCACGAGTGAGGGAAGGATAGAGCGTGAGATCAACAGGCGGATTGGTGCGGCCTCTGCAGGGATGCGGTCACGTTACTGGTCCGTCGTGGTAAAGACGGAGCTGAGCCAAAAGGCAAAGCTCTCGGTTTACCAGTCGAGCTACGTTCCGACTCTCACCTATGGTCATGAGCTTTGGGTAATGACTGAAAGAACAAGATCACAGATACAAGCGGCCGAAATGAGTTTCCTTCGCAGGGTGGCTGGGTGCTCCCTTATGGCCCTTTTCCACTACCCTTTTTCAGCTCACTTCAGCTCGCTTCAGCTCACTTCAGCCCGACACGGCTCGCGTTTCGACTACCAAAAAACAGCACGACTCGGCTCGCTTCAGCCCTGCTTAGCCCCTAAAACTCGCACCGTTTTGGAGTAGGGCTGAAGCGAGCCAAATCGTGCCGAGTGAGGCTGGGGGCGTGAGCAGACACTCCGGCCGAAATGAGTTTCCTTTGCAGGGTGGCTGGGTGCTCCCTTATGGCCCTTTTCCACTACCCTTTTTCAGCTCACTTCAGCTCGCTTCAGCTCACTTCAGCCCGACACGGCTCGCGTTTCGACTACCAAAAAACAGCACGACTCGGCTCGCTTCAGCCCTGCTTAGCCCCTAAAACTCGCACCGTTTTGGAGTAGGGCTGAAGCGAGCCAAACCGTGCCGAGTGAGGCTGGGGGCGTGAGCAGACACTCCCCTGCGCACTGATTGGTGAGGAGGAGTGTCCTCACATGCCCACACATGCCCCGCGAGCACGCTGGGATCTGTAAACACCGTAAACCCGGAAGGAGAAGAATTACGAATTATGAGAATTATGAAGCCTTATGCGCCTCGCCTCATCTATACACTCTTGCCAGTATCTGTTGCCGTTGTCGGTGACAACAAGCCACAGCACCAAGACCAGCAACACTAACGACTCCATGTCCTCCATGTTTATTGTTTACTATCCGGGTCGTGAGACTACCGCTTAAAAGCTCACTGATGTCACTGTTTGCACTGCTTAACGACATCACGTGACGTCCACCCACTTTCGCTAACTCCACCCAATGTGTCCACCCACTTCCAGCCAGCACGGTTCAGCGCGGTTGTAGTCAAAATGCAACTCCAACAGCCCCACTCAGCTCAACTCAGCACGGCACGGCTCAGCCCGACTCAGCCGCGTTTGTAGTGGAAAAGCGGCATTAGAGATAGGGTGAGAAGCACAGTCACTCGGGAGGAGCTCGGAGTAGAGCCGCTGCTCCTCCACATCGAGAGAAATCAGCTGAGGTGGCTCGGGCATCTCTTTCAGATGCCTCCTGGACGCCTCCCTGGGGAGGTGTTCCAGGCATGTCCCCCCGGGAGGAGGCCCCGGGGAAGACCCAGGAAACGCTGGAGGGACTATGTCTCTCGGCTGGCCCGGAAACGCCTCGGTGTTCTTCTCGAGGAGCTGGCCAAGGTGTCTGGGGAAAGGGAAGTTTGGGCTTCCATGCTCAGACAGCTGCCTCCGTGACCTGGCCCCGGATAAGCGGAAGAAGACGAGACGAGACACTGAGACAGCCTATCAATAATCACTAGGGTCAGGTCATGTCCATAGACTGTATAAAATCAAGTTCAATTATTTCTCAACAATGTTATTTGAAGACAATCAGTTGATGGCAGAATGAAAGGAGGCAGTTATTCTGGGGAATGCACGCACCCATGGCTTCACCTAGAACCCATGTTTCATTTTTCTGAAAGGATTACGTTTCATTTTAAATGTTTGCTTTGTTTGCCAAAAACAAACCACATCATGGCCTACAAAAAACTCACTGTCCAACCTGCGGGAGCATATTGAGGTATGTAAACTATTTTTTTTCCAAGAGAAAGCTTGCAGTGAAGTTCTCTGTGCTTTTAGAGCTAGCAAAGTAGCTTGCAATGAAGTTGTCTGTGCTTTTACAGCTAGCAATGTACGGTAGTTGCAAACGTACCTATGCAGTCTGGTTAGTCAAATGACTTTCTATGGATTTGCCCGCCAACTTGCCATAGCCTTGTCTAGGCTAATGTTTACACATAGCTAGTTAACTTGTACACTGTTAGTTAGCATGTAAAAACAGAGTTATGCTAACATGAATAATGTTATCTGAAGTCCTTCCAGAAATATGTTTTAGCATAATCTTGCCAAATAAACAGAATGTAGAAATCTTTATTTTCTAGTAGCATTAGCTACCCAATATGATTTGGAGTTTGAAAAAAGAGCATGTCAGGTGGAGTTTCAATGACTAGCTAGCTTAACGTCAAACCACCATGATGACACAGCATACATTAATTTTGTGAATTCACATTTTTGTCCTTGGTAGCGGCATGAGGTATTGTAAGCATTGTGGCAATAATACAACGATGCGTTGACAGAAAATGTACTTTTAATACTTAAGTATTTTTAAAAGCAAGTACTTCAGTACTTTAACTTAAGTAAAAATTTGACTGTACAACTTTCACTTGTATCAGAGTAACATTTGACTAGTGGGATCTGTACTTTGACTTAAGTAATAAAGTTGGGTACTTTGTCCACCTCTGCATATATGTTCCAAATGTTGTTTCATAGTTTTGATGTCTTCAGTATTGTTCTACAATGTAGAAAATAGTCCAAATACAGAAAAAAATATGAATGAGTAGGTGTGTCCAAACTTTTGACTCATACTGTATGGTTAGCTGGTGGCACAGTGGTGTGGTAGCACTGTTGTCTCACAGCAAGAAGGTTCTGGGATCGAGCCCAGTGGCCTTTCTGTGTGGAGTTTGCATGTTCTCCCCGTGTCTGTGTGGGTTTCCTACAGGTGCTCTGGTTTCCCCCACAGTCCAAAGACATGTAGGTTAGGCTAATTGGTGGCTCTAAATTGACCATAGGTGTGAATGGTTGTGTGTCTCTATGTGTCAGCTATGCAATGATTTGGCAACTTGTCCAGGGTGTACCCCGCCACCTTGTACAGGATAAGCGGTTACAGATAATGGATGGATGGATGGATGGATGGATGGATGGATGGATGGATGGATGGATGGATGGTTAGCTGACCACAGAATCAAGCTTCTGCAAAGGCCATCTCAGTCCCCTGACCTGAGCCCCAATGAAAAACTGTGGAGTGAGCTGAAGAGGAGAGTGAACAAGAGAGGGCTGAGGACCCTGGATGATGTGGAGAGATTGTGTAAAGAGGAATGGTCTCAGACGCCCTGTTCTGTATCTCCAACCTTATAAATGTTATAGGAGAAGACTCAGTGCTGTTTTCCTGGCAAAGGGAGGTTGTATTAAAGTATTAAATGCAGGCGTGCCAATAATAGTGGCACATGTGTTTTTGTTGAAAATAATTATTTCTTCATGAGGGATTTGTTTTTCTCCAAAATGTTTTTTTTTTTTTTAATTTCAATTAAAGTTTGGGTTTTTCCTCATTATTTCAGTGTGAGATGAAGCTCCTTCACCAAAAGGTGGATTTTTTTCTAACCCTTTTTACTAATGTTTGGGGGGGGGGGGGGGGGGGCAAAAATCATGGAGGGAACCATGTATACTGTATTGTATATCCATCATGCTTCATGTTTCAATCTGAAATCCAATATGTGCTCACATATCTTCAATACACTTCACTCTTCCAATCCTGTCTCGCTCTCTTTGGTTTCTATAAACAAGCTCTATCCACCTCCTGCTGTGCCCTGCTCGTATATGCCAGGGTGTTTTCTCTGCCTTCTGGCTGTCAGCAGTGTGTCAGTTGGGGAACTGACCATCATTTTCCTCCTGAGTGAGCAATTTCCAGTAATTCAGCCAACACGGCTCACCAGGCACTGCAGGAGCTCACAGCTTTCCTTGTGTCTGAAGGATAAATTTAAATATATGTTCAGATGTCATACTGTCACAGTTGAATTTTATACCAGGATGTTAAGCATATAGTAGTTCACTCTCTGTGTGTTTGTGTGTGCATGATGTGATGGTGTTGTTTTTTTCCCCCAGTAGTGCCTCTGAGGTACTTCCTAACTGAAAAGCATAAGCTGTAATATGACACTCATTGACGATTAGTTTCGTCGTATTCTTACTCCTTTGACTTGTACGGTATATTTGCAGCAGTATTTAACCGTTAAGCACACTGTCCTGTTGTGTATACTGTTGTGTATACTGTGTGTACACAGTCATGATAACCACCTGCTGTGTGATTAACATAAATTAACGCAAGCTAATAGCACAAATGGTTTCCCTGGAAAGCATTCAAAATCCAAGAGCAATTCTAGGAGATCATCTCACATGATATTGTCATGTGTAACAGTTCCTTAATGACTATTTATTGTGTATCTACTCTCATTATTATGGATGCATCAATCCTAATTTTTTTAAAGTGATATTTATCCTGAAATGAATAACCTACTTAGTGTCTAGCAATCAGGCATAATTTTATTTAGCACTTTTTATGCTGATTATAGCATGTGCTGTTGGCAATGAAGTCCTTGGAAGTTTTATGTTTAAGATGGTATGGCATTTAAACAGTACCTTTAATAGAAAGCATAAAGACAACCAAGCTGAGCTCAGAGAGCAGCATCAGCAAGCGTGATTAATAAAATAAGTCCAGGGTGCTGGTGAATGTGCATGTCTCATCAGTGCTCAATGTTCTCAGAAGTGAAGTGCATGCTCTCTCTCTCTCTCGCAACAGTTTCTCAGCACATTCATGTCTCAGTCAGTGCGTTTACATGCACACAAAGAAAATCGAATTTCTGCCGTTGCTCGACTGAAATCGAAGCTCTAAATGGCATGTAAACACCTTAGCTTGGCTGAAATTGAACCGAACTTGATTTCTCGCAATCGAGCTACACGACCTAGATTATGCGATTGTAGCCGAGCTACTTAGTGCATGTAAACCCTATCGAGCTATGGAGTCGAGCCGCTTACTTCAGCGCTGCCCCTTCCAGAAGTGACGAGACCAAAAGCGGGAAAAACAACAGCCTCGGTCGGCGTGACAACGAATCATGACAACGGCATGAATCTTTTCTTTTTGTGGCATTGTTTGCACTGTTAAAATTTAGCTCACTTACTGTATCACCAAATACATCTGTACAGCTGTTGCATAGCTGTGAATTGTGTACATAAACAAGTCATTGTATTTGTGTGTGTGTATATATATATATATATATATATATATATATATATATATATATATATATATATATGGGCAGTGGCTAGACTTTGCTTGGAGCAAGTCTAGAATGGAGAAGTAAGACACCTCCTTCCCTCCACCAGTCTGAGGGTTCACCTTGGGCAAGTGATAGTACCCTCTTGCCCCCCTACTTAGGGTCACAGGTGAAACAACAACAACAAAAAAAAAAAGTCTGGCCAACGGTGTACTATGTCAGAAGGCGATGTAAATCCCAACGACTAGACAGCGGACGAGCCAGCACCGCAGTGCCGACGCAGTCACCAAGGGTGTTGAGGACCTGATCCAGGTCTGCTCCAGCCATCGGATGCAGTTGGTTGCTTGTGTGCAGACTGTCTTGGTCCGTCCTTGCCTCTGTACTTTTGCTGCCAATAGAGAGGGTACTAGCAGTACTGGGCAAGCTGCTAGCTCCTATAATTGCCCAAGCTAGGAGAGGAAAGGAAAAGCCCTGTGGCGATGGAGTGAGGGCATACCGGCAGGTCTGATGAACCGGAAGCCGCAGCATGATCTCTGCACATAGGCGGTCAGAGTGTGATGGTCGTGCTCCTGCTGATGAACGACAGCATTGCAAGGCAGCTGCTCCGATGACCAGGCAGCTCTTTTTAGGGATGCACTGCCTGCCCTAGTCCGGGGAAGGTCCTAGAAAAGGTGGACTAAAAACTGTTCGTTCACATAATCCTGGCTGGCAAACCGCGGCCAGCGGGAATCCACAACAGCGGTAGAAAAACGGAAAAAACAACTATTAATCTTGTCCTGGCATCATGGAATGTCAGAACTCTACTAGATAATGACGATCGACCTGAAAGAAGAACAGCTCTCATCTCACGTGAACTGGAACGTTACAAGATTGACATAGCAGCACTACAAGAAACTCGTTTCTCTAATCAGGGGCAACTTAGAGAAAAGTTTCATACGTTCTACTGGTCTGGCAAACCATCAGGTGAACGAAGAGAAGCAGGGGTTGCCTTTGCAATTTCAAATCGACTTGTAAAAGACCTTGAGACACTACCAACTGGAAAGAATGACCGTCTGATATCGCTAAGAATTCATATTGGTCAAAGAAGATATCTGACACTGATCTCAGCCTATGCACCAACAATGACCAACGACGATGAAGCTAAAGAGCTCTTCTATCGCTCACTGGACAGCCTGCTCTCTGAGACTCCTGCTGCAGACAAGCTCATACTACTAGGAGATTTTAATGCAAGAGTAGGAAAGGAACATGAAACATGGCCTCAAACGCTGGGGAAATTTGGAAGAGGGAAAATGAATTCAAATGGCGAAATGCTCCTAACAAAATGTTCTGAACACGAACTGATTATCACAAACACATTCTTCAACTTCCCAGACAAGTGGTATTACTCCTGGAAACATCCAAGATCCAAGCACCCGACTCTACTGGATTACATCATTACTAGGAAGTGTGATATGAAGGACTTTCGCAGCACCAGAGCTATGAGGGGAGCCGAGTGCTCTACTGATCATTTTATGATCCGCTCTAAATGTAACATCAAATTAAAACCCCCACCTATGAAGAGGAAAGGATCAAAACCCCCAAAGAAACTGAACGTAGAGAAGTTGAAGAAGCAAAGTGAGAAGGATAAGCTTGTAACTGTGATCAATGATAATTTCCCAACACCACCAACTGGTACCAGCGAAGAACAGTGGCAAGCCTTGAAGAATACAGTGTATAGTGCTGCATCAGATGTGCTCGGCAAACCTACTAGGAAACATGCAGACTGGTTCGACGAATCAAACGAAGAAATCATGGAACTTATTAACGAGAAGAATATGCTGTTCCATAAGACACTAGCTGGTGGATGCACCAGAACAACAAAGAACAAGTATAAGAGCGTAAAGTCTGAGCTCCAAAAGAAATTGCGGCAAATGAAAAATGACTGGTGGGCCAAGAAGGCGGCTGGAATCCAGAGCCTTGCAGACCAAAACGACTCCAAAGTGTTCTTTGCATCACTGAAGGAAGTATATGGTCCGAAGGGTGCCTGCTTGGACCCGGTGAAGAGTATTGACGGCAGCGTGCTCCACACAGATAAAAACAAGATCATGGAGAGATGGAGAGAACACTTCAATTTTCTGCTGAACCCAGAGACCACCGTCGATGATGATGTTGTCAGCAACATCCCACAGCTACCAGTCAGGTACCACATGGATGCGCCACCAACCGGGGAAGAACTTGACAAGGCCATCAAGAGAACAAAATGTGGAAAAGCTGCAGGACCAGACGGTATACCACCGGAGGTCTGGAAATATGGTGGACCAGCTTTGAGAAACCAATTGTTGCAGTTATTCTGCAACATCTGGTCAACAACAGCAGAAGTCCCCCAAGATTTTAAGGATGCGACCATCGTGACCATCTATAAAGGAAAAGGAGACCGTACAGAATGTGGAAACCACAGGGGAATTTCACTTCTGTCAGTAGCGGGAAAGATACTTGCCAAAATTCTGCAATTTCGACTGCAGACTCTTGCTGAAGATATCCTTCCTGAGAGTCAGTGTGGGTTCAGATCAAACAGATCCACTCAAGATATGATATTCACACTGCGACAACTGCAAGAAAAGTGTGCTGAACAACGCCAACCACTTATTGTCACCTTCGTGGATTTCAGCAAGGCTTTTGACACGGTTCACAGAGAGACCCTATGGAAGCTACTAAGTTGTTACGGTTGTCCACAAACCTTCATCAGAGTGTTACGCAGTTTCCATGATGGTATGACTGCTAGCATCTGCTGTGGTGATGGTTGTTCAGACCCATTCAGTGTGGGGCATGGCGTGAAACAAGGATGTGTTCTTGCACCAACTCTATTTACTATTTTCCTTACTGCAGTCCTACAAAGTATGCCAGAAGAACTTGGTGACCTTTACATTCGAACCAGAAGTGATGGAGACCTTTTTAACCTTAGGCGCCTGAAAGCAAAGAACAAGACACGGGAACTACTGATTCAGGAGTTGCTCTTTGCAGATGATTCGGCGCTTGTAACTCACAGTCTTCAGGCCATGCAAGATCTACTGACAGCTTTTGCTGAAGCATCCAAAAGATTCGGACTAACAATCAACATAAAGAAAACAGAAGTTTTAATCCAAGACACCTATAACGCAAAGCTGAATCCTCGAAAAGTGCTCCTGAATAGTACTCCATTGGCTGAAGTAGACAAGTTCACTTACCTGGGTAGTACTATCTCCAACAGTGGAAGTATAGACATAGAAATATCAAAAAGAATCCAATCTGCAGCATCAGCTTTCGGAAAACTGAGAAGTCGTCTATGGGACCAGAGAGGAATCCATCTGAAAACCAAGATGAAAGTCTACAGAGCCATCATAATGCCAACACTTCTGTACAGCTCTGAAACTTGGACCATCTATAAACGCCACATTAAGAGTCTTGATAAAGTACAGCAGAGACATCTCCGACAACTAATGAACATCTCATGGAAAGATCACGTGTCAAATTTTGAAGTACTGGAAAGGGCAGAAATGCAGAGTGTTGAGGAAATGCTCACCACATGTCAACTAAGGTGGACAGGACATGTTACACGCATGGAAGACAGCCGACTACCAAAAGCTGTTTTCTATGGAGAACTGAAAGAAGGGTCAAGGAAAGTAGGAGCACCGCGGCTGCGCTACAAAGACGTGTTCAAGAGGCACCTGAAGAACATTAATGAATACGAAAACTGGAGGGTGAAAGCTGAAGATCGTGTGACCTGGAGGAAGGTGGTGGCCGGCGCTGCCGGCGCTATCAGGGAACGAAATGTTCAGTTATTGTCAAAAAAGAGGCAGCGCAAACTAGAACCAGCACCTCCACCTGCTGAAGCGACCTACAGGTGTGTCATCTGCGACAGGACATTTAAGACAGCAATTGGGATGTCCTCCCACATCCGCCATAGGCACAAGCCCCTCCCCGTGTCATCGTCGTTATCGACGGACTGCTAAAGAAGAAGATATATATATATATATATATATATATATAAAAAATGTCCAACATCTGAAGAATGTCAATAAAAACAAAACAATTGAACTTTTTGTGTGTTTATTAAGACACAAGTTAAATTGTAAGCAAAAAAAAAAAATTTTGTAAGCAAAAAATGGACTTTAGAAAAATATTATTGTGAAAAATAAGTTGTCTTACAAAACAGTGGTCTGCGCCGGACAGTTTGTAGCCATACAGTCTGTTAGAGCAAGCCTAACAGCTTGAACTGCCAGTGTTGCCAGATTGGGGGGTTTTAAGTGCATTTTGGCGGATTTGAACATGTTTTGGGCTGGAATACGTCAGCAGTATCTGGCAACACTATAGCTCTTCTTCATGACGACAACCGGAAGTGTACCAACACGATGCGGCGTGTAGCGCCACCTGTGGCTCGGGTGCACAATGCACCTTGCACAATAGCCCGATTTCACTTGTGCATGTAGGATTGGATTTCTCTGGCACCCCTGCTGGGACCCTTTGCTCGATTACCGACAGTAGCTCGATTTGGATGTGCATGTAAACATACTGAGTGATACTGCTCTGGCCTGAGTTTTCCAAAAGCATCGTAGCACAAAGATCATCGTTAAATGGTAGCGCGAGCAGCAGAATGAACACTCTCTCTCCTAGTTAAGGTGCTCTTAGGGTCAAGAGGCTTTTAGGAAACCCACCCTTTTTGTTCAGGTCAGCCATCTTCATTTGTTCAACTAATTAACATTTTTTTCCACGAAATCGAGTCATACATGAGCTGATAGCCAACGAGGTACATAGCACAGAGTTGGCTATAAGCCATGTATGACGAGATTGAGTGGAATAACTGTTTTATTCTATCCACATTCACTGGATTTTGAGAAAGAGAGCATTTTTATTTTTTGCAAATTTGATAAATAAAATCTTAATACAAAACATCTGACAAAATCATTTCTACTTACAATGTAAACAAAGCAGCAAAATGACAGGAACAATTTGTGAAAAATGCTATAATAATAATTCTTGAAAGGTACATAAAAAGATATATTCTTACCATCAAATACTTTTATTCCATATTTTGTTGCTTTTTTTGTATTTTGGGGGTTTTTTTTGAGTAGGGTTTTTATTTTGTCCTTGGTTGGTTCAGGAAAATGCTCTGCCATTTTGTTTTTCTCTACTCACAGTATATGAGTGGATATCCTAGTAGTACAGTAACCAATGAGAGCACGCAGTTGCTCTCATCCAGTGACCGTGGATAGAATAAAAATACATTGTTACATTGGAATAATACTTCGTAATGCAAACAGACTAGTTATAACTGAAATCTATTTTTGAAATATATGTGAATATAAGCCCCGGGGCCGGCGAGGGCCTTTCTGTGTGGAGTTTGGATGTTCTCCCCGTGTCCGCGTGGGTTTCCTCCGGGTGCTCCGGTTTCCCCCACAGTCCAAAGACATGCAGGTTAGGTTGACTGGTGACTAAATTGACCGTAGGTGTGAATGGTTGTCTGTGTCTATGTGTCAGCCCTGTGATGACCTGGCGACTTGTCCAGGGTGTACCCCGCCTTTCGCCCGTAGTCGGCTGGGATAGGCTCCAGCTTGCCTGTGACCCTGTAGAAGGATAAAGCGGCTAGAGATAATGAGATGAGATGTGAATATAAGATGACTACAGCAAATATTTTTTCGAAAAACTTATTACCTGAATATTTTATAAACAAGCTCTTGAAGCTTTACAACTAAGGTTTTAGTAAAACTAATAATTTAAAATATGTAAAAAGAAAGAAAGAAAGAAAATCCCTGAAACAACAGTCTTGAACAGTTATTCAGTTAGGCCAAGAAAAAATAATTGTTTGTTTCCTATTACATCTTGAAAAAAAATAGGGTAGGTAGGTAGGTCTTTTTATTTTATTTTATTTTTTTTTTTTATCACACAAAATACCGGGTAGGTAGTTTTTTTTTTTTTTTAAATACATTTTATGTGTGGGACAAACAGTGGCACATAGTGGGGAAGTGTCATTCTGTGACTCAACCATCCAGAACCAGGCCTAAGAAAACCAGTGAAGCTTGTGGAATACAGGATTCGGAGCCCATGGATAAAATATGGAGTGCTCGGACGCTTAAAGGAACTATAAACATAACAACTACAAATGTTGAACCTTAACTTTATTAGGAACACTATGTTGTGAACTTGTATGTTTAATATGAATACAAAGAACAATCAAAAACATCTTTAGACTTTTGGACCTGCTATTATACAAAATGATCAATCAGTGTCGGAATCAAATTGTACTTTTTTGTACATCAAATTGTACAAGTTTGTGACATCACAAAACTGAGTTCTAGCAAACTGTCTGGTACTGCAAACAACCTATTTAAAACGTATATGTACAGCTATTAAAATGTATATGTACAGCTGATGTACACAAAATGGCGCCCACAACAAGCAAACTTACCCCGAATTCTTCACAGAAACAAAAGCTCTGCCGCCCGCCATGAGCACTTGGAATGCATTATTTGTCACCTTTGTTGCCTCTACTTTTGCGTCCTCGTGTACTTTTAGTATTTTTGTTTTGATAGCTAACATTTTTTGAAACTCCGGCTTCCGTTTACATTCAAATGTCAGTGCCCGCAAGCCAAAATTGCTGAGCAGGCTTTCCAGCGTGACTTCCATCGTGATATCGATACCGCCGTTAGCCTGGGCGCTGTGTGTATACTGTTTGCATGACTCATCCAGCGGAGGATGATAATGTTCGTAGAGTTCTTTTACAGTTGAAAACTTATAAAATGAACTTATTGTCTTACAATCTTCCGTGTGGTCGCAACCGATCACGGTAATCGAGAACACTTCGTTGGCCGCCATGATGCCTAGCGTTGTGTACAACACAAGCCAGAGTTTCCCGGAAAGAGGTCATGACGTCAGATTGAGGCCGTGAGAAATCAATGAGTGTTTCTTGTCCGATATATGCGTTTTAGAATTAGTCACTTGTCAGATCGACAATATTATGCAAATCGTAATGCAGATATTTTTTTTTTCAAAATTTATTGTTGGTCGGCGAAAATACATTTTTTTTTAAACATCTAACAAAAAAGTCTAGGGTCGGGGCATTTTTTAAACGGTCGGTCGGGTAACCGGAAACAAACAATTATTTTTTCTTGGCCTTATTAGTTAATTCAGTTATTTAACCATAATGATAAATATTAATATTATTTATGGTTTCTTTCATGTTGGACAAAGTCACATAATACATATTATTCTATCCACATTCACTGGATATGAGCAATCACGTGCTCTGATTGGCTACTCTAGTACTAGGCTATCAGCTCATATACCATGAAGTAGAGAAAAACAAAATGGTAGAGCACATCAGGATTCAAGATGTTTATTTGTCATATACACAATAACAGACACAGCGTTTTATTATTGGGTAATGAAATTCTTATTTTGCAACTACCCGACCAAACTCATCTCATCTCATTATCTCTAGCCGCTTTATCCTGTTCTACAGGGTCGCAGGCAAGCTGGAGCCTATCCCAGCTGACTACAGGTGAAAGGCGGGGTACACCCTGGACAAGTCGCCAGGTCATCACAGGGCTGACACACAGACACCCATTCAAATTCACACCTATGGTCAATTTAGAGTCACCAGTTAACCTAACCTGCATGTCTTTGGACTGTGGGGGAAACCGGAGCACCCAGAGGAAACCCACGCGGACACGGGGAGAACATGCAAACTCCGCACAGAAAGGCCCTCGCCGGCCACGGGGCTCGAACCCAGGACCTTCTTGCTGTGAGGCGACAACGCTAACCACTACACCACTGTGCCGTCCCTGACCAAACTATGCTTACTAATATAAAAAGAAATATATAAAATACGAAATATAAAATATAAAGTGCATATGCAATGCAAAATATAAAAGTAGAATAAAAATAAATGAAAATAAACATAATTTAAAAAAAACAATCAAACAATATGCAAACATAGAGGAAGATATACTGTGCAATGTCTTGTGCAAAATTGCAGATATAGAGGTAGATGGTGATTATAATCCTTGGTTCAAAAGCCTGATTGCCTGGGGGTAAAAACTGTGTCAGTCTAGTAGTCCTTGCTTTCACACTCCTGTGAATAATCTGTGTTGTGGGTGTGTTTAGTCCCTGATGATGCTCTGTGCCCTTTTTGTGACCTGGGTGTTGTAAATGTCCTGTAATGGGGGGAGGACAGCTCCACAGATGAACTGTGCCATTTTAATGACACGCTGGAGAGCCTTTCTGTCCTGAGTTGTGCAGTTCCCGTACCACACAGTGATGGAATTTGTCAGGACACTCTCCTCTGTGCACCTGTAGAAGTTGCTGAGGAGTTTGGTGGACAGTCCAAATTTCCTCAGCTTCCTCAGGAAGAATGATGGTCTGCTGTGTGTTGTGTGTCCAGGTGAGATCCTCACTGATGTGAGTTCCGAGGAATTTAAATGTTTTCACCCTCTCCACCTGTGTCCCGTCGATGTGCAGCGAGGCTTGCTGGTCTCTCCTCCTCTTCCTCGGGTCAATAATCATCTCCTTGGTCTTCTCAGCATTCAAGGAGAGGTTATTTTCCCGGCACCAGGAGACCAGCCGAGCCACCTCCTCCCTGTAGGCTCTCTCATCTCCGCAGATGATCAGCCCAATGACAGTGGTGTCATCAGCGAACTTGATGATAGAAGTGTTACTCTGGGAGGGGATGCAGTTGTAGGTGAAGAGGGTGTACAGGAGTGGACTGAGCACACAGCCTTGGGGGGTCCCTGTGCTCACTATCTTGGTGCTGGATCTTCTGGTACCGGCTCTGACAGCCTGGGGTCTGTTTGTGAGAAAGTCCAGGACCCAGCAGCAGAGGGAGGATGTCAGTCCAAGGGTGGAGAGCTTCTCAGTCAGTCTGCTGGGGATGACAGTGTTGAAGGCTGAACTGTAGTCCACAAACAGCATTTGAACATAGGTGTCCCTGTGTTCCAGGTGTGACAGGGCTGTGTGGATGGCTGCATTGACAGCATCGTCAGTTGAACGGTTCTGACGATATGCAAATTGAAGGGGGCCTATAGATAGTTTTCACTGACGCCACGGCATTCCGGGGAACGCCCCCCAGCCGCCATCTTGGAGGGCAAACAAAACAGACCATCACCACTACTGGCTACGTTATCTCGGACGAATTTATGAAGTTATATAGTCAGTTTTCTAAAATAAAGATCAATGTCGGCAAAATCAAGCAAACAGAAGTATATAGATACACATCTCACAGTATACAGCCAAACTGGCCTTGATTGGGGGAATTGACCCCTACGAAGTGGACAAAGATGCATTTTCAAGTGACTATGCAGGGCTGCCAAAGCCTGAAACTGCCAAAGCCTGCTCCAAAGCCTGAAACGGACTTCATCAAACTTTAAAGGCTGTCTGATATATACAACTTTATATATTCACAGCGCGCCTTTTGGCGGATGCCGCCTGAATCGCGCAGATCCGATTTTTTTTTTTTTTTTTGGGGGGGGGGGGGCGTTGGAGTGTCTGATTATAATTTCAAAGTAAATTCTGTATTAAAATTACTAAATAAGCAAATCCGTTACAGTCCATGAAACAGGAAGTATAAGGATGAGAAAAAAACAGTTTAAATCGGGAAGCTGCGCACATTTGCGCAGTCCTCGGGCTGCACAAATGTGCGCAGCTTCCCGATTTAAACTGTTTTTTTCTCATCCTTATACTTCCTGTTTCATGGACTGTAATGGATTTGCTTATTTAGTAATTTTAATACAGAATTTACTTTGAAATTATAATCAGACACTCCAACGCCCCCCCCCCAAAAAAAAAAAAAAAACCCGGATCTGCGCGATTCAGGCGGCATCCGCCAAAAGGCGCGCTGTTTGCATCCCAAACACAAATTAAATCATACAGAATAGACCTAAAATGTTTTTCAAAAATGACCCTTGCGTGAGTGAAGTGACAAGTTTCAAATAGAAACGTGACAAACGAGCGATATTAAGTGTACATTACAATGTAAACGTACACTCAGCGGTTCCAGTTAGGCATTCTCCAGAGATTGTTCACATGATGTTTTGGTTTCCAAAAACAAACTTAAACACAATTGATTGTTTATTTAAACAACTTACCACTTATAAAATGATCGGAGCAGACTTTGCTGTGTTTGGAAGGCTGATAATCCTTGTGGTTGATTCTCGCAAGCCATAGATTTCTCCTTTGTATGCTGAGTTTGCTTGCTTGCCCTCGTACTCCCGTACAGTGGGAATTCCATAAAAGCCCCGCTTGACGTCATCATCTGACCTATTACGACAGCCGTGAATACAACAGGTGTGCACCATTGCTAGCTTTAAATAGTAGGAATGTAACTATAAATGTAAATAATATATAAATTAATGTAACTCGCGCGCTACAATGTGTGCTCAGTGACCCGTACGGTAAGCTAGCCCTCCAAGATGGCCGCCACCAGGGAATCCCCGACTCTGTGACGTCATGTGAAAACTATCTATTGTGTCTGGGATGTCCTTTTTGATGTGTGACATGACTATCCTCTCAAAACACTTCATTACAACTGAAGTGAGTGCAATTGGGCCATAGTCATTCAGGCATGTTATATTGTTTTTCTTTGGGAGGGGCACTATGGTGGTGGTCTTGAAGCATGTGGGCACAGACAACATGGAGAGGGACAGGTTGAAAATGTCTGTGAAGACCTCTGCTAACTGTGTGGAGCAGGCCCTCAAAGCATGGCCGGGGATGTTGTCAGAGCCGGCTGCCTTTCGGGGGTTAGTCCTCCTGAAGACCTTGCTCACCTCGGTTATGGTCACAGTGGGTGAAGAGCTCTGTGCTGCCTCTGCTGGTAGAATCCCTCTGCGTTGGTTGGTGTTGAGGGTGTTGAAGCGAGCATAGAACTCGTTCAGCTCATCTGGTGATGTGTTGTGGTTGGCTGTGACCCTGCTGTTCTTCTGCTGGAAATTGGTGATATGTTGCAGGCCCTGTCACATGCATCTGGAGTCTGAGGTGTTGTAATATCCTTCCAGCTTCAGTCTGTACTGCCTCTTGTTAGTTAGTTAGTTTATTTTACAGTCCCCTTAGGGAAATTCTTTTTCACAGTTTACATACATTTCATAGCACGGTTTAAGGGCTATTTCATACATACAGTAGAGACATACATAATCACAAACACATGGACATGGTCACAGGCATGTATACATAGACTGTTTTCACACATACAGTAGAGACATATATACATAGTCACAGACACACAGACATTGTCACAGATACATTTGGATCTACAAAAAAGAGAGAAACATGTATACATTTGGGGCAACCGGGCCATACACGTTGACCTGGTTATCTCTGGGATGTTTTATTTATCATTTGGATGGCTTGAGGGGATCCTGGGGGGCGGGGCATACACATTGACATGGTTATCTCTGGGATGTTTTATTTATCATTTGAATGGCTGAGGGGATTAAGCTTCTGCTGAAACGGGCCTTATTGCATCTTATACTGCAGTACCTTTTACCTGAGGGGAGAAGTGAGAAGTACCTATTTAGTGGGTGGGTAAAGTCCAGGGATATTGCATGTGTAATACGTGTGATGGCCTTGTTGTTTTGGTCTTGCAGATTTGGAGTGGGCAGACCGATTAGTTTGGTGGCAATATTGGTTATCTGAAAGAGTCTGTTGCGGTTTTTGACAGTGAGCATATTGAAAAAACATGTGGAACAGTACAAGAGAACAGGTTGAACAATACTGAAATACAGTAGTAGAAGTAGGTGGGGAGCAACATGGAGGCCTTTGAGCTTGCGTACTGCTGACAGTCTTTGGTTTCCTTTTTTGTAAATGTCCATTGTATGTTGTTCGAAGGTGAGTTTATTGTCAATAGTGAGTCCTAAGTATTTGAAATGATCTACGGTCTCTACTGTTTCATTTTTAATGGTGATGGGGTGGAGGGGTTGTGGGGAACCAAATACCATTTCTTTTGTTTTGTTAACATTAAGTTTGAGGAAATTATTTTCACACCATTTGGCGAAGTGTGAGATTGTATGGTTGTATTGTTGTGTTTAAAGAGTGTCTGTGATGAGGCCAAGAATAGCTGTATCGTCTGCATATTTGAGATATATGGTATTGGATGAAGGGCTGACACAGTCATTAGTGTATAGAGTATATAAAAAAGGGCTTAAGACACAACCCTGCGGAGCTCCTGTGTTGGAGGTGAGTACAGGTATGGTTTTTGTGCTCACCCGTACAGCCTGTTGTCTGTTTGTGAGGAAGTTGTGGAGGAGCTGGATCAGACAAGCGGGGACGTTGAGGTGGGACAGTTTTTGGATCAGCAGGTGTCTCTGGATAGTGTTGAATGCAGAGCTGAAGTCTGCAAACAGAATCCTGACAGTCGTGCCTGGGGAGTCCAGGTGTTGTAGGAGGAGGTGCAGCAGGCAAGCAACAGCATCCTCGGTGCCTCTCCTGGCCTTATAGGCGAATTGGAGGGGGTCCAAATGTTGGCAGACATGTGGCAAGATTGTGTTAAGCAGCAGATACTCCAGGCACTTCATCAGGATGGAAGTGAGGGCAATAGGACGGTAGTCATTGGGCTCTTTGGGTCAGGGTTTCTTGGGTACTGGGATTATTGTGGCTGTTTTCCAGGGGGTGGGAATTTTACATTGATAGTAGGCTTCACAGAAGAGAGAATGGATTATGGCAGAGAGTTTGTTTGCACAGATAAAGCACCCTGGCTGAGATCCCATCGGGCCCTGGGGCCTTGCCTGGCTTGCATTTCCTCAGCTGCCGCCTAACGTCCTCCTCTGGGAAGGGGGCTGGTTCATCTGGGTCCAGTGGAGGGAGTGCATCCAGCTGTCTGCGGCATTCTTCTGTGAAATCATCTGTATCAAACCGGTTAAAGAAGATGTTCAATTTATGTCCTTGCTCGGGCGAGATTGGAGTCTGTACTGCCTCTTGGCTTCCCTGATGGATCTGCATAGGTCATATCTGGCCTTTTTATATCCATCTGCGTCACCAGAGGCAAAAGCGGTGGAGCATGCATGTAGCATGGAGCGTACTTCACTGTTAATCCAAGGTTTTTGGTTTGGATATATTTTGCAGCGCTTGGTGGGGACAATGTCATTAATGCACGTGCTGATGTAGCTGGTGACCAGAGATGCATATTCCTCTAAATCCACAGTCTTCTCTCAATGCAGCAGTCTTAAACACATCCCAGTTTGTAAAACTGAAGCAGTCCTAGAGCACCAGATCAGTCCCTTCATACCAAACTTTAACAGTTTTACTCACTGGGGGGGCTTGTTTGAGAAGGGCCTTGTAGGCTGGGTAAAGGAACACAGATGTGGTCAGACTGTCCAAATTGGGGGTGGGGCACAGCCTTGTAGCCATTTCTCACGTTGCTGTAGACATGGTCCAGGATGTTGTTGTCCCTTGTTGGAAAGCTCATGTGTTGATGGTACTTCGGTAGCACAGTCCTGAGGTTGCAATGGTTAAAATCCCTGGCCATGACAAACATGGCATCTGGATATGTGGTCTCATGTTTGCCGATGATGTCATGTAGTAGTCCTAGCGCTGTAGTCCGGTCGGCCCGTAGCGGGATGTAAACAGTCAGCATAAACACAGCACTGAATTCCCTCGGTAGATAAAAGGGTCTGCACTTCACCATCAGCACTTCAATGTCCACACAACAGTGTTTTTCAACCACCTGTACATCCGTACACCATCTGTTGTTAACATAAACACACACACCGCCACCTTTGTTTTACCGGAAGCAGACGTGCGGTCTCCACGGTGCATGGAGTGGGTCTGTAGTTCAATGGCCGGGTCTGGCAGGCTTGCAGTAGTCCAGGTTTCTGTAAAAATCAGGGCACAGCACTCTGATCTCGCGTTGAGATGTTATCCTGGTTCTCAGCTCATCCATCTTATTCTCAAGCAAACAAACATTAGCTAGCATAAGGCTAGGTAGCGGTGGTCTTGTAGCTCTAGCCTTTAGCCTAGCATGTAGCCCGCCTCTCTTACCGTGCCTCCGTTTTGGGTGCGTGGATCGTCGGCCGTTTCGCCTACTCGAGTCTGGTGGTGATGTGGCCTGCCGGATGGTATCGGTGTGGCTCCGGTCAGTGTCAGCAAGGAGAAGAAAGCTACAGTCCAGAAGGACTGGACTGGGCCCGTGGTGAATTTTGCCAATTTCCAGAAGTGTGTTTTTGCTGTAGGTGATCCTCGTGTACAAGCACTGAGCATTTGTCACGATCAAAAGTACTAAAGTAAACAATAAAGATGATCAGTGTCGGGAGTGTGTCGCATACACGTTCGCCACGGGGGGCACCATGATTGAAGTTCAAGTCAGATATATCACTGTTATCAAGTATTTAAAAGAAACAGAAATGGCTAAAAGAATATAGTGCCCCCCCATAGCTCCTGTTCCACACTCCAGCCCAGTCGGTTGCAGTAACGCACCTTTGAGTTAGTTAACTTCTCAACTCATTATCTCTAGCCGCTTTATCCTGTTCTACAGGGTCACAGGCAAGCTGGAGCCTATCCCAGCTGACTACGGGCGAAAGGCAGGGTACACCCTGGACAAGTTGCCAGGTCATCACAGGGCTGACACATAGACAACCATTTACACTCACATTCACGGTCAATTTAGAGTCACCAGTTAACCTAACCTGCATGTCTTTGGACTGTGGGGGAAACCGGAGCACCCGGAGGAAACCCACACGGACACGGGGAGAACATGCAAACTCCACACAGAAAAGCCCTTGCCGGCCATGGGGCTCGAACCCGGACCTTCTTGCTGTGAGGCGACAGTGCTAACCACTACACCACCGTGCCGCCACGTTGGTTAACTTAAAAAATAATAATAATTTTAAAAAACATTTAAAAAATGCAAAAAAATTATTTGATGGTAAGAATGCATGGTTTTGTTTTGTGTTTTTTTTTCAAGAATTATTATAGCATTAGGGCGGCACGGTGGTGTAGTGGTTAGCGCTGTCGCCTCACAGCAAGAAGGTCCGGGTTCGAGCCCCGTGGCCGGCGAGGGTCTTTCTGTGCGGAGTTTGCATGTTCTCCCCGTGTCCGCGTGGGTTTCCTCCGGGTGCTCCGGTTTCCCCCACAGTCCAAAGACATGCAGGTTAGGTTAACTGGTGACTCTAAATTGACCGTAGGTGTGAATGGTTGTCTGTGTCTATGTGTCAGCCCTGTGATGACCTGGCGACTTGTCCAGGGTGTACCCCGCCTTTCGCCCGTAGTTAGCTGGGATAGGCTCCAGCTTGCATGCGACCCTGTAGAACAGGATAAAGCGGCTACAGATAATGAGATGAGATGAGATTATAGCATTTTTCACAAATTTCTACTGCCAGTTTGTTTACATTCTAAGCAGAAATGATTTTGTCGGCCATTTCATATAAAGTTTTTATTTATCAAATTTGCTAAAATACTCTCAAAATCCAGTGAATGTGGATATAATAAAACAGTTATTCCACTCAATCTCGTCATACATGGCTTATAGCCAACTCGGCATGATGCACCTCGTTGGCTATCAGCTCATGTATGACTCAATTTCGTGGAATAACTGTTAAATAGACTGTTAAATGTGAAGCATAAATGGTTAGAGAAACAGCTTTGGGACCAAAAGGTCACTGGTTCGATTCTCTGAACCAGCAGGAATGACTAAAGTACAAGGCACCTAACCCCCAACTGCTCCCCAGGCTGCTCTGTGTATGTTGGACATCGCTCTGGATAAGAGCATCTGCTAAATTCCATTAATGTAATGTATATCTATACCGCTTCTCTATCAGGGTCACAGGGGAAACTGGAGCAAGAGGTCGGGTACACCCTTGGTAGGGTGACAATCTATAGCAGGGCGAACACAACCATTCAAACTCACATTCACATAAATTCTGGGCAATTTAGAGTTGACCTAATCCACATGTCTTTGGACTTTGGGAGGAAACCTGATCACATAGCATCCTGAGCATGAGGAGAATGTGCAAGCTCTACACAAAAAAGCCCCAGACTGCTGCAAGGTTTGACCTAAGAACCTTGCTGCTGTGAGATGACAGTGCTAACCACTGCACCACCATGCTGCCCTATATGATGTATACCATGATACATACTATAGTGTTTAAGAAATCATCTAGCGTTGTGTTATGCAATGCTTATAAATGTATTATGAAAGCTCAATGCAGGTACTAGCCAATTAAATGTAATGTGAAGAACAAGCTCATTGATGGAAATTATCTGTAGCTTTGTGGAAAATGGGAGGAAATTATATACAAGTCTTGGCTGCATTCTATAGTTTATGCCATGTTGCTGAATTATACAGTATATTTCCCTTGGCATTTCATGATTTCACATTTATATGTGTCACTTTTATGACTGGCTTGTACTACTGCTGGTAGTCATATCAGGTTAGGTCTACAGTGACCTTTCCTTCATCTGATCTTATCATAAGTTCCATGGAGACCCTGAAACAGCATCATGATCACCATGATACTGCTCCTTTAAAACAGAACTAACTGGGACATTTTAAATCTATGGATACCACAAGGCATGTTAAGTTCTGACAGTAGTTCTGGCTTTCAGGCTTACATCATTATACTCATTTGAATATTTGATAATTTTTATGGTACTAACTTGTAAGTTCCAACTTGTAACTTGGTACTTTGCATTTTCTGACCCAGCAAAGTTTTCAGAGCAGAGAATTAAAAAAATAAATAAATTACCCCCCAATAGAGTGTCCATCATGATGTTCAAGGAAGCTCTACTGGGGGTCATTTCTACCAGCTGCCATCAGGCTCCATGACATTTCCTCCCAATAAGATGCACACTTAGAGTCTTAAAATTAATGAGGAACTGAACAGAATTTATTCATATACATATGGATTACCAGCACTTGGTTCTTGTGAATGAATGAATGAACAAATGAATTAATTAATTAATGTCGCTGCTATTCAACACCTTGTTGTAGTTTTGCATATGTTTGGTGACTGTTATTCTAATGCTGTCCTTATGCACCTTGGGTTTTTGCACCCAATTACATGACCCTGTATTTTTGCACATAATTACTGATGTCTCTTTGTACTGTGTTTATTGTTCATATAAAGTTTGTTGAATGTTGTAACTTTGAATGTCTAGTACATCAATGTCCTTTAGTGCAGCACCAAAAATTCCCCTTGGGGGATTAATAAAGTCCATGCATCCATCCATCCTGCATTTTTGAAAACTTTCCAGTTTCTTGGTAACATGAAAAGATTTTTTTTTTTATCTCAAGAGAAATAAAGACTGGAATACAGTATGTCTACAGTATATAAAAAGTTTGATGTGTCATTATTTAATAAATTATATATATATATATATATATATATATATATATATATATATATATATATATATATGTTGGAAATATGCTGTGCTGTTAAAGCAACAAAACACTTCAGAGCAAGCCATTATTGGAAAATTAAGTGAGAGCATCATATTTAATTCCTTGACTTCATATGATCAATTTAAACCATACAAGTGCAAATTTGTATTTCAGTATAATATAGAATGAGGTGTTTCATGCTCATACAACAGGGATATACTATATGCAGTGTTGTAATCGAGTCACTAAACCTCAAGTCTGAGTCGAGTCTCGAGGCCCCAGTGTTCAAGTCTGAGTCAAGTCCAAGTCATTAAAGAAAATTTCGAGTCGAGTCCTAGAACAAGACTCCAACCACACCATTTGATGGTGGCTGTTGCTGTCTTTATGTGAAACCATCTCTGCTACTGTGTTGGACCATTACTGCTTGACTGCCCCGTTTTAGTTAATAGGCTACAGATAAAAAGCTTGTTCATCACTCAGCAAGCCCCCCTATCAACAGAACAATGAACATAGCGTGTTACTTACGTCTCTGGGTGGAGTCTTGCCGAATGACAATTGAAGTTCGAGGTTGTCCCCATTGTCTCCTCGAGAGTTGTTATACATATGGAACACATAGCAGTGTATTTTTTTCCCACTGCACCAGAAGTCTGTATAAGCAAAGGGGACAATCCTGGGGCATTCTCTCCAGGCATTTTAGCGCCATTAGTGTTAGTTTGTTCCTGAACATGATGTATGAACAGGTGAATGTGCATTTTCTTGCACAAAATTAGTATAAAATTAATGTAGATATAAATATCTTAGGACATGTTACAAAAAATAAAGAAAAAAACTCAGTCCTCGTCTTCAATTTACGAGTCCAAATGCAGTTAATGCATGAATCCAAGTCCAAGTCTGAGTCATCAGTGTCCAAGTCAAGTCACGAGTCCTTAAAATTAGGGCACGAGTCGGTTCGAGTCGGAGTCCTGGACTCAAGCACTACAAGCCTGACTATCTCATCAGCATAGGAGTGTGAATCTTTATAAACCTTTAAAACAATAGTGCACCGATACTGCATGCACAATTATTAGGCAAGTGAATATTATGACCTTATCATTATTTCTATGCACCTTTTCCAACTCCAAACCATATAAACTTGAATGCTTATTCATTTTCAGGTGATATGTATTTGTGTAATGAGGGAAGGTGTGGCCTGAAGTGATTAGGACATCAGATAAGGTCTGCATGATTACTGTATGAAGCAACTTCATTACCTCAGGTAAAATAAGCCCAAAAAAAAAAAGATTTAACTGATACTGAAAATTCAAAATTTGTAAAATACCTTTTGGAAGGATGCAATACACTTGAGCTAACTAAATTATTAAGGCGTGACCACCCGACAATTAAGAGTTTTGTTGTGAATAGTGAACAGGGTCGCACAACATGGACAGAGAAGAAAAGGGGAAAATTGACTGCAAAAAGCTTGAGAAGAATTAAATGTGAAGCTACCAGGAACCCATTAGCCTCCAGTGCAACCATATTCCAGAACTGTGACCTACCAGAAGTGCCCAGAAGTACAAGGTGTACTAGTAAAGTGCTCAGAGACATGGTCACAGTAATGAAGCCTGAAAACCAACCACCATTTCAAAAGACTCATAAGTTGAAGTGTCAACACTGGGCCAAGAAATACCTGAAGACAGATTTTTCAAAGGTTTTACGGACAGATAAAATGAGAGTGACTCTTGATGGACCAGATAGATGGTCTGGATCACTAATGGGCACAGGGCACCACTTTGAGTAAGGCTTCAGCAAGGTGAAGGAGGGGTACTGGTACAAGCTGCTATCATTAAAGGTCGAGAGAAATGCGGGGGGTTTTTTGCACTAAAACAGAGTAGCAGTTAAATTCGGCAAGGTTTATTGAGTCCCTGGATAGAGGCAACTCTTCTCTAAACCCAGGCCCGGCGCCAGGAACAGTTTACTAAGGGGGCAATTAGAAATCGCAAGGGGGCAAATATTTTTCATATAGTGTGTAGTAGCAGAGATGCCTACCCCAAATTTTGAATTTCAGTATTCTTGAAAACATTTTTCAGTATTTTGGAATGACTTTCATTAACATTAATTTATGCGCATTTCCATTATAAAAGAAGTGTATATACCAATATGTTTAACATTTAAATTATTAAAAAGTACTGTTTTGTGTGAATTGAATAAACAAAACACGAGCAGCCATCTCAACTGAATTTCCACTCAACAAATTTCTAGAGCATACAATACATCACATTTTTCTAAATACAATAGTGTTCCCTGTTTGCAGACATTACGGTTGACTACCAATCATTGGTATTGAATGTAACTCCTCAAAAGTATTATATTATATTGCCTGGCAAAAATGTTCTACCCGTTTACGGATTCTAATAAAATTAAAAAAAAATTTTATTTCATGCCAAAGAGAGTCCGACATTGTTATCTTAATGTCCCAATATATAAATACTTCAGCATAATGCTTCAGAAGAGACATTGAATAAAATGACATTTATAATTGTATTTAAAACAGTGGAATGATCAATTTTTTGCCACAATCCTAACAACACTAATCATAAAATTCTGTTTTTGATCATACTACATGTACATTTGTACTTGCAACACTGAAAAGACTTTGAATTAAAGAAGTACAGCCAGTGTTTGATATTTCAGTGAATAAAAATCATACATGTAAAAAGAAACTGAATAAGTTTAACTCACATTTCATGGCACTAATTGGCAAGTTCAGCTCCAAGCATAGGTCAACCATCACCACTTCAGCACGTGTCACGTTCCGTGTCTTTTCATCCACAGATTTCGTAAAAACTGCTGGATACCCCCAGATTTACTTTCCGCCTGACTCGCCATTTCAGCATACTCCATATGTTTTTTTTTTTTTTGTAGTTGACATGCCGCGTGCAGTCATCGCGACCACCATGAGTGATGTTAATGTCAGTTCTACACAGTTTGCAGTGCGCGTATCCATTGCCCTTTTGACTGGGTGTAATGCACGTCCATTCTACCGTATCGAAAATAGCGCGAGCAAATGTGCGGAATCTGTGCATGTCACACACAGCATGTGTGGTTGTCGTAAAAATAAATAGCCGTGAATCGCGCATGGATTGAAAAAGTCGCTTGGACATTTAAAAACAACTCACTGGAATTTAAGACTTTATAATAATTCCGTACAGAATAACACTGTTTGCCGTAACATCGTATTTACGTAACTTTTCCATACAAAATACGGCCAATCTGTACTAGTAGGCATCTCTGGTAGTAGTGATGGCTGTCTGACAATGTGTTTCAAACAATTAACTGCGCCAACCACAAAACCACAGCCCCGAAGGTTGCTTTAGTACGGGAAAATCATGTGACATATTACCAGGGCAGTTGCACTTTATCAACACCCATGCCCACCTGTTAACCCTCCCCTCCAATTTTCTCACAGACACGCGTTACAACCGGAAAGATGCCAAACATAAAACAACACACACAAACCTACAGGCAAGTCCTTTAAATTTAAAATACATACAAATAGCTCCGCGGCATGAAAACAAAACGTCAATGCAAGTCTAAGGTACTTGGCTCGGCGGCCAAAATCATAATTTAAAAAAATCAACAGACCCCGCGGCTGCACCAGTAATAGCCTTCCTGACTCGCACCGAGTCAACGCTAACCACTTAATCCGCGATCCCAGTTTAGGCGTGTAGGGGACAAAACACTCTGAAGTGATGAATTTTCACCCCCGCTGCATGGGGGGTGACATCAACGACACATATTCTTACGCTATTTGCGCACAAAGCGGACCATATATGAACACATACACCAAAATAAACGGAGATAAACTTAGCCTACAAAGAAAGAAAATGGATTCACAATATTGTGATTGAATTCGTTTAATTCAGTGGGGGAAAGACTACTCCCGTAAACTTGACTGCATATTACAGGATATTGCAGAGACAGTGCACTTGTGTCATAACAACCAATCAGATTTGTTCTACCGTGCCAGTTTTAGTAGTGATTTATGTGAAATGTATTTTTGTGCAATGCGCAACCACTTAATATTTCGTATTTGAAAATGCAAATTATTAATACGTCTATAATATATTATATTTTTATAAGAAAACAATTAAGTGATCTGAGTCTCCGTTGAGGGGGCGGGGCTGTAGCCACAAGGGGGCGACGCCCCCTTTCACCCCCCCACGGCGCCGGGTCCGTCTAAACCGCACGGTAGCAGATATATTCACAGATAAAAGCCAAGTAAATTTAGCCCTTTTAGAAAAGCCTGCCAAGCAACTGGAAGTAGCAGATGGGAGCCGCATGTCATGGATGTGTGTTAGCCACGAACAAGATGAGCGACCCAAGCGAGCAGGAATTTAGTGAGGGAGAAAATTCAAGTTTTAGTAGTTTTTCATCAGTTCAAGTTGATGACGAGGTACTGACAGAAGAAGTGACCAGCAGCGATAGGGAAGAAGAGAAAGGTATCGAACCATACCAATTTGAGCCAGAATTGTCTGACAAGAGTGGGGTCAGTGACAGTGACAATGATGAACCCGAGGACGATCATGAACACCGACTTGCAAATATGGAATGGTAAGCTTTCCAAAATGTTCTTAGAATTAGAATAGATTTTTAAAAAAAGACTTAGATGATATGCTAGTGTGGTACAGCTACAGCTGACAGTCTTCAGTTCAATTTCTAACAACGAACTGTACATCAAGACCAACTCCTCCAACATCTCCATAGACACCAAGACCAGACGTTTGATATGGCTGGGTCAAGTGCTCAGAATGCCCCAGGGATGGGTTGCTAAAACAGCCCTGAGATGGACACCGCCAGGGAAGAGAAACCGAGGCAGGCCCAAAACCACCTGAAGAAGGACAGTGTTGGCCGAGCTGAACGAGATGAACATGACATGGGGACAAGCGCAGGCAGCAGCACAGGACCGGGCAGGGTGGAGAGCGCATGTTGTGGCCTTATGTCCCAGTAGGGATGAAGAGCATTAAGGTAAGGTAAGGATATTATATGGACATGAGTGTTTTACTCGTATTTTTCATACGAATTACATCCATGACATACTTTTCAATATCCTCACTTGTGAGGAAATCGATGAATTGTTTGGATAAATTTGGGTACTTTTTGTTTGTGAATGTGTATAATAAAACAAAAATCACATGTTGGCTTGAAGATATGAAGTTTATCTTCTCATGTTGAAAAACTTGCATTTTTCATATGAAATACTTTGCAGACCTGAGTGACATATTTAACAGTTATTCCACTAAATCGAGGCATACATGAGCTGATAGTTGATGAGGTGCATAGTGAAAAACTAAAGGTACGTTCTTACCATCAAATAGTTTTATTCCATATACAGTACATTATATATATATATATGTAGCGCTTTTAATGTGTGGGTGGAGCACAGAGGACGGCAGGACAACGCTTCGAGGCAGAGAAGGCTATTTATTTCCACAACTTTTCAGTCTACTGTGGCGTAAGCCCATACACACACACACACTCTCTGCATCTGGTCCCGGGTTGCGCTCCCTCTGCTCTCTCTCTGCCTCCTTAAATAGGGAGTGGTTACTGGGAAAACACACACAAAACACAGGTTAACTACCGTCAGGTGTAGCGATTCTGCCACTCACCTTCCCTGGCTCCGCCCTCCTGTCACAGACCGGCGCTTGACCACGCCCCCGCTGCCACAATATACAAAACCCCAATTCCAAAAAAGTTGGGACAAAGTACAAATTGTAAATAAAAATGGAATGCAATGATGTGGAAGTTTCAAAATTCCATATTTTATTCAGAATAGAACATAGATGACATATCAAATGTTTCAACTGAGAAAATGTATCACTTAAAGAGTTAAAATTAGGTGATTTTAAATTTCATGACAACAACACATCTCAAAAAAGTTGGGACAAGGCCATGTTTACCACTGTGAGACATCCCCTTTTCTCTTTACAACAGTCTGTAAACGTCTGGGGACTGAGGAGACAAGTTGCTCAAGTTTAGGGATAGGAATGTTAACCCATTCTTGTCTAATGTAGGATTCTAGTTGCTCAACTGTCTTAGGTCTTTTTTGTCATATTTTCCGTTTTATGATGTGCCAAATGTTTTCTATGGGTGAAAGATCTGGACTGCAGGCTGGCCAGTTCAGTACCCGGACCCTTCTTCTATGCAGCCATGATGCTGTAATTGATGCAGTATGTGGTTTGGCATTGTCATGTTGGAAAATGCAAGGTCTTCCCTGAAATAGACATTGTCTGGATGGGAGCATATGTTGCTCTAGAACCTGGATATACCTTTCAGCATTGATGGTGTCTTTCCAGATGTGTAAGCTGCCCATGCCACATGCACTAATGCAACCCCATACCATCAGAGATGCAGGCTTCTGAACTGAGCGCTGATAACAACTTGGGTCGTCCTTCTCCTCTTTAGTCCGAATGACATGGCGTCCCTGATTTCCATAAAGAACTTCAAATTTTGATTCGTCTGACCACAGAACAGTTTTCCACTTTGCCACAGTCCATTTTAAACAAGCTTTGGCCCAGAGAAGACGTCTGCGCTTCTGGATCATGTTTAGATACGGCTTCTTCTTTGAACTATAGAGTTTTAGCTGGCAACGGCGGATGGCACGGTGAATTGTGTTCACAGATAATGTTCTTTGGAAATATTCCTGAGTCCATTTTGTGATTTCCAATACAGAAGCATGCCTATATGTGATGCAGTGCCGTCTAAGGGCCCGAAGATCACGGGCACCCAGTATGGTTTTCCGGCCTTGACCCTTACACACAGAGATTCTTCCAGATTCTCTGAATCTTTTGATGATATTATGCACTGTAGATGATGATATGTTCAAACTCTTTGCAATTTTACACTGTCAAACTCCTTTCTGATATTGCTCCACTATTTGTCAGCGCAGAATTAGGGGGATTGGTGATCTTCTTCCCATCTTTACTTCTGAGAGCCGCTGCCACTCCAAGATGCTCTTTTTATACCCAGTCATGTTAATGACCTATTGCCAATTGACCTAATGAGCTGCAATTTGGTCCTCCAGCTGTTCCTTTTTTGTACCTTTAACTTTTCCAGCCTCTTATTGCCCCTGTCCCAACTTTTTTGAGATGTGTTGCTGTCATGAAATTTCAAATGAGCCAATATTTGGCATGAAATTTCAAAATGTCTCACTTTCGACATTTGATATGTTGTCTATGTTCTGTTCTGAATACAATATCAGTTTTTGAGATTTGTAAATTATTCCGTTTTTATTTACAATTTGTACTTTGTCCCAACTTTTTGGAATCGGGGTTGTAATATATATATACACACACACACACACACACACACACACACAGTGTGTGTGTGTGTATTTTTTATTTTGGGGGGAGGGGGGTGTTCGAGGAGAGTTTTTATTTAGTCCTCCGTTAGTTCAGTAACACATTCCACCATTTTCTTCTTCTTCAGGGTTATTCAGTGGTTGACAAACCAACTTAAAGGTGCTTTACTGCAACCGACTGGGCTGGAGTGTGCAACAGGAGATATTGTGAGGGCGGGGACAAAAAAAACCAAAATTATATTATTTTAGCTATTTCTGTTTCTTTTGAGTACTTGATAAAGTATCTGACTTGATACATGCCACCATTTTGCTTTTCTCTACTCACAGTATAGGAGCTGATAGCCTAGTTATCAAGTAGCCAATCAGGGCACACGATTGCTCATATCCAGAGTGAATGTGGCTCGAATAATTCCCGATATTTCACTCTGATGACATCACTCCCAGTGTTTTCCCACTGACTAGATGTGCATTGTCAAAATGGTGAACTGGTTCAAAATTAAATTTCTTCTGATTAACTTTTTTTTTGTGGATGTGTCCATATAATATACAGAACATTACACGGTGGTGCAAGGATGTGAAGTTTATCTTCTGTTAAAAATATACATTCACCACTTCATATATTATATATATACACAGTGGATATAAAAAGTGTACACACACCCTGTTAAAATGATAGGTTTTTCTGATGTATAAAAATGAGACCACAATAAATAATTTCAAA